>NW_016107549.1:687480-726697 GCF_001604975.1 Cebus imitator
ACAAGATGGGTGTGGCTAGGTCAGAGTCTCCAAGCTCGCAGAGGCGTCTGGTGTCCTGCCGGTGAGTCGTAAAGTCTTGACTTTTTAGTCCCTCAGGGTGGGAGGCGACAAGTTGTCTCTTCTTGCTCCTGACCCTGAGCCTCGGTGCATGGGGGATGGGGGTGTCTCTATGTATGTTCACACATAAGTTTCTGTATATGTGCTCCTGTGTGTCTGTGTGTGGTATGTAACTCTGTGTGTGTGTGTGTGTATCCCTGTGTGTGTACTTGGGCCTGGAAGGGGGACACAGGGAAGAGGCAGTCAGGACCTGGCGGACAAAGAGCCCATTATGCGGGTTCCGGCGACACCAAGAGCCCGGTGGGGTTCTCCACGGGGTCACGGCGATGGCCCAGGCTGTCTAGACTGGCAGGCAGGGGTGCGTCATTTCAGTGACACCTGCGTGGGCTCTCAGGTTCCCACCGCCCTCGGTAGGCCATCTCCTCCACTTCCTTTACGGCTGCGGGAGTCTTTCCTGCCGGGGGTCCTCAGACAAGGGCCTCCTCTGTCCCACCCAGCTCGTGGGCGGTGGGTGGGCTAGGAGCCCAGCTTCCTTCCCAGGCCTGCCAGATGTGAGGCCAGGACTGGGGGAGGCGAGGAGGTTCTGGCTTCTCCAGGCTTGCAACTGGGGGCTATGGAGGGGCCAAGTTGAAGGGAAATTCGGGCCAGGAGCAGTGGCTCACGCCCATAGTCCCAGCACTTTAGGAGGCCAAGGCAGGAAGATGACTTGAGCCCAGGAGTTCGAGACCAGCCTGGGCAACACAGCAAGACCCCGTCTCTACAAAACATAAACTTAAGAAATTTTTTTAAATGAGGGAAATTCTAGCCAGGCATGGTGGCACGCGCCTATGGTCCCAGCTACCTGGGAGGCTGAGGCAGGAGAATCACTTGAACCCAGGAGGTGGAGGTTGCAGTGAGCCGAGATCATGCCACTGCACTCCAGCCTGCGTGACAGATTGAGACTCCATCTCAAAAAAAATAAAATAAAATAAGGGAAATTGAGGCCGGGTGCAGTGGCTGTCACCTGCAATTCCAGCACTTTGGGAGGCCAAGGAGCGGGCAGATCACAAGGTCAGGAGTTTGAGATCAGCCTGACCAATAAGGTGAAACCCCATCTCTACTAAAAATACAAAAATTAGCTGGGTGTGGTGGCGGGCGCCTCTAATCCCTGCTACTCAGGAGGTGAGACAGGAGAATCACTTGAACCCTGGAGGCAGAGGTCGCGGTGAGCTGAGATCACGCCACTGTGCTCCAGCCTGAGCAACATCTCAAAAAAAAAGGAATTCAGGCACTTCTACTGAGGCTTATAGTGCGAGGTGGTGACCCTGGGTCTAGGTCTGGGTAGGCGGGCTCTGTCTGCAAGAACACTTGCAGGGCATTTCTGTGGATCTATAAATAGAGGGCATCAGGTCCAAGCTACTTTGCTATTTTGGGAGGTTCTGTGGGTGTCTGTGAGTCCAGGTGGGAGTGTGCCGTAATGGGTGGCTGTCTCTTCACCAGTTGTGTGTGTGTGTGTGTGTGTGTGTGAGAGAGAGAGAGTTCCTGTGGGTTTCTGTTTGTGTGTGGATGTCAGCGTTCCTGTGGGCGTATATCAGGCTAATTGTGCTTAATTCCAGGTCGACGTGTGAGCCAGTGTGTGGGGGTGTCTGGTGTCTGCTGGTGTCACTATGAGTGACTGCAGTGTGTGTATCATCCAGTGATGGTGTTCCCCCTATCCCATTCCCCACTAAAATGTCAGGTGTGGGAGGGATTGTGCTTTTTTTTTTTTTTTTTTTTTTAAGAGACTAGGTCTTGCTGTCACCCAGGCTGGAGTGCAGTGGTGCCATCATAGCTCACTGCAGCCTCCAACTCCTGGGCTCCAGCAATCCTCCCGCCTCAGCCTCCTAGTACCTGGGACTATAGGCGCATGCCACCACACCCAGCTAATTTTTTTGAGACGGAGCCTCCCTCTGTCGCCCAGGCCAGAGTGCAGTGGCACAATCTTGGCTCACTGCAACCTCCGCCTCCCGGGTTCAAGTGATTCTCCTGCCTCAGACTCCCAAGAAGTAGGGATTACAGGTTCCCGCCATCATACCTGGCTAATTTTTGTATTTCTAGTAGAGATGAGGTTTCGCCATCTTGGCCAGGCTGGTCTTGAGCTGAACTCATGATCTACCTGCCTTGGCCTCCCAAAGTGCTGGGATTACAGGTATGAGTCACGTACCTGGCCTAATTTTTTTTTTTTTTTTTTTTTGAGATGGAGTTTTGCTCCTGTTACCCAGGCTGCAGTGCAATGGCGCGATCTCGGCTCACTGCAACCTCCGCCTCCTGGGTTCAGGCAATTCTCCTGCCTCAGCCTCCTGAGTAGCTGGGATTACAGGCACACACCACCATGCCCAGCTGATTTTTTGTATTTTTAGTAGAGACGGGGTTTCACTGTGTTGACCAGGATGGTCTCGATCTCTTGACCTCGTGATCCACCCGCCTCGGCCTCCCAAAGTGCTGGGATTACAGGCGTGAGCCACCG
Source organism: Cebus imitator (assembly GCF_001604975.1). Classification (NCBI taxonomy): domain Eukaryota; kingdom Metazoa; phylum Chordata; class Mammalia; order Primates; family Cebidae; genus Cebus; species Cebus imitator. The sequence continues at coordinate 690,023 of NW_016107549.1, forward strand.
CGCCTGGCCTAATTTTGCATTTTTAGTAGAGACGGGTTTTACTATGTTGGTCGGGCTGGTCTCAAACTCCTGAGCTCAGGCGATCCACTCACCTCAGCCTCCCAAAGTGCCAGCTAATGTTTTTTTTAAACTCCTGGTCTCAAGCCGTCCTGCCACCTCAGCCTCCCAAAGTGCTGAGATTACAGGCATGAACCACTGTGCCTGTTCAGATTTCCCTTTTGTCCACAGCTGCATCCTCAGTGCCTCAACAGTGCCTGGTACATAATAGATGCTCAATACATGAGTATTGGTCGGGGCATGGTGGCTCACGCCTGTAATCCCAGCACTCTGGGAGGCTGAGGCAGGTGTATTACAAGGTCAGGAGATCAAGACCAGCCTGGCCAAGGTGGTGAAACCCCGTCTCTACTAAAAACACAAAAATTAGCCAGGCGTGGTGGCAGGCACCTGTAATCCCAGCTACTCGGGAGGCTGAAGCAGAGAATTGCTTGAACCTGGGAGGCGGAGGTTGTAGTGAGCTGAGATCATGCCACTGCACTCCAGCCTGGGCAACAGAGCGAGAATCCATCTCAAAAAATAAATGAATAGGATGGGCATGGTGGCCCACGCCTGTAATCCCAGCACTTCTGTAATCCCAGCACATTGGGAGGCCCAGACCGGTGGATCACCTGAGGTCAGGAGTTTGAAACCAGTCTGGCCAAGATGGGGAAACCCCGTCTCAAAAAAACAAAAATTAGTTCGGTGTGGTGGCGTGCATCCATAGTCCCAGCTACTCAGGAGGCTGAGGCCAGAGAATCACTTGAACCTGGGAGGAGGAAGTTGTGGTGAGCTGAGATTGTGCCACAGCACTCCAACGTGGGCAGCAGAGGGAGATTCCATCTCAAAATAATAATAATAAATTTTAAAATAAAAATAAGGCCGGGTGAGGTGGCTCACACCTGTAATCCCAGCACTTTGGGAGGCCGAGAGGGGCGGATCACCTGAGGTCAGGAGCTCAAGACCAGCCTGACTGACATAGAGAAACCCTGTCTCTACTAAAAATTCAAAAATTAGTCGGGTGTGGTGGCGCATGCCTGTAATCCCAGCTAATTGGGAGGCTGAGGCAGGAGAATCGCTTGAACCTGGGAGGCAGAGGTTGCAGTGAGCCGCGATCATGCCACTGCACTCCAGCCTGGGCAACAAGAGCGAAACTCCGTCTCAAAAAGTAAATAAATAAATAACATAAAAAATATGACTGTGACCTGCTGTCAGATATGAATATTTCTACAGGCCTTGTACTGTGTGTGTGTGTGTGTGTGTGTGTGTGTGTGTGTGTGTAGCGGGGAGGGGTGACTGAGTGACTTCGAGTGTGCAGGTGTGAACTTGCTTGGGAGGACATATGTCTCTGTGTGTGTGTCCCAGGTATTGTGGACGATGGAGTCTGTGTGCCTGACTGGGGGCCTTTAGGGATCTGCGTTTGTCACTGCCCCCCTGAGAGACATTCCGTGGGTGAACATCCAGGTCTGTGTGTCGGTGTGATGCACAAGGCTGTGTCTGTGTCACAGCAGCTGCCTTCCTTGGTGGCTGAATTTCTCTGTGGCTGCCTTTCAATGAACACTATCCCTGGATGTCCGAGTCCTTGTGGGTGACGTGTCTACACACGTGGCAGTGTTATTGTGGGGACTGTGTGTATGAGCATCACTTCTGGCTGTGTATTAATGGGGTGCTGTATATATGTCTGTGTATAGCGTATGATTTTGGGGGTCTCCATCAGGGCCTTGGGGATATTTCCTCGTGGCTCTGTTCATGCATCCGTGGGCAGTCCTGGGCCGTGAAATGGGTAGGGAAGGAGATGGGGGGAGGGAAACCGAAGTGTGGGGCGGTGGGGCGGACGTCTCAGTCCCTATCAGCCAATGAGGTGTCTTCTCCACCCCCCTCACCCAGCCTGCCCTCCAGGGCAGGTCGCTGTGAAAGGCTCCCTGTCGCTTTAAAAGGGCTCCCCAGCAGTGGGATTCGGGGCCATTTTTCCTTTTTATGGCTAGTTTTGGAGGGCGGGTTCATGTTCGCAAACCTTGGCTCCAGTCAATACCCTGCAGCTGCTGCCGGTAATGACAGGCCGGGGGGTGGCCCTCGCAGGGCGCCAGGGCTTCCGGAGGCGGCGAGGCCGCCGCACCCCCGGCCCGCGGCCAGGCCCGAGCGGGGAGGGGGGGGCCCGCCGGGATCGGTCTCCGCAGGCCCGAGCGCCCATGAACTTGGCCGGAGCCGCCTTTATCAACGCACGCGCGCGCCGGGCCGGACCCTCTCCCGGCATTCGATTTCCGAGCGCCCCACCCGCCCCGCGCCCCCAAGAACAAAGCTCGCCGCCGCCCCGGCCCGTGGCCTCCTCGCGCGCGGTCAGGTGTCGGGCGGCCGGGGCGCCGCGGTCCCCACGCCCCCCATCGCGCATCCCCGCCCCGCAGGGACATCTCCGCCCTCCCTCCCCCTGGCGGCCCCGGCTCCGGGACTCAGAGGCCTGTCCCCTTTGCAGAGTCCGACCCTCGCGGCGCCCCCTCTCCGGGAAGGCGAGACGCAGAGATGCCGCCGGGGCCTCCCCGCCCCCCTTCCCAGCCCCAACAACAATGGAGGGCCGGGCCGCAGAGGCCGGGGCGTCCGCCCCCGGGCCGCGAGCAGGTGCGCGAGGGGGCTGCGGCCACGTCCCGCCCCGCCCCGCCGCGCCCCCTCCCCGCGGGCGGCCTCTGCCCCGCCTGTGCCTCCTGTGCCCCCGGCCCACCCGGCGCCCGCGCTCACCTCGATTGGGGCCGCCGCCGTATTTCCCCCTCTTCTTTCCAAAACCCGCCCGGAAAAGCCCCCCACGCCCGAGGCGCCTGCACTGGAAACTGCATTTCGGAGGCTCCGGGGCCGGGCGGGGGCTCCCCAGGCCGTGGGCGGGGGAGGGGGAGGGGGCCGCGGGGCTCCGGCGCCGGCTCGAACCCGTGGCCGCCGCCTCCCGCCCGCCCGCCTGTCTGTCTCGGTGACGTGCCCGCGCTCCCCGCCGCCGTCCCCTCCCTCCTCCCCGCGCCGCGCCGGGCGGTGGGTCCAGCCGCTGCAGTGCGCGCCCCGAGGCCTCCCGTCAGGCGCACCGGGACGCACGCGGGGGATGCCCGTGGGTCTCCAAGACGCAGCTCCCGGGGCCCGCGCGGGGGAATCGGGGACACGGGGCCGCGGGCGGGCACACGCAGGGACCCAGACGCACGCAGACCTCAAAGGCGCCGGGGGAGCACACGCGCACAAAGGCACGCGGGCCACAGACACAGGGAACGGTGTGCAGGGGGCTGTGAGACACACACCCAAGGGAGGGGGTGGCGGGACGTGCAGGCGTGCCGGGCCGCACGGGGGTGGTCATAAAACCCAGCTACACACAGAGGGACACCTGGGGACACCAGACACATGTAAGATAGACACACCACATCCAGGACAGGAGGGAAGGTCCTTAGAACCGAAATATACAGAAACACAGACGAACCCAGGGGCGCACACAGCTCACACAAGACACGGACACGCAGGAGATCAGACACATTGGGGTATCCACAGACCTGAGATATACCCACCCAACATACACACACAGTACCCCAGGTACACAGCCACGGGAACACCATGACACAAAATACCCTAACACATGGATATATACGTAGAACCAGAACACACCCATAGAGACATACACAGACCCGCAAAGTTCACAAACACACACATACGTAGAAACAACTACTGGGGTCAGATAGACCAGGTGCAGAGGCACACAGAGAGAGAACCAACAGCCACGTGCACAAGACCCCCAGCGGGTCCCCAGAGCCACAGGGGTCCACATGGACACACAGGCAATTCGGGGGCACGTGGGGACGTGTACCTGGGACCATGAGAAACGAGCATATATACAAGCCAGGTGCACAGACCACATGCAAGCTGTACAAAGGATGGGGCTCCCGGATCTCCCACAGATCCTCGCGCAGACTACCCCCTCATACTCCCCCCGACACACCACCCCCCAGGTACCAGAGCACGCACACAGCAGGAATGATCGTACCCTGGCTGAGCCTCCACACACTGCCCCTGCCCGCAGTAGCCACCGCGGCTGGCAGAGGAAGGTCACATCAGGGCAAACCATGGCGCCAGGCAGCCTCCCATTGGCCCAGGCTGAGCTGACAGATTTCTCATTCTGTTTATTTATCCCCCACCCCAGTCTGAGAGGGGGATGGAGAAACCTCTGACTGCCCCCCTTCCAAGCCCAGGCCTTAACCCTTATGGGGCCATGGCCCTTCCCCACCTGACCGCACCCCTCACTTCCTTCCAGCCCCCTCCACCATGGTCCTACCTCGGTTTCTCCTTGACAGGTTCACCTTCCCACTTCGTCCAACTTCCTTCCGGTCTCCACCCAGAAAGTCTGGTCCCAGGTCCAGGAGAGTGGGTGTCTCCAGGACCACTTCCCCCATCCTCAACCCCACGAAAGGTTAGTGGGGTCCAGCCCCAGCCTATACCTAACCTCTCCCAATGGAAGTCATTCCCAGAGTGCGGATGGGGAGACCCGTGCCAGGGAGAGAATGGGAGTTAATTGCAATCTAGTAATCATACTGCTATGGGGGGGGGGTCAGCTCTGTTGATGCCCTTGCTGTGCTACCCCCCCATGCCAACCAGTGCTTCTTACAGAAAAGGGACGACGGGGGCCAGGCACAGTAGTTCAAGCCTGTAATCCCAGCACTTTGTGAGGCTGAAGCAGGGGGATCACTTGAGACCAGGAGTTCAAGACCAGGCTGGGCAACACAGGCAGACACGGTCTCTACAAAAAGAAAATTTAAAAAAAAATTAGCAAGGTGTGGAGGTGCACCCCTATAGTCCTAGCTACTTGGGAGGCTGAAGCAAGAGGATCGCTTGAGCCCAGAAGTTCAAGGCTATAATGAGCTATGATCATGCCACTGCATTCCAGCCTGTGCAACAGAGAGAGACCTCTTCTCTAAAAAAAAAAACAAACAAAAAAAAAAACAAGAGGCATTGGGAAAGGAGTTGCTTTCTTAAAAAAAGAGGCAGAGGGTGTTGAGGAGAGACTTCCTCTGGAATACCCAACATTCACTCATTCATCCATCCATAGACATGTATAAGCCTCATCTCCCGCCCAGACCAGGGCAACCCCTTGAGGCAGGGATTTTTTTTTTTTTTTAGTTGGAGTTTTGCTCTTGTTGCCCAGGCTGGAGTGCAATGGCACAATCGGCTCACCACAACCTCCACCTCTCAGTTCAAACGATTCTCCTGCCTCAGCCTCCCAAGTAGCTGGGATTACATGCGCACACCACCATGCCCAGCCAATTTTTGCATTTTTAGTAGAGTTGGGGTTTCTCCATGTTGGTCAGGTTGGTCTTGAACTCTCGACCTCTGGTGATCCACCTGCCTCGGCCTCCCAAAGTGCTGGGATTACAGGCGTGAGCCACTGCGTCCAGCCAACTATTTTCTTTATCTAGAGAGGTGGGGGCCCAAGGTAGAGTTCTCCTCAGCTGCATTTTAGAACCCTCTTCCTGGTTTTCCCAGCAAGCCAATGAAGTTGAACACTGTCCTTTCTACAGATGGGCAACCGAGACCCAGATGGGGGCTGCCCTTGCCCAAGGTGGCACCGCCTGTAAGAGACAGACCTGGGTTCGGGTGCCATGGCTCACGCCTGTACTCCCAGCACTTTGAGAGGCCGAGGCGGGCGGATCACAAAGTCAGGAGTTCGAAACCAGCCTAACCACCATGGTGAAACCCCCGTCCTACTAAAAATACAAAAATTAGCCAGATGTGGTGGCACGCGCCTGTAATCCCAGTTACCCAGGAGGCTGGGGCTGGAGAATAGCTTGAACCCGGGAAGCAGAGGTTGCGGTGAGTCGAGATCGCGCCACTGCACTCCAGCCTGGGCGACGGAGCGAGACTCCGGCTCAAAAAAAGAGTCAGAGCTGGAATTCTTTCTGCGAGGCCTTTTCCCCCATCTCTTCTCCAGGACCAGCCGCCAGCGGTCCTACCCGCTGAATTTCCTGCAGGCACCAGCAGGGGGCGGCAGAGTCCAGCGCCCTCCCAGCTGCGGGGGCCGGCGGGGCTGATCTCCGCTCCCAGCGCGGTCTCCTCCCCGCCACCTCCCACTCCACGGTAGCTGAGCACTCTGCCTGCACACCCCAGGCTGGAGCCTCCACTGCCCAAGTGCAGAGGCCCCAGAAGAAAGGCCCTCCTTCCATAAAGCCCCGCAGAGCTGCCATCCCCACAAACGTCCACTCTCTCCATGCTTCTCTACCTCTGCCTCTCCTTGCTGCAAGCCTTTGCCGGGCGGGCAGCCTCTGCATTCCTGAGCTGGGTCAGACCAGGAGAGGATTCCTGGATGCCGTCCCAGCGGCCAGTCCGCCCTGGGCTTCTCACCCCTCAGACTCTGAAGATCCCCGGAGCCCAGCACAGGATGGGAGGGCGGTGGGGGAAGCCCCAGCGCCCCAGACGCCTTAGGGCGTGGGAACTGCCCTCCCACTACACATCCCCAGTCCCCAGTTCCTGGGGCCTCTTGCCAGTGCTGACTCATAGGGGGAGCCCAGCGCTGTGACCCAGCAGCAGCTCTTCCTGAACCTCTCCCTGGGAGATTTCACCTCCTGTCCCCTTGGGGGTCTCCGTGGGGACCCAGGGTGGGTGGAGAGCCAGGCAACCTGTCTCCCAGAACTCCAGTCCCCGAAGTCCCCCAAGGCTGTGGCCATCGTATAATGGGTGGACCTGTCAGGCCTCCGGGGTCTTGGGTGGTGCCCCTGTGTACCCAGATGTGGGTGTAGCTTGCACGCTCAGGCATCAAGAGAGAAAGCCCTGAGGAGGCAAAGCCTAGGTTGTGTGGGTGCTTTCCTCTGCACCCCACCAGAGTTTGGGCAGGGACGCTCTGGGGCCAGAACAAAGCCCTGGGCTCGGAGCTCATTCCCTCAACTGCAAACCAGCTTCTCCCGCCATCTTCCTGGTCTCCGGAAATGGCAGCTCCATCTCCCAGCTGCTCAGACAAAAACCTTTATTAACAGATGCAATCCATGAACAGTTTTGGTTACTGTCTTTTTTTTTCTTTTTTTTGAAACAGTCTGGCTCTATTGCCCAGGCCGGAGTACAGTGGCGCGATCTCTGCTCACTGTAGCCTCCGCCTCCCGGGTTCAAGCCATCTTTTCATTTCTGCCTCCCAAATAGCTGGGGCTACAGGCACCTGCCACCATGCCTGGCTAATTTTTTGTATTTTTAGTAGAGATGGGTCTTACTGTGTTGCCCAGGCCAGTCTCAAGCTCCTAGACTCAAGCAAACCACCAGCCTCAGCTTGTCAAAGTGCTGGAATTACAGGCATGAGCCACCGTGCCCAGCCTGGTTACTGTCCTTTCTAATGCATCCAGAATCCTCCCTCCTCCAGGGCCTCACCCTGGTCTGGCCCCCATCATCTCTCCCCAGAATTACTCCAATCGCCACCTCTCTGCATGCCTTGCAGCCCCTGATAGTCCTCATCCCACAGCAGCGGAAGGGTGAGGGGGGGCATCTGTGAGCACCCAAGTCAGGTCCAGTCCCTCCTCTGCTCAGAACCCTCAATGGCTCCCACCTTATTCAGAGCAGAAGCCAAAGTCCTCTGCAGAACCCAGAAGGCTCTGCGCAATCTCTCCTGTCTCCTCTCTGCCTCAACCTCTCCACTCCCTCCCTCATTCACTCCACTCCAGCCCTCCTCAGACGAGGACTCAAATACACCAGGCATGGGCCAGCCTCAGGGCCTTTGCACAGGCTGCTGCGTCTGCCGGGCCCGGCTGATTATCACATCTTTTTCCTTCAGTCCTTCAAATCTCTGCTCAGTCGTCACCTCCTCAGTGAGTGCTTCCCTGACTCCCCTATTCCCTTTTCTTTTTCTTTCTTTCTTTCCTTCTTCCTTTTTTCCTTTCTCCTTCCTTCTTCTTTCTTTTCTGTCCCTCCCTCCCTCCCTCTTCTTTTTCTTTCTTTCTTTTTTTTTTCTTTCTTTCTGTCTTCTCTCTCTCTCTCTCTCTCTCTCTCTGCAGTGGCACAGTCTCGGCTCACTGCAACCTCTCCTTCCCAGGTTCAGGCAATTCCCCCGCCTCAGCCTCCCAGATAGCTGGGATTACAGGCATCTGCCACTATGCCCAGCTAATTTTTTTTTGTATTTTTAGTAGAGACGAGGTTTCACCATGTTACCCACGCTGGTCTTGAACTCCTGAGCTCAGGCAATCTGCCCACCTCAGCCTCCCAAAGTGCTGGGATTACCTACGTGAGCCACCGCGCCCGGCCCATTCCCCTGTTTCAAGTCCATCTTGTTATGTCCTCTATTTCCCACAGCCCTGTCACCTTTCAACATGCTACACGCTTCACTACACATCTTGTTTCTTGTCTCCTGTACTCAGATGTCAGCTCTGCCAGTGCAACAGGCGTTATCTTTTATTTTTGGAGAGATGGTGGGCGGAGGCGGCGGCGGGGAGGGGGGGTCTCACTATGTGGCCCAGGCTGGTTTCGAACTCCTGGGATCAAGCAATCCTCCTCCCTCCCTCTCAAAGTGCTGGGATGACAGGTGTGAGCCACTGTGCCTACCTAAAACCTTTGTCTTCATCACTGCTGAGAACTTAAAGGGCCCGTTGGGTGCGGTGGCTCATGCCTGTAACCCCAGCACTTTGGGAGGCCAAGGCAGGCGGATCACAAGGTCAGGAAATCGGGACCATCCTGGTTAACTTGATGAAACTTCGTCTCTACCGAAAATACAAAAAATTAGCTTGGCGTGGTGGCATGCACCTGTGGTCCCAGCTACTCAGGAGGCTGAGGCAGGAGAATTGCTTGAACCTGGGAGGCAGAAGTTGCTGTGAGCTGAGCTCATGCCACTGCACTCCAGCCTAGGCAATGTGAGTGAAACGTCATCTCAAAAAAAAAGAAAGGGCCTTAGTCAATATCTAGTGAATTAATGCATTGATAATCACTATGTTCCTGGCATGTGTAAGGGGGCAAGATGATGGGAAGCAGGGTGGGGGTCATGGGGAGGGGACAAAACAGACTTGGAGCTCAGCTGCCACCATCCGGCGGGGGGGCTGGTCATGTAGCTAGCCTATTACAGTGAAGAGTTTTTAGTGCTGAGAGAGCCAATGCCCAGCCTGGAGGTTGAAAGTGCAATCTGGGAAGGCTTTTGAGGAGGTGATGTCTTGGAGGGCCTTGATCGGTAAGGAGTTTGGATTTAAGTATGATGAGAAGGCTTGGGGTTGTTTCTTTGATTTGTTTTTTAGAAATGGGGTCTTGCTCTGTTGCCCAGGCTAGAAGTCAGTAGCACAGTCCCGGTCCATTGAGGTCTCGCCCTGGGCTTAGGCAATTCTCCCACCACAGCCTCCCAACTGGCTGGGAGTACCAGCATACACCACCACACCCGGCTAATTTTTTAATTTTTTTTTTTTGTAGAGACAGCATCTCACTATGTTGCTAAGGCTGGTCTCAACTACTGGGCTCAAAGGATCTACCCTCCTCAGCCTCCCAAAGTCTTGGAATTACAAGCATGAGCCACTGTGCCCCAACAAGAAGTTTTTTAAAATTAAATTTATTTATTTATTTTTGAGACAGAGTCTCACTCTGTCACCCAGGCTGGAGTGCAGTGGTGCAATCTCAGCTCACCGCAATCTTTGCCTCCCAGGTTCAAGTGATTCTCCTGCCTCAGCCTCCCGAGTAGCTGGGATTACAGGTGCCCACCGCCAAGCCCAGCTAATTTTTGTATTTTTAGTAGAAATAGGTTTCACCATGTTGACCAGCTGGTCTCAAACTCTTGACCTCAAATGATTCGTCCACCTTGGTCTCCCAAAGTGCTGAGATTACAGGTGTAAGCCACCATGGCTGGCCTCTACAAAAAATTTAAAAATTGGCCAGGTGCAGTGGCTCACGCCTGTAATCCCAACACTTTGGGAGGGCGAGGTGGGTGGCTCACCTGAGGCTGGGAGTTCAAGACTAGCCTGACGAACATGGAAAAACCCCATCTCTACTAAAAATACAAAATTAGCCAGCATGGTGGCACACGCCTGTAATCCCAGCTACTCTGGAGGCTGAGGCAGGAGAATCGCTTGAACCCAGGAGGCGGAGGCTGCTATGAGCCGAGATTGCGCCCTTGCGCTCCAGCCTGGGTGACAACAGTGAAAGTCCGTCTCAAAAAAAAAAAAAAAAGAAAAATTAAAAATGAGCTGGGCGTGGTGGTGCACACTTGTGGTCCCAGCTACTCGGAGGCAGGAGTGAGAGGATTGGTTGAGCTCTAGAGGTTGAGGCTACAGTGAGCCATGATCACGCCGCTGCACTCCACCCTGTCTAAACAAACAATTGTTTTTTTCAATAAAGACAGGATGCAACAGGGCTGCGATTAGGGATAGGTTACTGACGTGAGTCACACAGGGCAGCACTCAGGCCTGTCTGGACTGCATTGACGTTATTACTGGTCACATGTGGCTACTGAGCACCTGAAATGCAGCTATTATTGAAAGCAATGGCAGCCGGGCATGGTGACTCACGCCTGTAATCCCAGCACTTTGGGAGGCCAAGGCAGGTGGATCACCCGAGGCCAGGAGTTCAAGACCAGCCTGGCCAACATGGTGAAACCCCGTCTCTACTAAAGATACAAAAACTTAGCCGGGTGTGGTGACAGGCACCTGTAATCCCAGCTACTGGGAAGGCTGAGGCAGAAGGAGTGCTTGAACCCGGGAAGCGGAGGTTGCAGTGAGCCAAGATCGCACCATTGCACCCCAGTTTGGGTGACAGGGTGAGACTCTGTCTCAAAAAAAGTGATTTCTAATGGGCTTGAGATTTCTTTTTGGGGTGATGGGAATGTTCTAAAATTGGGTAGAGCGTGGTCACTCACGCTTGTAATCCCAGCGCTTTGGGAGGCTGATGTGGGAGGACTGCTTGAGCCCAGGAGTTTGAGAACAGCTTGGGCAACATAGCAATACCCTGTCTTTACAAAAAATACAAAAAATAGCCGGGCGTGGTGGCGCATGCCTGTAGTTCCAGCTACTCGGGAGGCTGAGGCTGGAGGATCTCTTGAGCCCAGGTGTTCTGGGCTGTAGTGTGCTATGCTGATCAAGTGTCCGCACTAAGTTCGGCACCTATATGGTGACCTCCCAGGAGCGGAGATCACCAGGTTGCCTAAGGAGGGGTGAACCGGCCCAGGTCAGAAACGGAGCAGGTCAAAACTCCCGTGCTGATCAGTAGTGGGATCGCGCCTGTGAATAGCCACTGCGCTCCAGCCTGGGCAACATAGCGAGACCCCGTCTCTAAAAAAAAAAATACAAAAAGTCAGCTGGGCGTAGTGGCAGGCGCCTGCAGTCCCAGCTGCTGGGGCGGCTGAGGTGGGAGGATGGAGTAAGCCCTGGAGGCAGAGGTTGCAATGAGCCCGCACTTTAGCCTGGGCTACACAGTGAGATCCTGTCTCAAAAGAAAAAAAAAAAGGTCAGGCACAGTGGCTCATGCCTGTAATCCTGGCACTTTGGGAGGCAGATGCAGGTGGATTGCCTGAGCTCAGGAGTTGGAGACTAGGCTGGGCAATTCCGTGAAACCCCGTCTCTACTTAAATAAAAAAAATTATCCGGCATGGCAGCGGCCACCTGTAACCCCAGCTACTCAGGACTCTGAGGTCGGAGAATCACTTGAACCTGGGAGGCGGAGGTTGCAATGAGCCTAGACAGAGACTCTGTCTCAAAAAAAAAAAAAATAAAGAAAAGGAAAGGAATGTACTGAAGTTCATTGTGGTGACGGTTGCGCCAGTCTATGAACATTCTAAACACATGTGACTGTGTGTAGTAGTCCCCCTTATCTGCAATTTCCAGTCCCTCAGTTTCACTTATCCTCGGTCAACTTCTGTCTGAAAATATTAAATGGAAAATTCCAGATGCCGGGTGTGGTGACTCACGCCTGTCATCCCAGCACTTTGGGAGGCGGAGGCGGGTGGATCACCTAAGGTCAGGAGTTCAAGACCAGCCTGGCGAACATGGTGAAACCCTGTCTCTACTAAAAATGCAAAAATTAGGCAGGCATGGTGGTGGGCACCTGTAATCCCAGTTGCTGGGGAGGGTGAGGCAGGAGAATGGCTTGAACCCAGGAGTCGGAGGCTGCAGTGAGCTGAGATCGTGCTACCGAACTCAGCCTGGGTGACACAGTCCCAGCCTCCAGGAAGGAAGGAAGGGAAGAAGGAAGGAAAGAAAGGAAGAGAGAGAGAGAAAGAGAGAGAGAGAGAGAGAGAGAGAGAAAATTCCAGAAATAAAACAAGTCATACCTTTACATTCCAGGCTGTTCTGTGTAGTGTGATGAAATCTCCCACAGTCCTGGGATGTGAATCACCCCTTTGCGCAGCTTCTGTGTACTGTTAGTCCCTTTGTAGCCAATTCATTCAACAAATGGAAAAAGCAAAGTGGGCCGCCGAGGTGGCTCAGGCCTGTAATCCCAGCACTTTGGGAGGCCGAGGCAGGTGGATCACAAGGTCAGGAGTTCGAGAGCATCCTGGCCAAGATGGTGAAACCCTGGCTCTACTAAAAATACAAAAATTAGCTGGGTGCAGTGGCACATGCCTGTAATCCCAGCTACTCGGGAGGCTGAGGTGGGAGAATCGCTTGAACCCAGGAGGCAGAGGTTGCAGTGAGCCGAGATCACGCCATTGCACTCCAGTCTGGGCAACAGAACAAAACTCCATCTCAAAAAAAAAAAAAAAAATTTATCCTAAAGCTGGGTGTGGAGATGCTTTCCTGTATTCCCAGCTACTCGGGAGGATCCCATAAACCCAGGAGTTTGAGGCCAGCCAGGGCAACATGAAGACATCCTTGTCACTAAAAAAATAAACAAATAGGGCAGGGCCCAGCGGCTCATGCCTGTAATCCCAGCACTTTAGGAGGCTAAGGTGGGCGGAACACTTGAGGGCAGGAATTTGAGTCAGGAATTCCAGACCCGCCTGGGCAGCACAGCATAACTCTGTCTCTACAAAAACACAAAAATTAGCTGGCTGTGGTGGTGCGTGCCTGTAGTCCCAGCTACTTGGGAGGCTGAGGTGGGAGGATCACCCGAGTCTGGGAGGTCGAGGCTGCAGTGAGCTGTGATTGTGCCACTGCCCTCCAGCCTGGGTGACTGAGTGAGACTCCGTCTCAAAAAATAAATAAAAAATAAAATACATCAATAAAAATTAATTTTGATTCTTCCCCTAGTGGAGTGCCTCCCTGGAGTCACACCAGCCTGCTGCTCTTTCCACCTTAAGAGTAAGAAGGATAGAAAGGGCCGGGCGAGGTGGCTCACGCCGGTAATCCCAGCACTTTGAGAGGCTGAGGCGGGCAGATCACTGAGGTCAGCAGTTTGAGACCAGCCTGGCCAACATGGTGAAACTTTGTCTCTACTAAAAATACAAAAATTAGCCGGGCATGGTGGTGCTTGCCTGTAATCCTAGCTATTCGGGAGGCTGAGGCAGGAGAATCACTTGAACCCTGGAGGTGGAGTTTGCAGTGAGCCAAGATCCCACCACTGCCCTCCAGCCTGTTGACAGCAAAAAATGGAGAATGTCTCGGGGCAGGCAAGGAGGGGCGGCCTGGGCAGCAGGCGTGGCAAAGCCCACCAGATGTGCCCTCAAGCACCCTCTTTCCCTGACACGTGTCTTCCGGGGGTTTCTTTGCAGCCTGACTCCAAGCCTCCTGGCCTGCCTGCCCCACCAGACAGCCTGACTCAGTTTGCCCGTATGCCAGTTTGTATGCGTAGGCCCTGCGTGTGTGACCCTCCACCATCCGAGTGACTCAGGCAGCCTAGAAGCCCCCTTCCTCGGGGATGCCCATCTTCCTTTGGTGACTTTTCACAGACATGGCAGAAACTGGCTGGCGTCTCCCAGACTCAGGCTGGGCTCCGGGGGGCAGCCCAGCAGGGCCTCGGCCCAAGTGCCCACCCCCAGAGAGGGCCTAGGGGGTGGGGGTAGGGGGTGGAGAACTCTTCTCAAAGGGCCTTTGTGGGAGCGGCTGGGGGGGGCTGCCGGGGGACCCCACCCTGTGTGACTCAAGCCTCATTGCTGGGCCGTGACTCACCCCCAGGCCCCCCTTCCACCCACCCGCCCCACAGCAGGTGCTGAGAGCCAGCTTCGGGATAGGGGCCTCTGCAGACACGTTCACGACACCCTCCCCTGGGCCTGTGACCTGCCACCCACTTTCTAAGGGCACCAGTCTTGCCCTGCCCTCCTGAGCTTGGACCACAGAGAAAACCTTCTACACCCCGTCCCTCCATGGGGCAGCAGACATGGTGCCGAAATGTGCCATGCATTGTCTCACTATGAATTCACGGGATCCTCAAACCACCCAGGAGGCAGGGTGTTCTTGCGACTGCTCTGTAACAGATGGGGAAATTGATTTTCCATGAGGTTGCAGAGTTTCTTTAACACAGGAGATTCATAGGCAGAATCTGGATGTCACAAACTTGTTGCCCCGTAGTGTCACTGCACGATCATCTCAGCTGCCTCAAACGTCAGTGGTGGGTTACTGCACCCTCCAATGTCGCTTCCATTTTACTGAAGGGTAAACTGAGGTAAGGAGCTTTGAAGTCACAGGTCAAGAATCAAGATTAAGAGGCAGGGCTGGGATTCGAAATGAGTCCAGGAGCCCGGGGCCTGCTCGACCGCTTCCCCACGGGCCTCCGGCGCCCGCTTGGGGGCTGGGGCTCCCCCGCCGTCGGGCCCCTCCGGACGCCGAGGCCAGCGGAGATCGGGCTGCCGGCCAGGCTGCTGGGCGCCGCGCCCGCCCGCATCACGCCGCGGTGAGTCACCGCGCGCTGGCCCCGGCCCCGCCCCCCGCGCCAACAAACAGGGTGTTGCCCGGCAACCGCCACCGCCCTCCAGCATGGACCCGGGTTCGAGCCTCAGGCCAGGGTGCCAGCTAAAAGGAGTTTTGGGACTTTGTGGGCTTCCCCAGATTAGGGGTTCAGATCAGTCTTGTAGTACTGGTGGGCACAGTGGTGAAGGTGAAGGAGACTGTGATCCCAAGAAGGTGGGAAGGGCTGAGGGTGGCTCTCTTCAATACAGACCCACCTAGAGCTCTCCAGACGTGGGTGCTCAGGTCAGGGGATGGTGTCTGGGCTAGACTTGCGGCCGAGAGGTCGAGGTCATTTTCCCATAGAGATCTGGGGAGCTGGCCTGGCGCCGGACTGTCGGGAGGGCTGTAATGAGGGCTTTTCTGCATCCTTCCCCCCACCCCGCAAAGTAGCTAACACGCAATGAGCACATTCTATGTTCTAGGCCCTGTTCTACACATGTGCGGACCTATGTGTCTTAACTCATTTAATGTTCGCCATGAGGCTGGGCGCCATGGTTCAGGCCTGTAATCCCAACACTTTGGGAGACAGAAGCCAGCAGATCACTTGATGTCAGGAGTTTGAGACCAGCTTGGGCAACATGGTGAAACCCCATCTCTACTAAAAATACAAAAATTAGCCAGGCATGGTGGCCGGTGCCTGTAATCCCAGCTACTTGGGAGGCTGCGGCGGGAGAATCGCTTGAACCCGGGAGGCGGCGGTTTCAGTGAGCCAAGATTGCGCCACTGCACTCCAGCCTAGGTGATGAGAGCGAAACTCCATCTCAAAAAAATAAAATGAAACTGAAAAAATAATGTTCACCATAACCCTCTGACATTTCACGGACATTATCATTTTACAGATAGGGAAACCGAGTCACAGAGGGGCAATGTCCTTTGCCAGAGAAGGCACAGCCAAGCTGGCATCCAGGCTCCCAAACCTGTCTCAGGAGGGTGCATGCCTGGCCTTGGCGGGGTCATGTCTGTGGGAGTCGTTAGGCATCGTGGGGATAGTTGCCAAGATGACATTGAAGTGTGGGTAGGCTATGCAAGTGGGGAGGGGCGCCTGGTGGGCTCCCTGGGGGCTATCAACACAGGAAGCTGAAGGCTGTGCCCTCCAGAGGCTGTGCCAGCGTGCCCCTAGACTTCCCATGCCATCTGAGTGCAAGGAGAGAGTTCCCCGGAGCCAGCATCAGATGGCCTGAACGCTGGTCTCCCTGGTACCTCACAGCAGTCACCACTGAGCTGCCCACAAGACCGCTTAGGAGACTGCCTGAGGGGCCTCCCGGAGCCCCAGATCGCACAGGGCGAGGAGAAGAGTAGATACTAGCATCTTGGACAGGGAGGTGACCAGCTGCCTGGGAAGTGATCAGCTTTGAGTCCTGTAAGAAATGCCCACGTGGGCGGGACACGGTGGCTGACACCTGTAATCCCAGCACTTTGGGAGGCCAAGGTGGACGGATCATGAGGTCAAGAGATCGAGACCATCCTGGCCAACATGGTGAAACCCCATCTCTACTAAAAATGCAGAAATTAGCCAGCCATGGTGGTGCGCGCCTGTAGTCCCAGCTACTCAGGAGGCTGAGGCAGGAGAATTGCTTGAACCCGGGAGGTGGAGGTTGTAGTGAGCTGAGATCGTGTCACACCGGCCTGGGGACAAAGGAACACTCTGTTTAAAAAAAAAAAAAAAAAAAGAAAAGAAAAACCGGGCACAGTGGCTCACACCTGTAATCCAGCACTTTGGGAAGCCAAGACAGGCAGATCGCCTGAGGTCAGGAGTTTGAGACCAGCCTGGCCAACGTGGTGAAACCTGGTCTCTACTAAAAATGCAAACATTAGCTGGGCATGGTAGCGGGTGCCTGTAATCCCAGCTACTTGGGAAGCTGAGGCAGGAGAATTACTTGAACCTGAGAGGTGGAGGTTGCAGTGAGCCGAGATGGTGCCACTGCACTCCAGCCTGGCGACAGAGCAAGATTCTGTCTCAAAAAAAAAAAAAAAAACAAGAAAGAAATGTCCATTTGACTCAAATGGCTGAGTCAATCACTCAACTGGTTGAATAGGGGAGATGGATGAGTTACAGGATTCCGGGACAGTCTAAAGCCAAGAAGGTGAGGAGGGCTTCTTGGAGAAGGTGATACTCTGGGACCCGAAGGATGCTCAGGAGGTGGTGGGTAACAGGCAGGACCTCCCTGGGGAGAGGTTGGGACACAGAGGAACTTTTCAAAGTGGAAGGTAGAGGGGACACGTGATTGGATTTAACGGGCCGTCTCTGGAGAATGGATAGAAGGCATAAGGAACGTTGGAGAGGACCAGGGAGGTGGCTGTTGGAATATATTTAGGCCAGAGATGATGGTGACTTAAGGATACAGTTGGCAGATTTCACAAATAAAAAATACAGGACATCAGTTACATTTGAATTTCAGATACAGAACAAGTAATGTTTTTTTAGTATAAAACTTTTTTTTTTAGTATAGCGATGTCCCCAAAATTGCATGGGACATACTTATACTAAAAAAAGAGATCCGTTGTGTATCTGAAAAATCAAGCTTCACTGGGTGTCCTGTGTTTTATCCGGGAACTCCACTTGGTGGAGGGGGGCGGGTCTCAGGGGCCCCTGGGGAGGGGGCAATAATCATAGCTAATACACAGGGAGTAAAGGCACTTTGTTTTTCTTTTTTAAATGTATTTTCCTTTTACTTACTCATAGAGATGGGGGTCTCACCATGTGGCCCAGGCTGGTCTCAAACTCATGGGTTCAAGTGATCCTTCTGCCTCAGCCTCCCACCCAAGTTTTAGGATTACAGGAGTGAGTCAACACTCCTAGCCGACAAATGCACTTTGAAGTGAATACTTCTATCATGCCCATTTTACAGCTAGGTAAACTGAGGCCTGGAGCAGTTACTGCTTTTGGTATGTGTGTGTGTTTTGGTAACTTGTCTATACGGTTAGGTTAGTAAGTGGATGACCCTCGATTGGAACGCGAGCATGTTGGTGGCAGTCCCCCAACACTCAGAGGTTGAACCCCTTCCTACAGGGGATCGTGGTGGAGGTGGGGGAGGGATGCTTGGACACTATGGTTCCCTGGGTTGCTGGTGACCCAGGTAAGGGCCCTTCTCACGGGTTGAGCTTCCCCAGACCCCCAGCGCAGCCTACGCTCTGTGGCACCCCTACTTGCGCCGCTCCTTCCAGGACTCCGACGCCCTGGGAGCACGGGAGGCGGCCTCAGGGGGCCTCTTCTCCCGGGCTGAGGCTGAGGCTCGGCCTCACCCTCCTCCAGGCTGGAAGGATCCGACGTCTGCGCCGCGGGCAGGGGGAGGGGGCGGGTTATTTTTACCTCCCTCCAGGCAGCCGGGGCGACAGGAAGTGAGCGCGCGGCCCGCCAGATGTGGGGAGCCAGGCAGCTGGGAACAGCCACAGCTGGACTGGCGGCCGGCCGGGAGCGGGGTGCCGGGGGGAGGGCGTGCGGAGGGTGGATCCCCAGGCCTCTGGTCCCCTCTTTGTTCCCCGCCGCCCCAGCCTTCCCTCCAAAGCCCCCCGCGCCCCCATCCCCCGCTCATCTGCGTCGTGGCCTCGCTGTCCCCCATCTGGGCGCCAGTCCCCTGGCTGGCTCGAGGGCTCTCAGGTCCTGGGCGGGAAGGGGGACCCTGCTGCTCGCCCCAGGGACCCCCAGGTCCCAGCGGAGTCGGGGATGGGAGGGGGGAGACGGCCCCTCGCCGGCCCCGCCTGCCACCGCCATTGTTTACCCGTCGGCTGCCTCCTAGGAAACTTAACCCGCCCGCGGTAATTTTATTTGGGAACTTCGGCCAGTTGCCATAGCAACCCCCAGTGACGTCAGAGGGGCTGGGGCCCGAAATCCCCGGGAAAGGGGGGGATCTGATGAAGGGGGGAGACCCCCAGAAGGGCTCCTCCTTAACCCTGCGCGTGCCAGGCCCCAGCCAGGCAGGGACAGCCAGATGTGACAGTTCTTGGACGCCCCCCCATTCTGGCCTGGGGCCAGGTCAGGGTGGCAGGCCAGGCCTTGATGTCATCGGGAACTGGGTGGGTGGTGAGTCATTCCTGAGGTGGGGGCTGGGCCAGGCCTGGGGGCTATTCCTGTCTGACCTGCCCCACCAGTGCCCTTGAGCAATACTGGGACCCTTCCCTGGGGATTTCGGGCACCTGGCTGGGGGTCCCCACCGATCCTTGGGACCTGTCCCTCTGAACCATTACTTAGGCAGACAAAGTCTTTCTTGGTGCTCCAGACACCAGGCGGCTGGGTTTGTCTCAGTGAGCTGGGGCCACCGTGTAATGTCGTCTCCGGATGTGGGGAGTGGCTGGTGCCCTGGTGAGGGGGCAGGGATGTGGCGGATCTGGGCTCAGTCCATAACACAGCTGGTCGCCAGGGCGACAGGAGGCAGGGGCGCTGACTGGCAAGGGGGATCACTGCCGCCAGCCGGGGGCTGGGCTGGGAGGAGCCACACTAACCACAGTGACGTGGGACTTCCTCGGCCGGCCTGTTTGATGTCTCTGTGTGCGGCGTTGCCATGGGGCCCACAGGCAGCCCTGCATGTGAGTCGGGGTGACCTGTGGGCCGGCGGGGCCTGTCAGGGTCCCTAGATCCCGGTGTACCTGGTGTATCAGTGTGCAATCAACGGCTTATACTCTTTCTACCTGGAGTCAGCACATTACACGTGTGACCTCAGAGCCTGGTGACAACTTTAAATTGTACATTTTCAGCCCCATTTTTCAGCTGACAAAACTGAGGCTTAGGGAAGTGTAATCACCTGGTCCCAAAGACATCCAGCTAGAAAGCTGGGGTGTAGGGTCGGGCACGGTGGCTCATGCCTGTCATCCCAGATCTTTGGGAACCCAGGAGGTAGAGGTCGCAGGAAGCCGAGATTGCGCCACTGCACTCCAGCCAAGATCATGCCACTTGAGGCCACATAGATTGCCTGAGGTCAAGAGTTCGAGAGCAGCCTGGTCAACATCATGAAACCCTGTCTCTAGTAAAAATACAAAAATTAGCCGGGCATGGTGGCGCACACCTGTAATCCCAGCTACTTGGGAGGCTGAGGCAGGAGAATCACTTGAACCTGGGAGGCACTCCAGCCTGGGCGACACAGTGAGACTCCTTCTCAAAACAACAACAACAAAAACTGTGTTTTTCTTCCATTCCACCCCCTCTCTGCCTCGACGATACTGGTCAGCTTTGCTGGCTCTCAAATGTCCCAGGCACGATACCTACCTCAAAGCCTGTGCATGGCCCACTCTCTGCCTGGAACTCTCTCCCTCCTGATGTCTGCGTGGCTTCTCCCTCAGTGCCTAAAAGTCTTTGTTCAAATGTCACCTCCTCCTCAGGGAGGCCTTTTCACACTTCATCTCTCACCTCTCTTGCCTTTTTCTAGATTACCCCTAGACTTACCACCAAACATTTTTTTTATATACATAAAGAAAGGCAGTGGCGCGGTCTCAGCTGGAGTGCAGTGGGGTGATCTCAGCTCACTGCAACCTCCACCTCCCGGGTTCAAGTGATTCTCCTGCCTCAGCCTCCCAAGTAGCTGGGACTACAGCTGTCCACCACCACGTCCAGATAATTTTTGTATTTTTAGTAGAGACGGGGTTTCATCATGTTGGCCAGGCTGGTCTCGAACTCCTGACCTCAGCCGATCCACTGCCTCGGCCTCTCAAAGTGCTGGGATGACAGGTGTGAGCCGCTACCACCGTGCACATTATATATCTTTATACCTATCTATCTGCTTATCAGGTTTGTTTCTCCCATAGATACTGGTCTCAAAAGTACAGGGATTTTTTTTTTTCTTTTCTGTTTTGTTCTTTTCCCTGTTCCCAAATGCCTGGAACAGAGCCTGACATACATACATCAGGCACTCAATGTTTGTAGAATGAACAAAAGGGCATATGTGTGAGTGTGTGTTCACACGCACGCATGCCATGCCGTTTGACCACTTGACCTGGTCTCACCTTTGCCCTGTCCCTTCACCACTCCCTCACCTGCTGTCCCCTGGGTAAACCAGTAGGCTGAGGACTAGGGCCTGTGGAAGTCAAAGCCAAGGGACCCAGAGGGAGGGGTGGGGGCTCTGGGAGGACCCTCCAAGCCTGGGCCTGAGGCATACTAGTGAGCTGGGGCGTGGTCCGAGCCACATGCAACAGAAGAGCGAAAATTAGATAAGAAGGAATCTGGAGAAGAGGTATCCCCAGAGGCCAGCATGGAGGAGGTGTTCTCCCTGAATGTGAATTGGACTGATGACTGGAAAGGCAATGCCTGGGTGGAAGACCTTGTTCTGGGGTGAAGGGAATTCTGGAGGGGCAACGTGGATGAGGGTGTGGTAGAGATCCAAGTTCTGTTTGTCATTGTAATTTGGTCACTTTGTACTTTTGCAATGACAAGTGTGTCTGTGTGTGTGTGTCCCCCACAGGGAGACCCCCCCCAGGCATGCCCTGGAAATGCCATTCTTGTGTGTAGCTGCTCAGAAGGTCATGTGGCAAGCTGCTCCCACCTTCTACGCCCCGCCCTGAGTTGGGGAATTCTGTGCCACCCCAAAACTTCCCCCAGGGCCCCACTGGGCGGCTCTGCCCCCTCCTGCCCCAACCTGTCAGATCCTGCATCCTGGGCCAGCCTGCCCCTTCGGCCCCACAGGGAAGAAAAGACCCCGGGGCCCCCAGGGCTGGGCCCCACAGGATGGTAGCTGGGTGTGGCTCCTAGCTCCCTCTCCCCAGTCCCACCAGGTACTGAGGTGAGAGCCAGATGAGATGAACTGATGAAATGGGGGACCCTGGAGGAATTCTGGGATGCAAGATGACACAGAGGCATCCAACCGGTCCCTCCAGTCCCTTGGACGGCCTGCTGCTGGACACTCCCGCGCCCTCACCCCCACAGTTACTCAAAAGAGGAGGCTGCCCTCTTACCACCCAGGACGTGGATGAAGAATTGGATCCCCAGCCCCAAGGATGCCACTTCAAAAATATTGGGGCTGAGTGGGAAAAATCGTCCCCTAAAGCAATGTCCACCCGGGTCTGGGAAGGGTCCTGCTGGTTCCAGACCCCCACTGCGACATGATGGCGGTCCTGGGTGGTGGGGAGGGGTCCATCGGTCTTTGTCGAGGCCTGGAGAGGGCAGATGGCAGCAGGACATGCCCAAGGAGGCTGGCTTGGTCGCAGAGGGCACCCCGCCCCTCTATTCTGGAGTTTTGTTCCAGGTTCCCGGCCCCCCACCTGGGCACCGGGCCAGGCCCCGAGGCAGGGCCTGGTCCTGAGGAACAATGCAGCCGTGTTCCTCCAGTGGCGGATGGAGCGGGAAAGACTGGCACACCGGGAAAGAGGGAGGGATCCAGGGAGGGCCTTGCTCTCAGGGAGCTCGGGAGTTTCCCAGAGGTCCCAGTGGGTGGGGGAGGGTGCCGGGAAGCCTAGGGGGAGGGGACTCAGACGTAGGGACCGCATGGCCTGGAACCAGAAAGTCTTTTCGATGGCAGCAGGAGAGGGTTAGGTGGGATAAGAGGAGGAACTTTCTAAGGCTGGAGAAGGTGCGGTGGAACTGGAGGAAGTGGGGGTTCCTGTGTGGTGGCATCCCAGAATGATACCCAGACCCAGGCACCCCCTCCCCGGGAGGGATCTGCAGTGGCCCGTGTGCTCTGGGTCTGGCACGGAGCCCCCCCCACAAACCGCCCCTTATTAATCTCTATTCCCAGGGGCTCACGGCCTCCCGAGTTGCCTCTTCCTACTCAGGCCCTAGGCCAGCAGGGGTTCCAGGGGTGGGATGGGGGTTTAGACCCTTTGCTCCCACCCTATCCCTGCAGACAGAGCTTTGGGCTGAAAACCCGGGACTGGGACCCACGTTCAGGGTCCAGAGGGGGAAGCCGGGCTGGGTTTGGGGCCCAGGCTGGTTCCGGGACAAGGAGGCAGAAAGTTGGCCCTGAGTTGGGGACGGGACCGAGTTGGGGGACAGGACAGAGAAAGTGGGGGCGGGCCGGCTCCGGGGGCACATGACGGCGACGCCCGCCCCGCCCCGCGCCCGCCCCCTGCCCGGCCCGGGGAGTGGGGGGAGGAGACGGGAAGGTTTTAAAAGCGATTCGGCCCCGCGGCGGGCCGGCCAGTGAGTGGGGTGGAGCGCGGCGGCGGCCGCCCTCGGCCGGTCTCGGGCCCGCAGTCCGCCGGCCTGAGCGTGGGCCGGCCCGGCCCGGGGCGGCGGCCGGAGCCCGGAGTGCGCGCCCGGCTCCCCCCCGCGGGTAAGTGGAAGTCGGGAGGGACGCGGGAGGGAGGCCGGGGGCGACCGGCGACAGCGGCGCCGGCAACTTTTCCGCGCCGGGCTCGTGGGCGGAGTGGGGGTGCGCCCGGCGGGTCCCCAGGAGCGTTGCGAGAAGGGGAGGGCGCCGCCCCGCCCGCCCTGCGCGCCCCGCCGCCCGGGGTGAGTCCGGGAGCGGGGACGGTGCGTCTGACGGCGGCGGCGGCGTCCCGGGGCGCCCCCTACGGAGCGGGGGAAGGGCGGCCCGGCCTCTGCTCCCTTCCCAGGGCCCACCCATCCCGACCCCCCGGGACGAATGGGAATGCGGTGGAGAGGGCGGGTCCCCACGCGACTTGGGCAGGTCGAGGTGGGCAGAGAGTTGGCAGGGTGGGAGGGCTCGTGCGCGGCTCGGGTTGGAGCTTGGGTTGAGGGGTATGGATCTGTGTGTGCCTCCCCAGGCCCACCCCCGACCTGCTCTTTGGACGGGAGGAATGGGTTGAGGGGGGGTCTCAGAGTTCTTTGAATGGAGACGGGAGTGGATACTGGTTCAAGTTCCTGACGTGTCGCCTAGTGGGTAGGGGGAAGATCTCCTCTTGGGCAGGGGCTGGTGGGGTCTTAGGGGAACGTCTCCTGTCCTTTCTCCTGATCCAAGAGAAAAACACTCATTCAAGGTTGCATAGGAAGGGAAGCCAGGGTGGGGATCAGCCCTGTGCATCTCGGGGTCCATGCCTTTAGGCTGCAGGCGGAGGTTAAAAGGGCCCAGACTGAACCCCAACCCCTCTGTCTTAGCCCCAGACTGTTCTCTGATTTCAGCGCTCGGTTTGACAGCCCCAAAGCCCTCAGCCCTAACTGACCTTCCTGCCCAGCCCAGCCCAGCCCAGCTCAACCCAGCCCAGCGGCTTCTTGAATGTTTTGGCTGTGCAACTGGCTCCCTGTCATCTGCCCCTTTCCGGCTCTCCCCAACTGGCAGCCCATGACTCCTGGTCTTTGAGGGTGAGACCGGGGTCTGTGGGACCCCTGGCATAAGGGGTGTCCTCTGGCAGTCCTGCCCTAGCCAGAGGGTTGTGTTGTGCCCAACAGGTGCCCAGGCTTAGAGGCGAGGTGATGTTGGACACACCCTGTCCGCTCGCCCACACACCCTGCCCGGGCCAGCTTGGGTACATGTGTTCACATGCCGATGTCCTGGGCAGGCACAGGCCCTGGGGCTGGTGCTAGCTTTGTTCTCTGATCCGTGAGGCACCCGTGGCCCTCTGCCCTTGCATCGTGTCCTCTGGGAGCTCCTTCAAGACCCCAACAGGCAGGCCTTGCCCATGGACCTAGAGGGGGCCCTAAAATAGGTGCCGGCCTGGCCTGGGGCTGGCACGCGGAGCACATGCGTGACAGGGCGTGTCCAGGGGGTCGGGCCTGTCTGTGCAGGCCCGGCCTCTGAGCCTCCGCCGACCCTTGCTCGCTGGAGAAAGACGGCAGAGGCGGATGCTTTAGGAGGGACCCCCGTGTCGTGCCCACCCTCTAACAATGCAAGTGGACGCCAGATGTTCCATGTAGGCCGCAGCTGTCGGTCGGGCAGGCCTCCATCCATCTGCAATCCCAGTGTAATTGACCTGGTGGGTACATTACAGTGACCCGCTCGCCCTGGCCTAGGTGGTGCTTTGATAACTCTTAAGGCATTTTTCTGAGTTTGTCCTTCGCCTTGGGAGGCTGGGTGGGGGATTCTGTCCTTCGTGAATAATGGTGCCAGGAACCTTGGGCGATCTTGAGAAAACTCCTTCCTGTCCCTCTGTTTTCCACATTGGATGTGTTTTATGCCACAGGCCTAGCTTTTTTTTTTTTTTCCTGAGACTTATTCTGTGACCTTAAGCCCCGATCTGCATCTGTGAGCCTCAATTATTCTGTCTGTAGATAGGAAGCGTTTGGAAATGGGACGGAGACGGTACTCCCTCTCCCTGGCCGCCGCTTTCCCTCCTGGTGTCCTGGGTGGACGCAGAGGTGTGTCTGGGGAAGGTGTGTCCTTCAGGGCTGGACGCCTGGGAAGGATGTGAGCGGAGGGCAGTGGGTGTGGGTGAGAATCCTTGGGCAGAGAAGGGCGCCGCCATGCTGGGCATGGCTGAGTCACGCTCCAGCGATGTCTTGCCCCAGGGTGCTGGAGCTGGCGCCACCCTGGGTGTGGTCACTGAGCTGTGGCCCTGGGCAGAGCAGGGTTGGGTGGTCTAGGATGTGGGCCGTTGGTGGCGAGGTACCTGGGGAACTGACTTAGAAGACACGCCAAGCCCTGGGTCCTCCCGCCTGGCCTCGATTCTGGGGTTGCCCTCGAGGACCGTGGTGGCCCATACTCTGAAAATGCCTTGGGGAGCCCAGGGACCCTAAGTCTTGGGCCTGGGAATTGGCGTGTTGAGGGAGGTGGATAGGGCCGAGAAGCCAGTGGCTGCTTTCAAGACCAGTGAACCCCCAAAGCCAGGCCCTCGCTGCAACACGCACTTCTGTAGGGAGAAGGCAGGGGTGGATGTGACGATGGGGGTGTCCCTCTACTGAGGGTTCCCAGCATGAAGGTGAGGGGCCCCTGGGAATTCTGTGATTGGGCTGGGAAAGATTAAAGTCTAAAGAGGGGTTAGAGTGTGGACTGGCCGGACGCGATGGGGGCTGGGATGTCACTTTCATGGTTCCCCTATTTATAACAAGTGATTCACCCCTCACTTACTCACCCCTTCCTGAGTCTCCCCCCACCCCAGCCCTGGGTGGGCAGTGGGGCCCACCCATTTGTCAGTGCCCTGACTTCCCCCACCCGGTGCCACCCTCTGAGGGCGGCCCATTGGGGTGGTTGTTATTGCCGCTGCCCTGGGATTGGGGCAGGGGCGGGGGGCTGGTGGTCAGGCGGCGCTTGGCCGGGCAGCCCAGGTTGGTGGCTGGCTCGGGGCCCAGCCCACGGAGCTTCTGCTGAGAGTCTGGGCCCATTAAGCAAAACGTTAGTGACAGGCTGGGAGGGCGGGTGGCGAGGCGGGCAGGGCGGGGCCTGCAGCCCTTGGTATTTTCCGATCCCAGCTGCTCTGTGAGGGTGGAAAGTATTTGGGGACCAGGCTTGGGGGCGGAGGTGGTGGTGGCGCCCCCGGCGGAAGCTGCCCCTGATTCATTCTTGGAGCATGGGGTGGAGGGTAGCGGTACACATACATACCCGCGTGTGTCTGGTTCTCGCACACGCTGTCTGGAGGGGTATTCGGGCATGCACACATGCTTTGGCTGGCCGGGGTGTCCTGGTGCAGCCCGGGGCCTGCTTTGCTCCCCGGCCCAGGGACCCGCCCTCTCCCTCTTGCCTCCAGCTGCCAAGAGTTTGGTCTCCCCTTGGACACCATCTCCCAGGAGCCTGAGAAATGCACCACGATTGGTAAAGGGGACCCTGGCTCCCTGGCACTTGCATGGCAGTGCCCCTTCCACTCAAGACCCAGACCTTTTGTGCCTGCAGGGATGGGGAGTGGCCTTGGCCCCAGCCATGGGCTCTGTGCAGGGGAAACCCCACAGGAAACGAGCCTGGCCAAATGGCCGCCCTTCCCGTTCTCATCCCTGGGACACGAATGTGCTGTCTCACTTCCGGAGGCGGCCCGGGAGGCTGGCCGCCCTGCGGGGCCTCGCCTGCTCCCAGTTGGCGCCTCCAGACCCTAAGGGGACAGGGCTGGGCTGGGGCCTGCTGGGAAAGAGTGGCTGGTATGTGTGTGTGCGTGTACGGGGAGGGGACAAAGCAGGACATCCCTTGCCGCCTGTCTCCCAGGGGTGAGCGCCACCAGATGGGGTGGACACTGGGGTCCTCCTGGTGTGAGACGCCCATGTTTCCGTTGTCCTTTGCCGGGCAGAGATAGCAGCAGCTCTGTCGTGATCACGTTTCTTCTTCAGGGGGACCTCACCATGACTTATGAAGTCCAGACTTATTATCCCTGTTTTGCAGATGGGAAAACTGAGGCCCAGAGAGGTTAAGTGACTTGCTCAGAGTTACCCAGCTCAGAAGCTGCAGAGCTGGGGCTTTCAAATCTGGGCGGACTTGGGCTCCAAAACTGGAGTCTGCTAGCCAGGTGTTAGGCTCTTATCAAAAGAGCCTCCATTTACTGAAGACTCAGGGCCAGCTTCATGGCTTTTGTGTTTTTTTTTTTTTTTTTTTGAGACAGAGTCTGGCTCTGTTGCCAGGCTGGAGTGCAGTGGCTCGATCTCCGCTCACTGCAACCTCCAACTCCCTGGTTCAAGCTCTTCTGCCTCAGCCTCCCTAGTGGCTGGGATTACAGACGCCTGTCACCACAACCAGCTAATTTTTGTATTTTTCGTAGAGATGGGGTTTCACCATGTTGGCCAGGATGATCTCCATCTCTTGACCTCGTGGTCCACCCGCCTCAGCCTCCCAAAGTGCTGGGATTACAGGCATGAACCACTGCGCCCAGCCAAAGCTTCATGAGTTTCTGACTTGGGCAGTGAGGGACCTGGAGCTTAGTTTAATGTTGTACTGCCAGGGTCATGATTTTTTTTTTTTTAAATTAATTTTTTTTATCTCGCTGTGTTGCCCGGGCTGGTCTTGAACTCCTAGCCTCAAGCCATCATCCTGCCTTGGCCTCCTGAAGTACCAGGATTATAGGGATGAGCTGCCTTGCTCAGCCTGAAATTCTTTTCTTTTTAAGTTTGTTTTTGTTTATTTTAGAGATAGGGTCTTACCCTGTCACTTAGGCTGGAGTGCAGTGGCATGATCATAGATCACAGCAGCCTTAAACTCCTGGGCTCAAGCAAACCTCCCACTTCAGCTGCCTGTACCGGTGGTACCGGTGTGTACCACCACTCCTGGCTGATTTTTAAATGAATTTTTTGTGGGCCAGGCACAGTGGCTCATGCCTGTAATCCTAGCACTTTGGGAGGCTGAGGCAGGCAGACTGCTTGAGCCCAGGAGTTGGAGACCAGTCTGGGCAACACGGTGAAACCCTGTCTACAAAAAGAATAAAAATTAGCCAGGCATGGTGGCACATGCCTGTCCTAGCTACCCTGAAGGCTGAGGTGGGAGGATCACTTGAACCTGGGAGGCTGAGGCTGCAGTGAATTGTGATTGCACCCCTGCACACTAGCCGTGGTGACAGGGTGAGACCCTGTCTCAAAAAAGAAAAAGAAAAAAAAAGAGTTTTTTGTAGAGATGAGTATATTGCTGAGGCTAGCCTTAAACTCCTGGCCTCAGGTGACCCTCCTGCCTCCCAAAGTGCTGGGATTACAGGCGTGAGCCACCATGCTTGGCCTGAAATTCTTAGTTTTCGAACTAGAGGACCATGTGTTCATTTTTCACCGGGTTCCGAAAATTCTGTAGCCTGCCCTTGTGCCGGACACTTACCGAGTGACGTACGCACTGAGTGACATCTCACTGGGCTATGCCAGAGAGGCTCTTGGCTCCATTTTACAGATGGGAAAACTGAGGCTTGGAAGGGTCTTTGGGAAACTGTGGAGCAGGGATTTGAACTTCAGGCTGTTTGGATGGAGAGGCCTGTATCTTCGAGCTTGGATCCTGTGCTCTGAGGGTGCAGGGGGTGCATGTCTAGGGGGAGAGGGGGGTGCTTTGCTGCCGGCATCCGCCCTGGTGGGTGTGGGCTAAGCCCTGGCCACTGAGGAGACGGGGCCATGGCGGGGGGAGGCCCTGGTGGTTTCCTCCAGCCCTCCAGGCTTCTAGGAAGTGGCGCCAGCTGGGGTGAGATCACTTCCTCACCCGCCTGCCTGCCCCCCACCCGGCTTCCTCTCCCCATGGCCCCGTTTGGCCTGCCCAGGGCTCAGTGAAGGGCAGCTGGGTCCTGTAAGTTGCTGGAGTCTCCTTGTAATGCACAGGCCCTCTTGGTATCTCTGCCTCTCCAGCACTGGGGCTGGCTCTACCTTGCCGTCCGTATGCGGTTCTCCTGCGTATGAGAAAAGGGCTTCCCTGTGATGGAAAGGAACCGTCTGGGGACCTAGATGGGAGGGTGTCCCCAAATCTCATCACCTCCTTTGCTCTCTCTCTCTCCCCTCCAGGTGCCAGCCTCTGGCCCCGCCCAGTGCCCCCTCACCCCTGTGCCATGGCCGGCTGGGGTTCCTGGGGATGGGATTTGCTGCCTATCACAAATCACATTGCCAGGGATTTCCAACCGACCCTGAGCTCTGCCACCGAGGATGCCGCCCGGGGACGGGGTGGCAGAGAGCCCCGAAGCCTGTGCCTGGCCTGAGGAGCAGGGCTTAGCTGCTTGTGAGCAGGGTTCACTCCAAGTCATGTTCACAGTGGCTAAGTTCCGCCCCCCAGGCCCTCACCTCCTCCGGCCCTGCCGCCTGTCCCCTGCTGCCGCCCGTCTGTCTGCTGTCCTGCTGCCCGGCCTCCCTGGGCTCTGCCTCCCGTGCCTACTGAGCTGAAACACAGTTGGTTTGTGCACACTGGCTCAGTTCAGCAGGAACAGGGGTCAAGCCTGCTTGGAGCCCGCAGCCCCTGCCTCCCCTGGGTGGGCTGATGAGTGGAGCGGAGATGAGGACTCAGAGTCAGACCTGTGTCTGGAGGAGGGACATCGGGAGGGTTGGGAGGGTGGGGCTGGCTGGGCCCAAACGTCTGCTGCGTGTCCTGTTCCCCAATTCTGCAACTGGGGACCCCTCCATGGCCACAGCTCAGGCTGGGCTGTGGTGCCAGTGTAGACAGGTGGGTGAGTTTAGGTGGCCCTTCCATAAAAAGGGAAGCCAGCTGTGTCCCTTCTGGGCCTGGAGGCTTGGCTCCTCCTCTCCCAAGCCAGGCAGGGGCAGCCAGTTACTCAAGAGGAAGCTGCCTTGGGCTCCAGACCGTTAGATGCCAACTCCTGGCTTCCGGAATCAGACTGGGCTGACCTGACCTGGCCCCTTCTCCCTGGGCCCTGTAGCTTTCTAACGGCCAGAAGGAGCAGTGACTCCCACCCCACATGTGGGGCACGGAACAGGGTCCACGCGGAGCCAGAAGGGACACAAGCAGGTCTGCTTAGTTCTGGGGCGCCGGGAACTCAGCTGGGAATAGCTGATCCTTCCCACCTTGCGGGGGGTCTCAGGGCAGGGAAGGGTTAGGACTCTGCTTTTTTTTGGGGGGGAGACAAAGTCCTGCCCTGTCACCAGGCTGGAGTGCAGTGGTGCCATCTTGGCTCACTGCAACTTCTGCCTCCCGGGTTCAAATGATTCTCCTGTCTCAGCCTCCTGAGTAGCTGAGGACGACAGGCGCCCGCCACCACACCTGGCTAATTTATTTATTTATTTTTGAGATGGAGTCTCGCTCTGTTGCCCAGGCTAGAGTGCAATGGCACGTCTCAGCTCATTGCAACCTCCACCTCTCCGGTTCAAGCAGTTCTCCTCCCTCAGCCTCCCGAGTAGCTGGGATTACAGGCACCTGCCACCACGCCTGGTTAATTTTTTATTTTTAGTAGAGATAGGGTTAAGCCATGTTGGCCAGGCTGTTCAACTCCTGACCTCAGGTGACCCACCCGCCTCCCAGAGTGCTGGAATTAAAGGGGTGAGCCACTGCGCCCAGCCAATTTTTTAAAATGTTTTGTAGAGAGGAGGTTTCAACATGTCACCCAGTTTGGTCTTGAACTCCTGACCTCAAGCAATTTGCTTGTCTTGGCCTCCCAAAGTGCTGGGATTACAGGTGTGAGCCACCATGCCAGGCTTTTTAAAGATGACAGACTCTCGCTCTGTCAGCCAGGCTGGAATGCAGGATTGCAGTGGTATGATCACGGCACACTGCAACCTTGAATGCCTGGGCATGAGTGTTCCTCCCGCCTTAGCCTCCCCAGTAGCTGGGACTACAGGTATGTGCCACCACACCTGGCTAATTTTAATTTTAATTTTTGTTAGAGATGGGGGAGGGGTCTCACTATGTTGCCCAGGCTGGTCTTGAACTCCTGGCCTCAAGCCATCCTCCCACCTCAACCTCCCAATGCACTGGAATTACAGGTGTGAGCCACCCTGCCTGGCCTCTCTCTACTATCTTGAAATCAGATGGGAGGAGGCTCTTTTCTGGATGAGACTAAGCAGGGACAATGAAGTCCCCAGGTCATCGGGGCTTGGCCGTTGCCCCTTTCCCCGCCCTGGGTAGGCGTGGACAGAAGCTTGGGATGCGAGGGAGAGGAGAGATTGTGCTGTGTGTCATGTCTGTTGTTGAAGTAAATAAAAGTTGCCTTGACTTCATTCCTGAAGGTCTGGTCTGTGATTCACTCCTGCCTCCCATTGCTGGAGTTTCAGCTTTTGCTTGGCCTGAATTTACTGTGCTGGCACTCTGGATGCCTGCCTGCCCATCCCTGCCCCACATGCTCTGAGGACAGCAGCAGGGTGCCCTGTGCTTGGAAGCGTGAACCTTGGGGGTGTCCTGGATTGTGGGTCACGGTGAGGGAAACCCTAGACTGGAGAGGTTTCCACATCACTGATCAAGGGAGAATGGAAGCGGATCTGAAGTGGTGGTGGGTGAGGTGACCCTGAGGGAAACGCTGAGCCTGAGGGGTGACGTGGCGATAACCAGGACCTGAGGGTCTTGAGCTAGTGACATTTGGGGCAACTTGGACCTACAGAATTACTCAGACCCACGGGGGGTAGATTTGGGGTGCCTGGTATCTGAGAATGCTGGAGGGGAACTTGGGTTTGAAGGATGTGACATGAAGGAAACCCCAGGTCCTAAGGGACATTTGGATGTGGCGGGGACCCGCGTGACGCCCCAGGTCCATGACAAATCAGTGACACCTGAGGGGCGTAATAAAGGGTCCCCCAGGTCCGAAGGCGACATTTGGAGGCACAGGGACCACAAGGGGGTACACTCCAGGCTCTCCACCCACCTCCACCGTCCCAGACCTCCAGGCGGCGCCACGGGGCGCGGGCTAGTCCCAGGTTCGCCGGCACATACCTGCGGGAATAAGCGTGGAGGGGCAGGAGGTGGGGCCGTCTCCAATTGGTCTCCTCAAGCAGAGGGGCGGTGCCAAAAGCCAATCGCTGTGCCCAGCGCCGCCGAAGTCCCACCCCCGACTGAGCCCACTGCCCTCTAGCGGCGGGCCCAGGCCCTCCGAGAAGCCTCTGTTCTCTCCTGCCCCGGCCTTGACAGTGACCCAGACACAGTCCGTCGATTCGTCCAAAAGGCAAGAAGGCCCCGAGGAAACTGCTTCTCGGGGAGCCAGGGACGTTTAGACAACCACGAGCTTTCTCGCCGTCCCCTGGATTCCACACTCTGAGGACTGGAAGGCCACTTCAGCGGCGCAGACACGCCCTGGCCACGCCCCCCGGCGAGCGCCACCACCCCAACCACGCCCACTCTGCTTCTCTTCTTTGGCCAGAGCCCCGCCCACCTAGGTAGAGTCTAAACTTGAGGTTCCCGCTTTTAATCGGGGTGTCTTCCCCATCCAGCAGCACACAACACCTCCCACAGTCTCCCATGCTCAGCAATTTGGAGTCAAGGACCCCCAATGTTGGTGTCTGGAAACAGGGCGCCCCCAATCCCGCATCGTGTCCTTTCCCAGGGTTCAAGGGCCCTGCAGCCAGGGGTGGGCAGGGGTCAGTTGTGCCATCAGGTCCTGAATCAAACATCCTAGCTGTGTGTCCTTTCTTTCCACTTTGCAACCTGTTTTCTCATCTTTAAAATGGAAAAGATAATCCTACCGACTCAGAGAGCTGCCGTGACGATTAAATGACAGCAGTACCGCATTCGGCTCTGTGTTCCCTCATGGTGAGCTGTCCATCCCTGTTTTGAAATATTTACATAAGGCCGGGCACGGTGGCTCATGCCAGTCATCCCAGCACTTTGGGAGGCTGGGGCGGGCGGATCGCCTGAGGTCAGGAGTTCGAGACCAGCCTGGCCAACATGGCAAAACCCTGTCTCTACTGAAAATACAAAAATTAGCAGGGCATGGTGGCACACTCTGTAATCCTAGCTACTTGGGAGGCTGAGGCAGGAGAATCATTTGAACCCGGGAGGTGGAGATTGCAGTGATCTGAGATCATGCCACTGCACTCCAGCCTGGGCGACTGAGCGACATAAAAAAAAAAAAAAAAAAAATTTACATAATTACCATGCAATGAAGCCAGGAGTTCCTCTCATCCCACCCCTCGCTTCAGAAATGAGGCAATATATATATATATATATATATATATATGTATGTATTTTGTGTGTGTGTGTGTGTGGAGGAAACAGGGTTGAGGGTGTGAGTGGCTCTGGAGATGCACCCCGGTCTCAAAGTTAAAAAGCCGTGTTCAATCTTTAAAAAAAAACAAAAAAAAACCCACAAAAGGATAAAAGGATATATACGGTTCAATAAATAGAAAAAAAGTTACAAAATGACATGATCTTTCGTCCTTAATATACAAGAAGGGAGAAGATGTGGGGGTGACTGGGGGTGCGATGGTCTCCCTTCTCCACCCTGGGTCAAGGTGGTGGAAAAGAAGGATGGCCAAAGAGAGAGGGGGCAAGGACTTAGGTGCAGAAACAAAGGCAGGTAAATGCAGAGAACAATGCCAACAGAGTAAGATAAAGGGCGAAGCAGACAGACAGGAGGAGAAAGGGGGAAAGAGTCAGAAAAATGCCAAGAGGGAGGTCTCTTTCCTTTCCAGATCGAGGGCGGGGTCTCTGGCTCTCTCAGTCTGTGTTCCCTGACCCCGGGTTGGGAGGGGCAGTGTGAGCCTCGCTCAGTTCCTGAGTTGTACATCCCGTGACTAGCAGGTGAGAGGAGAGGGCAACTATGACTTCTCCAACCCTGAGCCCACCCTGGGACCCTGGTGCCCAAGAAAATGGGGAGGTGAGGTATGAGGCTGAGGCCTGAGGCCTCTTCAAATTCTTCAGTGGGGGTGAGGCATTGGTTCTGGCTGGGTAGCCACTTTGAAGGTGGCACAAGGGGGGGGGCCCTGAGCAGTAGGGGGTGGGGGAAGACCCCTGGCCACCCAGGGTGGGGTCGGGGGAGGATGTGCTACATTGACTCAGAGGGCTGATTTCTGGGAAGTCCTGCCTCCCAGCCTCGCTCCCAGAGCCCAAGCCAGTCCTGGGTAAGGGGAATTTGCCTATTGCTTTTGGGGTGTCCAAAGGGGGGTCATACCAGCAGCCCAAGCACACACCCCTTCCAGGCTTCTGGGAGGTGGTATGGCTTCTGCTTCTCGAGCCTTGCACACTTCCTCGCACACTCCCAGGCACACACGTGGCAGGACGCCGCTTCCCCGTTCCCCATCTCCAGCCGGGCTCCTTCCCTGACTTCATAATACTGAAACGCCACGTGGCCTAATTGGAGAGGAGGGGTGGGAGACGCAGGGGCGAGAGGACTCCCCACTCCCACGCACCCCACTGCCCCTCAACCGAAACGCTCCCGCACCAAAAGCATGAGTTTCTTCTTGCCCTTGTAGGTCTGTTTAAGGTTCTCCAAGAATTGGGCGAACTGGAGGTGCCCGTCGGGAGCCAGCAGGAAGGTCTCCCGGGCCTTGCCCAGGAATTCGATGAAGTCTCCGTAGTGCCGCGGGCTGATGTGCGTGAGACGGGAGTGGCTGGTGGTGATGTAGGCGGTGACTGCCGCGTCCAGGAGCTGGCAGAGAGGCGCCCGGTCGGCACCCAGTGGCTTGGCGGCCCGGCGGGCCCCTAAGGGGCCCAGGCCCGGTGCCGAGAGAGTCCAGCGGCGCAGAATATCGGACAGCATTGGGGCACAGTGGATGCTGCGGATGATGAGGGGGACGATGGCTGAGAGCTCGTGCCGGCCCAGGGAGTGGCTGAGCGAGCAGGCCCAAAGCACGTCGTTGACGGCAGGGTGGCTGTCCTGGTTGAAGGCGATGCTGAGCTGCGCCAGGGCCAGCGTCGCCAGCTTGTAGGCCCGCAGCGGCAGCCCGCGGTGCTCCATGTAGCGCGCCACAGTGAAGAGGTGGGCGTGTCCCAGGCCGCCGGCCGCTGCGTCCAGCACGATCTGGTAGGCCGCCTCGAAGGCCGAGTGGTTCTTCTCGCACAGGGTCAGGGCAGGCAAGGCGCAGTTCTGAGGGTCCTTCATGGCGCACTGCAAGGCCAGGGTGCGGGCGCAGGCCCAGAGCTCCTCCCTCCGGGACGTGTCCAGCTGCAGTCGCAGCAGAGTGGCTTGTGTGGTCCCAGTCACGGCCACGATGGTGGCCGCCTCCACCGGTGTGAATAAGGAATACCAGTTCTGCATGATATTTATCAGAGCTTGTGGGCCTGGTAAGAGGTGAGGGGGGAAACCCGTTAGGAGGAGGGGCAGAGACGTGTACATGTATGCGTGGGTTGACCATGACACTGCTACCTCCACACCCTGCTAAACAGAAACTTCCTTTCCAAATCATTAGGGCGCAGCTGGACCACGTGGGAACCACGTGCTACAAGGCTAAGCTTTGGAGCCTCTTTCTGCACACCCCCTCACCCGCCCCCACCAGCTCTCTGCAGACACAGTAGCCTGGCCAGCTTCTAGGCCCTTGTCCAGCTCCATCGGCTGGTCGGACATTCCCTTCCAGCCAAGCCCTGAGCACAGGCCGGAATCAGGGAAGAGTCTCTGCTTCTCTTTCCTTTTCTGTGTTTTGAGATGGAGTCTTGCTGTCACCCAGGCTGGAGCGCAGTAGCGAGTTCTTGGCTCACTGCAACCTCTGTCTCCAGGGTTCCAGTGATTCTCCTGCCTCAGCCTCCCAAGTAGCTGGAATTACAGGAACACACTACCACATCTGGCTCATTTTTTGTATTTTTAGTAGAGAGGGGGTTTTGCCATGTTGGCCAGGCTGGTCTCAAACTCTTGACCTCAAGTGATCCACCCATCTCGGCCTCCCAAAGTGCTAGGATTACAGGCATGAGCCACTGCACCCAGCCCTCTTTTTATTAAAAAAAATTTGAGAGACCTTGTCTCACCCCACCACTCAGGCTGGAGTACAGTGGCACAATCATATTTCACTGTAGCCTCGATCTCCTGGGCTCAAGTGATCTTCCCACTTCAGCCTCCCTGGTGGCTTGGACTATGGGTATGTGACCATGATTGGCTTGCTTCTCTCTCTCTTTTTTTTTTTCCAGAGGAGGTTTTGCTCTGACGCCCAGGCTGGAGTGCAATGGCAAGATCATGGTTCACTGCAGCATTGACCTCCTGGGCTCAAGCGATCCTCCTGCCTCAGGCTCCCAAGCACCTAGCACTACAGTAACATGCCACCATGCCCAGCTAATTTTTAGTTTTTTGTAGAGATGGGGGTCTCACTATGTTACCCAGGCTGCTCTTGAACTCCTGGGCTCAAGTGATCCTCCCGCCTTGGCCTCCCAAAGTGCTGGGATTACAGGCGTGAGCCACCACGCCGGGCTGCTTCTCTCTTTCTTGTCTGCCTGGTTCTCTCAGTGTCCTCTGCAGAACCAGAATAGGGGCTCTCACCAATCTCTGTGGCACAGCTGACCAGCCAGCGCACCATCTCCCTCCGTCGCCAGGTCATTACATTCAGAGTCATCCGCATCACCTGCAGGGTAGGGGTGGGGAGAAGGGGGTTAGCCGGAGTCTTGGGCTGGCCTGTGGAGGGGCGTTGGGAGAAGGAGGAGCCCAGAAACACTTGGAGGTTAAGGCTTTCCAGTGAACCTGCATATGTGATCTCAACTCTCTGGGCCTCAGTTTCCTACTTAGAAAATGGAGATTAAAAAAAAAAAAAGAAGAAAATGGAGGTAAAATAGTATCTGTCTCATAGGATTGTTGTTCTGTTTTTTTTGTTTGCTTTTTTATTTTT
>NW_016107549.1:726926-734509 GCF_001604975.1 Cebus imitator
T
Organism: Cebus imitator; assembly: GCF_001604975.1. Classification (NCBI taxonomy): domain Eukaryota; kingdom Metazoa; phylum Chordata; class Mammalia; order Primates; family Cebidae; genus Cebus; species Cebus imitator. Next base: position 726,928 of record NW_016107549.1, read on the forward strand.
CACCATGTTGGTCAGGCTGGTCTTGAACTCCCAACCTCAGGTGATCCACCCACCTTGGCCTCCAAAGTGCTTGGATTACAGGCGTGAGCCACCACTCCTGGTGTTTGTTTGCTTTTTGAGATCGAGATTGGCATGCAGTGGCACGATCTCGGCTCACTACAACCTCCGCCTCCTGGGTTCAAGTAATTCTCCTGCCTCAGCCTCCCGAGTAGTTGGGATTACAGGTGCCCACCTGTAAGCTCCTACCTCATGGGTCTTCTCTGAAAACTCCTTGTCTTGCCCCCATGCCACAATGGCTCCACTCACCACAGGAGGCTGTCCAGGGCCCATTCTGCACCTGTGGGACCTTGCTTGTTCTACCTGGGAAAGTCCCCAATTTTTTAAACTTTTAAAAAAAAAAATTTTTAAGATAGGGTCTCACTATGTCGACTGGGCTGGAGTGCAGCTGTGCTCTCTTGGCTCACTGTAACCTCTGCCTCCTGGCTTCATGTGATTCTCTTGCCTTAGCCTCCCAAGTAGCTGGGACTACAGGTGCCTGCCACCATGCCCAGCTAATTTTTTGGTAGAGATGGGGTTTCACTGTGTTGGCCAGGCTGATCTTGAACTCCTGGCCTCAAGCAATCCGCCTCAGCCTCCCAAAGTGCTGGGATTACAGGTGTGAGCCACAGCGCCTGGACCCAGTTTTTTTCTTTTATCTTTCCTGTTTTTTATTTTAGAGTTAGGGTCTTTTTGCTATGTTACCTGGTATGCAGTGGCATGATCATAGCTCGCTGCTGCAGCCTCAAACTGGCCTCAAGCGATCCTCCCGCCTCAGCCTCCTGAGGAGCTGGGACCAGGGGTGCACCACCACAGCTGGCTAATTTTTAAAGTTTTTTTTGTGGAGACGGGACTTTTGTCTCACTATGTTGTCCAGATCAATCTCAAACTCCTGGCCCCGAGCAATTTTCCCACCGCAGCTTCCCAAAGTGCTGGGATTTCAGGTATGAGCCACTGTGCCCGACCCTATTCCTTATCTTCTTAGTGAACTTCTGCCACCCTCTGAGGCCCTGCCCCCACAGGTCCCTTACCTGTCTATCCCCGCAGACCCTGCCCTCCTACAGGTCCCATGGGGCCCACACCCTACGGATGACTCCTTTCCAGCAGGCAGCACTCAAGACTTGCCCCTGCAGGACCACCCTTTGTTCGGCCCTTGGGGATGACCCAGACATTCCATTGCAGGCTCTGCATACAGGACTTTTTTTTTTTTTTTTTTTTTTTTTTTTTTGAGACAGAGTCTCGCTCTGTCACCCAGGCTGGAGTCCAGTGGCCTGATCTCGGCTCACTGCAACCTCTGCCTCCCAGATTCAAGTGATTCTCCTGCCTCAGTCTCCCGAGTAGCTGGGATTACAGGCACAGGCCACCATGCCTGGCTGATTTTTGTATTTTTAGTAGAGATGGGGGTTTAATCATGTCAGCCAGGTCAGTCTTGAACTCCTTACCTCGTGATCCGCCCGCCTCTGCCTCCTGAAGTACTGGTGTGAGCGACCACCCCACCCCTAGAGTTGGCGTCTCATCTTCCAGACCTTCCCCAAACCTGGCCTCACAGTAGTGAATCCCTCTCCTTAGAGGGCAGTCCTCTTCAGGCCCCGCCCCCAAGGAACCTCCTTATTGGTCGGCTCTGCCCCACCCTCGACTTCAAACCTATCCTCCCATGATTCTTAACCAATAGCACATCACTCCCAGGCCCCACCCCCAGATTCTGCTTGTGATCCATCTGCTAGCTTGCAGGCCTTACATTTCCACTCCAGGGACAACTCTCTCCTAAACCTCAGTACCTTCCATAGGCAAATTCTATTAATAACTCATAGGCTTCAACCCTCTTGGAGACCCCATTCCCTCACTCTCACAGACCTCGCCCTTCTGTGGCCCCGACCCCAAAGGTGAGGTTCACACTCAGGCCCTACCCGCAGAGGTGTGGCTCACATGCAGACCCCATCCTGAGAGGCACGATTCACTTAGTCCCCATTCCCAGGGGAGTGGCTCATTCATGCCACGCCCCCAAGGAAGTGGCCCAACTCAGGCCACGCCCTCGGAGGTGTGGCTCACTCACAGTCCCCGCCCCAAAGGAAGTGGCTCTCACTCAGGCCCCAGCCACAAAGGAACAGCTCATGCAAATGCCCCGCCCCCAGGGAAGTAGGGCACACTCAGCCCGTGCTCCCGGAGGCACAGCTCACACCTGTCAGGCCTGGCTCCAAGCTGGCGGCCCTCACCTGCAGGCCCAGCTCCAGCGCGATACCCAGCAGCGTGGTGTCCGGTGGGGCGCTCACCGGGGTGGCTGTCTTGCAGGCGTCCTGTGCCAGCTTGAAGAGCAGGGCAGGAGAATGAATGTTCTGTTGGATAGAGCCCAGTACCGCGTGCAGCCACTTGGGGTCTCCTGGGAGAAGGGAGGGACAGAGGACACCGTCAGATACACCCCAGCACCAGCCTCTGACCACTACTGACCTGTTCACACAGGTCCTTCCACCCAGGGGCACATGTGTGAGTGTGGAGGGATGTGCACCGGGCAAAGGCTCTGTGAAGATTCAGACCTCAGTGCCCCCTGTCCCTGCCACTTATCTCCTCTGTGCCCCTTTCCTGTTACAAGGGGCTGGGCACAGTGGCTCACACCTGTAATCCCAGCACTTTGGGAGGTCGAGGTGGGCAGATCACAGGTCAGGAGTTCCAGACCAGCCTGGCCAACATAGCAAAACCCTGCCTCTACTAAAAATACAAAAATTAGCTGGGTGTGGTGGCAGGTGCCTGTAATTCCAGCTACTTGGGAGGCCGAGGCACGAGAATCGCTTGAACCCGGGAGGCGGAGGTTGCAATGAGCTGAGATTGTAGCACTGCACCCCAGCCTGGGCAACAGAGCAATATCCGTCTCAAAAAAACAAAGAAACAAAGAAAAAACCACCTAGGGATCCTGTGGACCTCCCTCCTCATCTCAAGGGCATAGGCTGCACACCCAGAATGCCAGGGTTCAAATCCTTGTCCTGGGTGACCCTAAGCAAGTCACTTTACCTCTCTGTGCCCTGGCTGCCCCATCTGTAAAATGGGTAACACTCAGGCAATGGAACCCACCTCACAGGGTGGTGGGCCCATACTTGGCAAGGACTTAACATGGCAAGGATCTGCTCAAATGTTAGCCTCTATCATCATCATTATTATTATTATTAATACAGTTTTGTTTTTGTTGCCCAGGCTGGAGTACAATGGCTTGGTCTTGGCTCACTACAACCACTGCTTCCCGGGCTCAAGCAATTCTCCTGCCTCAGCCTCCCAAGTAGCTGGGATTATAGGTACCCACTACCACGCCCGGCTAATTTTTGTATTTTTAGTAGAGACAGGGTTTCACCATGCTGGCTAGGCTGGTCTTGAACTCCTGACCTCAAGTGATCTGCCCACCTTGGCCTCCAAAAGTGCTGGGATTACAGGCATGCACCACTGTGCTTGGCTAATTTTTGCATTTTTAGCAGAGATAGGGTTTCACCATGTTGGTCAAGCTGGTCTTGAACTCCTGACCTTGTGATCTCCCCACCTTGGCCTTTCAAAGTACTGGGATTACAGGCATGAGCCACCGTGCCCAGCCACTGCACTGCTCTCATCTCCCACCAGAATGTAATTCCACAGGGCAGGGGATCTGGGCCAGTTTTGTCACCTGCCACATCCCCCGCACCTGAGACAGTGCCCGGTACATATAGGAAGTACTCAAGAAATTCGGGTGGAATTTCGTGAAAGGATAAGAGGAGGTAGGAAAGTTAAGAGGGAAGGAAGGAAATGATGGAGGAGGAAGACAAAGGGATTGGTACAGCTGCCAGCCTCACCCTTGGCGGCTGTCAACATGGTGGAAGCCAGTTCACACTGGCGGGTCTCCAGGTGGCCAAGGATGAACCAGCGGGGGAAGCGGTTGCTCATGATGGAGTCCAGCGGGTTGGGGTGAGGTTCACCAGCAGGAAATGCTGTCTCCAGTACGGGCAGCCTGGGTAAGGGGAGAGTGAACCATGGTGAGATGGGGCTGCTGTTCATTCTTTCTAGGAGACAGAGAAGCCGCCTGCCCCAGCCTCCCCACTTTAGCCAGCAGAGCCCTGAGAGCCCATTATGGAAGATGTATGTGCAAGATGTTCACTGCAGTATTGTTTATTAATTGATACATTCATTACTTATTTTAGAGACAGGGTCTCACTTCGTCACCCAGCTGGGACTATAGGCATGTGTCACCATAACTTTCTCTCTCTCTCTCTCTTTTCTTTTTTTGGACGGAGGTCTTGCTCTGTCACCCAGGCTGGAGTGTAGTGGTACAATTTCAGCTCACTGCAACCTCTGCCTCCCGTGTTCTGTTCAAGCAATTCTCCTGCCTCTGTCTTCTGAGTAGTCAGGATTACAGGTGCACGTGCCACCACGCCTGGCTAATTCTTGCATTTTTAGTAGAGATGGGGTTTCACCATGTTGGTCAGGCTGATCTGGAACTCCTGACCTTGTGATACGCCCACCTCGGCCTCCCAAAGTGCTCAGATTACAGGCAGGAGCCACTGTGCCCAGCCTTTTTTTTTTTTTTTTAAAGATGGGGTCTTGCTATGTTGCCCAGGCTGGTCTCAAACTCCTGGCCTCAAGTGATTCTCCTGTCAGCCTTCTTATAAGCTATACTGTTAAGTGGCTCACCGTATATGCAGTCTTGTGTTTAGAAAGTTATTCAAGTCTAGGCATGGTGGCTCATGCCTGTAATTTTAGAACTTTAGGAGGTTGAGGCAGGCAGATCGCTTGAGCCCAGGAGTTTGAGACCAGCATGGGCAACATGGCGAAACCCTGTCTCTCCAAAAAATACAAAAATTAGTTGGGCGTGGTAGCGGGCTCCTCTAGTCCAAGCTACTCAGAAGGCTGAGGTGGGAGGATCACCTGAATCTGGGAGGTTAAGTCTATGTTGAGCTTTGACAGTGCCACTGCAGTCCAGCCTGGGTGACAGAGTGAGATCCTGTCTCAACAAAAAAAAGAAAAGAAGGAAAAAAAAGTTATTCAAAGTTGCCAGATGATGGGATTAACAGCATGAAATAGGACTCAAGGCTAGCCTCATTCCAAATATTACCTAAACTTCCTTGCTTTTCCTTTAGATGGAAAATGAGAGTAAACATACTTATTTTGCTACTTCGTTTTGAAGATTATATGAGTCATTGAGTCACAGACTTAGACAAGAGGCCAGCACCTTTTTCTGAAAAGGGTCAGACCACTAATATTTTGGGTTTTGCAGGTTCTTTTGTCTGCATTTCTTTTCTTTCTTTCTATTTTTTTTTTAGAGAGTCTTGCTCTGTCGCCCAGCCTGGAGTGCAGTGGCGCAATCTCGGCTCACTGCAACCTCCACCTCCCCGGCTCAAGCGATTCTCATGCCTCAGCTTCCTGAGTAGTTGGGATTACAGGCATGTGCCACTGTGCCTGGCTAATTTTTATATTTTTAGTAGAGATGGAGTTTCATCATGTTGGCTAGCTGATCTTGAGCTCCTGACCTTGTGATCCACCTGCCTCAGCCTCCCAAAGTCCTGAGATTATAGACGTTAGCCACCACGCCTAGCCACTGATCTGTATTTCAATGACTTAATTCTGTCACTGCCCTGCCAAAGAAGCCACAGACAATTCACAGATGAATGGACATGGCTGTGAGCCAATGAAACCATTTCTGGACACTGAAATGTGAATCGCATATATTTTTCATGTGTTACAAAATATTCTTTTGATTTTTTTTTCAACCATTTATAAATGTAAAAACCATTCTTATCTCATGGGCTGTACAAAAACAGGTGGTAGGCCAAATTAGGCCCCATGAGCTGCATTCTGCTGAGAAAAAAAGCCTTGCATAGAAAAGTCTGTTGTCTAAATCTTGGCTCTTACGTGTTGTTCTTTCCAAATATTCTGGAAAAACACTCCAAACTCTTGATATCTCTCTCTCTCTCTCTCTCTCTTTCTCTCTCTGTGTGTGTGTGTGTGTGTGTGTGTGTGTGTGTGTATGTTTTGAGACAGGGCTTTGCTCTCGTTGCCCAGGCTGGAGTGCAGTGATGCGATCTTGGCTCACTGCAGCCTCTGCCTCCCGGGTTCAAGTGATTCTCCTGCCTCAGCTTCCCAAGTAGCTAGGATGACAGGCGTGCACTGTGTGCGCCGCCATGCCCGGATAATTTTTGTATTTTTTTTTTTTTTTTACTGGAGATGGGGTTTCAGCATGTTGGTCAGGATAGTCTCAATCTCTTGACCTCGTGATCCACCTACCTCTGCCTCCTACACTGCTGGGATTACAGGCATGAGTGACCATGCCTGGTCCGTGTGTGTGTTTTAAAGAGATGGGCCAAGGCAGAATGGTCGCTAGAGGCCAGGAATTTGAGACCAACCTGGGCAATGTAATGAGATCCCATCTCTACCAAAAAAAATTTTAAACTAGCCAGGCGTGGTGATGAGTGCCTATAGTCCCAGCTACTTGGGAGGCTGACGTGGGAGGATGCTTTGATCCCAGCTATATGAGGCTGTGAAGAGCTATGATCCTGCCGTTGCACTCCAGCCTGGGCAATGGAGTGAGACTCCGTCTCTAAAAAAACAAAAAAAGAGAAAGATGGGGTCTTGCTCTGTTGTCCAGGCTGGAGTGCAATGGCAATTCATAGGTGGGATCATAGATCACCACAGCCTTCAATTCCTGGGCTCAAGCAATCCTCCTTCCTCAGCCTCCCAAGTAGCTGGTACCACAGGTGTGTACCACCAGGCTGGCTCCCAAATTGTTTACGGGTTACCTCTGAAGGATGGTTTCAGAGGGTGTGGAATAGGTTTCACCTTGTTGGGCATGGCTTATTATCGAGTTGGTCATTTTTCTTTGAGACAGAGTTGTGCTCTTGTCACCCAGGCCGGAGTGCAATGGCAAGATATTGGCTCCCTACAACCTCCTCCCGGGTTCAAGCAATTCTCCTGCCTCAGTCTCCTGAGTAGCTGGGATTACAGGCACGCACCACCACACCTGGCTAATTTTTGTATTTTTAGTAGAGATGGGTTTTCACTACATCGGCCAGGCTGGTCTTGAACTCCTGACCTCAGGTAATCTGTCTACCTTGGCCTCCCAAAGTGCAGGGATTACAGGCGTGAGACACCGTGCCCAACCGAGTGGGCCTTTATATATTCTCCTTCTGTGATCTGCTGGTGTACATGAGAAATGAAAACCAGGTTATTCATTGCCCCCACACCTTTTATTTTGGAAATGGTGTAAATGTCTATCAGCTTCCAACCAATTCACTTACTGTGTGATATGGCAAAGCCTGTAAGATGCAAAGCTCAGTGAAAAAAAGGAGCAAAGAATACACGCAGGATGTACTACTGGTACAAAAGGAGGATCAGAGTTCAACTTCCAGATTATGGGTTTGCAGAAACCTCAATTCTTGCAGGATAAATACAAAAGTGGTAACATTACTTGCCTCCGGAGAGATCTGGGTAGCCTGAGATAAACCTGTCTAGAAAAGATCTCAGCTTTGGCCGGGTGCGGTGGCTCACGCCTGTAATCCCAGCACTTTGGGAGGCCGAGGCGGGTGGATCACGAGGTCAAGAG
>NW_016107549.1:734522-735532 GCF_001604975.1 Cebus imitator
TACAAAAAATTAGCTGGGCATGGTGGCGTGTGCCTGTAGTCCCAGCTACTCAGGAGGCTGAGGCAGGAGAATTGCCTGAACCCAGGAGGTGGAGGTTGTGGTGAGCCGAGATCACGCCATTGCACTCCAGCCTGTGTAACAAGAGCAAAACTCTGTCTCAAAAAAAAAAAAGAAAAGATCTCAGCTTTGTGTACCTTTTCATGTATCATGTGAATATTCTCTTTTTATTTTATTTTTATTTTTTTAGTTTTTTAAAGACAGGGTTTCACCATATTGGTCAGGCTGGTCTCGAACTTCTGACCTCAGGTGGTCTGCCCGCCTCAGCCTCCCAAAGTGCTGGGATTACAGGTGTGAGCCACCGTGCCCGGCTTCATGTGAATATTCTCAAACTCAAAATAATATTACACATTTAGCCAGGTGCAGTGACTCACACTTGTAATTCCAGAGCTTTGGAAAGCCAAGGTGGGCAGATCACTTGAGCTCACGAGTTCAAGACCTGCCTGAGCAACATGGCAAAACCCCATCTTTACAAAAAATATAAAAACTAGGCTGGGCATGGTGGCTCACACCTGTAATCCCAGCACTTTGGGAGGCTGAGGCAGGCGAATTACCTGAGGTTGTGAGTTCAAGACCAGCCTGACCAACATGGAGAAACCCCATCTCTACTAAAAATACAAAATTAGCTGGGCATCGTGGCATGTGCCTGTAATCTCAGCTACTTGGGAGGCTGAGACAGGAGAATTGCATGGACCTGGAAAGGAGAGGTTTCGGTGAGCTGAGATTGCACTGTTGCACTCCAGCCTGGGCAACAAGAGCAAAATTCGGTCTCAAAAAACAAAAACAAAAATTAGCCAAGTGTCGTTGTGGATGCCTGGAGTCCTAGATACTCGGGAACCTGAGAAGGGAGGATTACTTGAGCCTGGGAGGCAGAGGCTGCAGTGAGCAGAGATTGCACCACTGCACTCTGTCCTGGGTGACAGAGCCAGACCATCTCAAAAAAAAAATAAAGA
>NW_016107549.1:735738-739164 GCF_001604975.1 Cebus imitator
AAAAAAAAAAAAAAAAAAACCTTAAAAAATAATGAAAAGCACATGGCATCATCAAATGCTAGGGTGAGGGAGACTAAACTAGGCTGTGAGTTCAGGCTGGAAGGGTGGGGCTCTGAGCTCCCCTCCCATGCCCGCCCCTCGTCCCCCAGGGCCCCCCCCCCGGCCGCCTATCCTCACCTCATGGCTCTCAGCGCCAGGCGATAGGCCAGGTCGGGGTCATGAGGCAGCAGTGCGGTAAATAGGTAGCGGGCACAGGTGTGCATGGGCACGCTCTCCCGGAACAGCACCTCCCCGAAGCCACTGAAGGGACCCCCTGCAGAAACAAGCCTGAGCTCAGCCCCCAAGTGGGGGCTCACCTCTGGCCCTCCCCAGGTCTCCCTAGACCCCAGGCTTTAAGTAGAAGGTGGGCTGGCCCCTGGGCAGAGGGGCTGTGGCTACATAGATCCCAAGGGGAAGGGGTTCAGGGCTGAGACTGAGACAAGCACTGGGTAATCCAAAGAACAGAGGAGGCCAGGTGTGATGGCTCAGTAATCCCAGCACTTTGGGAGGCTGAGGTGGGTGTGTCACTTGAGTTCAGGAGTTCAAGACCAGCCTGGCAGCGTGGGGAAACCGTGTCTCTATCAAAAATACAAAAATTAGCTGGGTGTGGTGGCTCACGCCTATAATTCCAGCACTTTGGGAGGCCGAGGCAGGCGGAACACCTAAGGTCGGGAGTTCGAGAGCAGCCTGTCCAATATGGAGAAACCCTGTCTTTACTAAAAATACAAAAAATTAGCCAGGAGTGGTGGCATATGCTCTGTAGTCCCAGCTACTCCTGAGGCTGGGGCAGGAGAATTGCTGGAACCCGGGAGGCAGTTTATGGTAAGCCAAGATCATGCCATTGCACTCTAGCCTGGGCAACAAGAGCAATACTCTGTCTCAAAAAATAAAAATAGGCTGGGCATGGTGGCTCACGCCTGTCATCCTAGCACTTTGGGAGGCCGAGGTGCGTGGATCACCTGCGGTCAGGAGTTTGAAACCACCCTGACCAACAAGGTGAAACCCCCATCTCAAAAAAAATAAAAATAAAAAAAAGTACAAAAATTAGCTGGGCATCGTGACTCACACCTGTAATCCCAGCACTTAGGGAGGCTGAGGCAGGCGGATCACCTGAGGTCAGGAGTTCGAGACCAGCCTGGCCAACATGGTGAAACCCCGCCTCTATTAAAAATACAAAAAATTAGCTGGGTGTGGTGGTGCATGCCTGTAGTCCCAGTTTCTCCGGAGGCTGAGGCAGGAGAATCACTTGAACCCGGGAGGAAGAAGTTGCAGTGAGCCAAGGTCCAGCCACTGCACTCCTGCCTGGGCGACAGAGCAAAAACTCTGTCCAAAAAAAAAAAAGAGAGAGAGAAAAAGAATAGAAAAGAGGAGACTCCAGGCACACTCCCAGGTGTGGAGCAAGACTCAAATGCGAGGTGGCGCCAGAGGATGCAAGGTGGGGATGGAGGGTGGAGGCTGCACCTGCCTTGGGGAGTGGAACCAATGGCCAAAACTACCAAGTACAATTATCAAAGAGAGCTTGGAAGGGGCAGGACCAAGCTGCTCCCAGCAGCACTAAGGGGGCGGAGCCTCATAACACACAGGCCAATACAGCCAGGGCATGGGCGGGGCCAATGAGGCGCAGGACAAGCCAGGGGCGGTGCATAAGTTGCGGATGAAGGTGGGACGCCCGGGCTTTATCATCAGCCACTGGGCTCATTGGCTCCCGGGAGGTAAGGGGGCGTGGCCTCACCACACGCCGCAGTTACTGGGGGGCAGCACGCACTAGGGAGCGGTAACAATAGCTGGAGCTCTCCTTTTTTGGGGCCTTTTTCTTTTTTTCCTTTTTGTGGAGAACGGGGTCTTGCTATATTGACCAGGCAGGTCTCGAACTCCTGGGCTCAAGCTATCCTCTAGCCTCTGCCTCCCTAAGAGTTGGGATTACAGGAGTGGGCCATCGCGCCCGGCGGATCTCGCCTTTTAGGAACTGCCGAGGTGCGAGTGGACAGTGTGGACCAGGAGGTGGGGCCAGGGGCGGGGATGGGCGGGGCCTCCCATCCTGCAGCCACCAGGCCGCTACAGGGGCAGGGGCAGGACCCTACCTTTCAGGAACAGCCAGGCCTAGGGGCGGGGCCTCACCTTCCAGCAGCAGCCCCGCCTGCTTGCGCAGCACTTGCACCAACCGCTCATCCAACTCCACCTCCTCCAGCAGGGCCAGCAGCTGCTCCTCGTTGCGAACCACCTTGTCCTGGGCGTACAGCCCCTCTGGCAGGGCCCGCTGCTGCCCTAGCCCCAGCAGTGCCACCTCCAGCGCCAGCACCAAGTAGGACTCTCCAGGGCTCCCGGGCACAGGCACGTGCTGGTAGGCCACCTTCCGCTTCTCGGGGCTTGTGTCTGGGGGAGACAGGGCCGGGGCTGCTGGAAACGGATCCCCTTACTTAAGACTGCTGTAGCCCTTGGCCCCAAGCATGGAGACTTGGGCGCAGGGTGGGCTTCAGGGGGAGTCTGGAAGCTCCTAGCACTCACGGAGTTGGTGGGGGGGCATCTTCTAGCAGCAGCTAGGCCTGTGGTGGCCTCGCTTTTGGGAGAAGCTAAGCCTATGGGCTCGTGGCACTGGCCAGGGGAGGTAGTCAAGGGTCGAGGCACGGCCAAGGGTGAGAGTCTGGGGGCTACTTAATAGGGGTACTGGGCCAGGGAGCGTGGCCAATGAGGCGAGGATTGTCCCGCCTCCTGCAAGAGTCCCCCTGGTACCTGAGTAAAGGGTAAGTGTCTCCTCCTCCAGGCGACAGGCCTCCAGGAGTGCCCTGCAGAGGCAGCCAATGGGGTCCAGGGGGTGCCCTACCCATCCTTCCGTGTTGGTGATGCAGGTGGAGCCTTTCTGGAGCAGCTCTGCAGGTGGAAAGAGGGGGCTCAATGCCCACACACCTGCCCAAGCCTCTAGGAGGGAGGGGTATTCCTCTTGTTGACCTACCTGCCACCCAGCCTAGCCCCATAATGCCCACCACCTGCCCACCCAATGGTCACCTTCATCTTTTTTTTTTTTTGAGGTGGGGTCTGGCTCTATTGCCCAGGCTGGAGTGCAGTGGGTCAATCATAGCTCACTGCAGCCTCAAGTGATCCTCTTGCTTCATCATACCAAAGGGATTACAGGTGTGAGCCACCATGCCTGGCCACTGGATGCTTCTAAAACACCCAATCAAAGTGCCGTTTCCTCTTCATTGCCCTTAATCCCTCTCCACCATTCGGAAGATAAAGCTCCAATAGCCTTTCGGGCCCCCAAGGACCCGTATGAAGTTTTTCCATAACTAGTGACCTGTTCCATCTGAGGGCGTCTTTCCTCCATCCCTCCCTCCCTCCCTCCTTCCTTCCTTCCTCTCTCTCCCTCCACCTCTCTCTCTCCCTCACTCC
>NW_016107549.1:743359-753732 GCF_001604975.1 Cebus imitator
CCTCGGCCTCTCAGAGTGCTGGGATTACAGGTGTGAGCCACTGTGCCCGGCCTGTTTTTCCATTTTTAAATAGTCGGGAAATAAAACCAAAAGAATATTTTGCAACTTGCAGAAATAATGTAAAATTCAAATAAATACATAAGTATCCACAAATAAGCAGGGTTTAAAAAAATTTTGAGACAGGGTCTCACTATGTTGTCCAAGCTGGACGCGAACTCTTGGGCTCAAGCGATCCTCCTGCCTCAGCCTTCCAAGTAGTTGGTAGTACAGGTGCCCGGCACGGTGCCAAGCACCTTTTTTTGTTGTTTGTTGAGACACGGTCTTGCTGTGTTTCCCGGGCTGGAATGCAGTGGCCATCATGGCTCACTGCAGCCTCGACCTCCGGGGCCCAAGTGATCCCCCTAACTCAGCCCCTCAAAGTGCTGGGATTACAATTGTGAGCCACTGCGCCTGGCCTCCCAGGTATTAAATAAAGTTTTATTGGAATCCCACCGTGCCCATTTGGTATATATGTCTGTGGCTGCTTTTTCTACTATAATGAACAGAGTTAGGTCATCATGACAGAGACCAAATGGCCTGCAGGGCTGAATAACATTAACTCTGTGGCTGTTGTAGAAAACACATGTCTTGGTGCAGTGGCTCACATCTGTAATCTCAGCACTTTGTGAGGCCAAGGCCAGAGGATCACTTGAGCTCAAGAATTTGAGGTTACAGTGAGCCATGATTGTGCCACTGCACTTCAGCCTGGGCACACAGCAAGATCACGGCTCTAAAAAAAAGAAAAGAAAGAAAACATGTGGGCGGGGCCAGGCATGGTGGCTCACACCTGTAATCCCAGCACCTTTGGAGACCAAGGCAGGCAGATCACCTGAGGTCGGGAGTTCAAGACCAGCCTAATCAACTTGGAGAAACCTTGTCTCTACTAAAAATACAAAATTAGCCGGGTGTGGTGGCGCGTGCCTACAATCCCAGCTACTTGGGAGGCTGAGGTGGGAGAATCGCTTGAACCCAGGAGGTGGAGGTTGTGGTGAGCTGAGATTGTGCCATTGCACTCTAGCCTGGGCAACAAGAGCAAAACTCCATCTCAAAAAACAAAAAGAAAAGAGAAAAAACAAAACATGTGGGCTGGATGTCACCCTAGCACTTTGGGAGGCTGGGGCGAGAGGATTGCTTGGGCCCAAGAGTTCAAGACCAGCCTTGGCAATATAGTGAGCCCCTATCTCTTGAAAAAAATAAAAAATTAGCGGGATGTGGCGGTGGGCGCCTGTAGTCTGAGCTGCTTGGGAGGTTGCAGTATAGAATCACTTTGAGCCCAAGAGGCAGAGGTTGCAGGGAGCCAAGATCGTGCCACTGCACTCCAGCCTGGGCAACAGAGTGAGACCCTCTCTCAGAAAAAGAAAACGTGTGTACATGTGAATCAGCCCGTGGGCCAATGACATTTGATTGCCTGTGCTTCCTGTCAGATGTCAGTTTCATGTGAACAGGATTTCTGTGTCTCGTTCTCTGTGGGACCACCAGTGCCCAGTACCATGGCTGGCACATTAGAGGCGCTGATAAATGTTTGCCAAATGAACGGAGGGAGGATTCAGGGGACAGACCCTAATCTCGGAGTGAGCCAGCCCCCATGGGAGCTGAAGTCCCAGTGTCCACCACGCACCGGGGTTCAGGCCTCACCCAGCTCGTCCCAGAGCTGCCTGCACTTGTCCGTCATGCCCGTGCCCTGTTGCTGCCATAGGGCCAGGCGCGGGTCCTGCAGAAACTGCTCGGTCATGAGGATCAGCATGCGCGCCCCGTTGGAGTCCCGCATTCGCAGCATCTCCCGCACCTGCGCCGGGGACAGGGTGGTGAGGAAGGGGTGGGGCGCCCGCGGGGCCTTCTGCACCCCACGCCCCCCACCGGCCCGCACAGCACCTTGCTGAACATGGAGCGCAGCTGCTGGCTGGCCCCGTAGTAGCCGCCGTTGGACAGCAGCTGCTTCACCTGCTCCTGGATCTGCTCCTCGTCCAGGTGCCAGCAGTTGGCGTCTTCGATTCCTGCGCCTGCGGTGGGGTCTGGGGCGCCTGCGCGGAGGAAAGGAAGCTGAGGCTGGGGCTGGAGTTGGGTTGGGGAGAGAGAGCGTCCATTNCTGACCTCATGATCCACCCGCCTCAGGCTCCCAAAGTGCTGGGATTATAGGCGTGAGCCGCCACATCCAGCCTAATTAACTATTTTTTAAGAGACGAGGTCTTGCTCTGTCACCCAGGTTAGAGTGCAGTGGCACAGTCATAGCTCACTGCAGCCTTGAACTCCTGGGCTCAAGTGATCCTCCTGCCTCAGCCTCCAGAGTAGCTGGAACTACAGGTGTGAGCCACGACACCCAGCTAATTTTTTTTTTTTTTTTTTTTTTTGGTTTTTGTAAAGACAGTGTCTAACTATGTTGCCCAGGCTGATGCTGAACTGGTGCCTCAAGCGATCCTCCCACCTCGGCCTCCCAATGAGCTGGGATCACAGGTGCGAGTCCCCGTGCACGGCTCAGGCAGACCGTATTCGTGCTCACCTTTCTTCTGCTGCTTGTAGCTCTCTAGCTGATGCCGAAGCTGCAGTCGGAGCGTGTTGACGACGGCACTTGCCAGCCGCAGGGCCTGGCGGGGGTATCCATGGGCACGCAGGGTGTCCACACGGGCGCAGGCGGTGGGGAAAGGTTCTCCCAGCCAGAGTGGGCGGCCCTGGGGGTCGAAAGTTGGTTTGTCCCCACCCACACTGCCTGTAAGGCTGCAGCTGTAGGAGTCACTGGCCAGGATCCTCTGCAGGTGGGCGTCATTCCAGTGCAGCTCTCCAGCCAGCAAGGCGCGGCCAAACACCGTGTAGCGGGGACTTGTGGCTGCCACCACTTCCTCTTCCTCCGAGCCTGTAGAGAGGCACCCAACATGGCCCAGTGGCGGGGAGGGGGGTCCCTAGAGCAGTTGAGCCATGGCCAGCTTGCCCCACCACGTGCCAACTTGGGGTTAGGCCTGGGCAAAGCTATGGGCATATATCATCTCCCCAGTCCTTGAAAGATACCTTCAAAGACCTTCAAAGATGGCTGCGTGGGCTGGGCATGGTGGCTCACACCTGTAATCCCAGCACTTTGGGAGGCCGAGGTGGGAGGATCACCTGAGGCCAGGAGTTTGAGACCAGCCTGGCCAACATGGTGACACCCCATCTACTAAAAGTAACCCTGGAATGATGGTGCACGCCTGTAGTCCCAGCTGCTCAGGAGGCTGAGGCATGAGAATCGCCTGAACCTGGGAGGCGGAGGTTGCAGTGAGCCAAGATCGCGTCACTGCACTCCAGCTTGGGTGACAGAGCAAGATTGTCTCAAAAAAAAAAAAAGGATGTGTGTATGTGTTAGGGGCTATTATAGCCCCATCATATGGTTGGAAAACACTCAGGTTGAGCAACTAACTGCCTGTCTCTCTTCCTACTTGCTATTTTTCTTCTTTTTTTTTGTGACAGGGTCTCGCTCTGTCGCCCAGTCTGGAGTGCAGTGGTACGACCTCTGCTCACTGCAACCTCTGCCTCCCAGGCTCAAGCGATTCTCCCACCTCAGCCTCCTGCCTGGGACTCCAGGCGCGTGCCACTGCACATGGTTAATTTTTGTGTTTTTTATAGAGACGAGGTCTCACCATGTTGCTCTGGCTGGTCGTGCACTCCTGGCCTCAAGCGATCTGCCCCTCTTTGCCTCCCAAAGTGCTGGGATTACAGGTGTGAGGCACGACGCCCGGCCTGTGCTTGCTATTTTTCTTTCCCTCCCTCCTCGATCTCTCTCTCTCTTCCCTCCTGTCTTCTCCGCCTCTCTTCCTCTCTCCATCCAACTCTGCCTCTCTTCACTTGTGTCTCCCTCCTCCATATCTCACTTTCCCCTTCTGTTTGATTCCTCCTGTCTTTTTTTCCTTTCTCACCCTCTTTGCTCCCATAGCTAGTAAGAGGCCAAGCCAGGAGACCAGCCCAGGACTGCAGGTGCTTTAAGTATTTTACTTCACTTGCCCACTTGGGCTGCCATTGCTCCTGCCCTCAGCACTCACTCTCTTTGGGCTGGACAAGTTGGGATTAGTCCTGGGAGAACAGCCAAGGACTGGGGTCCACATTGCTCTGCCCCATTCCCTCTCTCTCCTGGGAAGAGCACTATGATGGGAAGTGGGGCCATAGTTAGTGGTGATGGTTTTGGGGGTACATGGTAAAGACCCTTCTCTCCTACCTGGGCTGGGGGCCACCGTGGGCTGCAGGCTGGAGCTGTCGAAGGAGTAGTTGCCCTCTTCCAGTGGGCACACGTCGAGCTTGTCCCACCTGCTGAGCAGCTGGAGCCAGCCTGCCCTTTCCTCTGGTTTGCAGTGGGGGCTCAGGACGACGCAAACCCACAGGGCCCCTGAGGAGGCAGGGGCAGCCTTAATATTCCTGCCAACAGCGGCAGCAGCAGCACACACTTCCACAGTGCCCACTCTGTGCCAGGTGATGATCTGCTAACCCTTCACCTTGGCCCTCAGAAGTTGCAGTGCATAGCTTTTGCACCTTACAGGCAAGCAAACTGGGGCACAGAGCCGTAACGCGACTGTTGGGATTAGAGGGCCAGGCGCAGTGGCTCACACCTGTAATCCCAGCACTTAGGGAGGCTGAGGCAGGCGGATTACCTGAGGTCAGGAGTTTGAGACCAGCCTGGCCAACATGGTGAAACCCTGTCNCATCCACCCATCCATTTACCCATCCCACTCAAAACAACACCCACCCATCTGTTTACTCATCCATCACCTGAAGCACCACCTACTCATCCACCCCACTCAAGGCATGCCAGTCTCTCTCTACCTGCCCATGTCCCCCATATCAGCTCATCCACACACTCATACCCCTTACAGAACCACCTACCCCATCAGTCCATCATCCACCCTACCCATAATTCCCACCCCCTACCCATGTATGTACTCACCTTATTGATCCACGTGTCCACTCACCCCTTTTAACTTTCCAGTCCAAGTGAACTAACCACTCATGATACCCACCTCCCATTCATCCATCGACTCACACAAGTACACTCTCCACCAACCCAACAACTAACCCTAACTCTCTATTCTTCCATCAAATCAACCATTCATCATCAAACCATCCGTTCATATGTACCTCTCAAAACACCCATCATCCCATTCATCCATCCATCCACCCTACGCAAAGTGCCCAACTCGGCCCACCCACCATGCCGATCCTCACATATGAACCTTCCATTTGTCCATCAACTCACTCCCAATCCAGTTACCCATGGGCCCTTTCATTAACCTCATCTGTCCACCCCTCAGTCCACTTTAACCTCACTAGTCGAAGGCCTCCCCAACCAACCACCCATCCTCACCTCCAATCACCATCACCACCAATTCCGGCCTTCCTTTTTTATTTTTTTGAGTCAGGGTCTCAGTCTGTCATCAGGTTGGAGTGGAGTGTGGAGCGATCATAGCTGACTGCGTCCTTTATCTCCCAGGCTCGTGATCCTCCCATCTCAGCTTCCCAGATAACTACATACAGGCATGTGCCACTACGCCCAGCTCCTTGTGTTTATTTTTTGTAGAGAGGAGGTCTCACTATGTTGCCCAGGCTGGTCTTGAACTGCTGGTTTCAAGTGATCCTCCCTCCTCAGCCTCCCAAAATGCTGGAAATACAGGCATGAGCCACCAAACCCAGCTTCTAATTCCTACTCACCTAATGGCATACTTAATATCCCATCCAGGACAGGCTTGGTGGCTCACGCCTGTAATCCCAGCACTTTGGGAGGCTGAGGCAGGTGGATCACCTGAGGTCAGGAGTTCAAGACCAGCCTGGCCATCATGGTGAAACCCTGTCTCTACAAAAATGAGCCAGCATGATGGCATGTGTCTGTCATCCCAGCTACTCGGGAGGCTGAGACAAGAGAATTGCTTGAACCCAGGAGGCAAAGGTTGCAGTGAGCCGAGATCGCGCCACTGCACTCCAGCTTGGGTGACAGAGGAAGACTCCGTGTCAAAAAATAAAACAAAATAATCTCACCCACCCCATTCATTTTTCCACACCATCAGTTGCCCCAGTGCCTGATTGTGAACACTTGTTATTTTTTCTTTTTTTTTTTGGAGACAGGGTCTCACTTTGTCTCCCAGGCTGGAGTGCAGTGGTGTGATCTCGATTCACAGCAACCTCCACCTCCTGGGTTCAAGCGATTCTCCCACCTCAGCCTCCTGAGTAGCTGGAACTACAGGCGCCCCCCCACCACGCTGGCTAATTTTTGTATTTTAGTAGAGACAGGGTTTTGCCATGTTGGCTGGCTGGTCTCGAACTCCTGATGTCAACTGATCTGCCTACCTCGGCCTCCCAAAGTGCTCGCATTACAGGTGTGAGTCACCGTGCCTGGCCAATCACGAGCACTTTCCATGCCCACCCAGCACCACCCTCCATCATCCATGTATGCCTCCACCCACTACTCATCTTCCCCCATCCGAGATAGACAATGCAAGCCCCTTAGAGCCCCCCAAACCCTCCCAGTCCTCACCACCCCTCCTGGTGTATCCCCTCACCCATAACACCTCTGACACCCACAAATGTCCCACATTACCTTCACGCCCTCTTCCTCCCACACCCAGGCTGCTCCAGATCGACCCCCCCCAGCCCTGGGGCCAGACCTCCCACTTGCCCTCTAATGCAGGCTCTCCCCTCCCGCCCTTGCCTGTAGGCTGATTTGCAACTACTCATCTGTTCTGTGGCCAAATGATATCTGGGATCTGCCATTTGCTAGGTGGGTGACTTCAGATGATGCAGGCTATGGCTGGTTTTTCTGCCGTTCCGCCCCCACCCAGCTTCCCCTCATTCAGTGACCCATGCAGGACACTCAGCAAGTGGCGTGGCTGTGGGCCGCGGCGTCCTCTCCCCACTGGACCCCCGGGGTGGAGTGCCCTTACCATGCACCAAATTGATCTCCGAGCCCAGCAGGAGGATCTCATCAGCCAAGCGCTGGGCGGTGGGCAGCACCTCAGTGTGGTGAGCGCTGATGAGGTACTGCACGAACTTCTGCAGCTGGTCCCGGTTCATCTGGGAGAGCGTTTCTGAGATGGGCAGCCGTAGCTCCACCTGGCGGGCGTGCCGGATGCGGTACAGGGACAGGGCTACCACGTGGGCGCAGTAGAAGAGGTCGCGGTTGTCACAGCCGCAGCTCACGGAGGTGATCTTGCAGCGATCAAAGCTGATGGAGACGTGGTAGAGGCGTTCGGGCTCTCCAGGGCCCCCCGGCTCGCGGATGTTCCCGCTCAGGTGGAATCCTAAGGTCAAAGCCAAACTGTCCCGTCTGTGTCATCCCGAGACAGGCAGAGTTTGTGGTGCACAGCAAGACCCATTTGCAAAGCCCAGCTGAGCAACCTAGTGTAAGTCACTTCACTCTCTCTGCCTTTTTTTTTTTTTTTTTTTTAGACAGAGTCTTGCTCTGTTGCCAAGCTGGAATGCAGAGGCCTGATCTCAGCTCACTGCAACCTGCGCTGCCCGGGTTCACACAATTCCCCTGCCTTAGCTTCCCGAGTAGCTGGGATTACAGGCGCTTGCCACCACGCCTGGCTAATTTTTTTGTATTTTAGTAGAGTCGGGGTTTCACCATGTTGGCCAGGATGGTCTTGATCTCCTGACCTTGTGATCCGTCCGCCTCAGCCACCCAAAGTGCTGGGATTACAGGTGTGAGCTACTGCGCCTAGCCCACACGCAGCCACCTTTTTTGTATTTTTAGTAGAGACAGGGTTTCACTGTGTTGGTCAGGCTGGTCTCGAACTCCTGACCTCCGGTGATCCGCCCACTTTGGCTTCCCAAAGTGCTGAGATTACAGGTGTGAGCCACTGCGCCCGGCCTGCCCATCTATTCTTCCAGGTCACCCAACCCATTCCAAAGTTCCATCCATCCCACCTAAACACCTACCCATCTGCTTGTCCATCCCACCTGGCCATCTGTTTATCTATTTATCCATCCATCCATCCCTCCTTCTGTCCATCCATCTTGTCCTAAACATGACTAGCTCATTCATCCCTCTGCTCATTCATCCACTTGGTCATCTGATACGATTTAGCTCTGTGTCTGCACCCAAATCTCATGTTGAATTACGATCCCCAGTGTTGGAAGTGGGGTCTGGAGGGAGGTGACTGGATCATCGGGATGGTTTCTAATGGTTTAGCACCATCCCCTTAGTGCTACCTCATGATAGAGTTCTTATGAAATCTGGTTGTTTGAAAGTGTGTAGCATCTCCCCCTTTGCCTTTGCCCTCTCTCTCCTGCCAGCCATGTGATGTGTTCGCTTCTCTTTTGCCTTCTGCCATGATTTTAAGTTTCCTGAGGCCTCCCCAGATGCAGATGCCTGTGTAGCCCCCAGAACCATGAGCCAACTAAGTCTGTTTTCTTTATAATTACCCATTTTCAGGTATGTCTTTATGGCAGGTGAGAACAGACTAATACAACATCCCTCCAATCCATTCATCTATCTCACCTGAAACACAACGTACCCACACACCCATCCATTCATCCACCCACCTACCCATGCACCCACCCACCCATCTACTCACCCATCCATCCACCCATCCAACCATCCATCCATCCACTCATCCACCTATTCATCCAACCATCCATCCATCCACCCATCCACCAATCCATCCACTCATTCACCCATCCATCCATCCATCCATCCACCCATCCATCCATCCATCCATCCACTCATCCACCCATCCATCCATCCACTCATCCACCCAGCCACCCATCCATCCATCCACCCATCTATCCATCCACTCATCCACCCATCCATCCATCCATCCATCCATCCATCCACTCATCCACCCATACACCCATCCATCCAACCATCCATGCATCAATGCATCCATCCATCCATACATCTGTCCATGCATCCATCCATGCATCCATCCATCCATCCACCCATGCATCTACCCATGCATCCATCCATGCATCCATGCATCCATCCATCCATCCATCCATGCATCCATCCATCCAACCATCCATCCACTCATCCACCCATCCACCCATCCACCCATCCATGCAACCATCCAACCATCCATGCATCAATGCATCCATCCATCCATCCATGCATCTGTCCATGCATCCATCTATCCATCCACCCATGCATCCACCCATGCATCCATCCATCCATCCATCCATCNTTTTTTTTTTCTGAGATGGAGTTTTGCTCTGTCACCCAGGCTGGAGTGCAGTGGCGCCATCTCGGCTCACTGCAACCTCTACTTCCCTGGTTCAAGCAGTTCTCCTGCCTCAGCCTCCCGAGTAGCTGGAATTACAGGTGTGTACCATCATGCCTGGCTAATTTTTCTATTTTTAGTAGAAACGGAATTTCACCATGTTGGCCAGGCTGGACTTGAACTCCTGACCTCGTGATCTGCTCACCTTGGCCTCCCAAAGTGCTGGGATTACAGGCGGGAGCCACCTACGCCCTGCCCAACACTTGCTCCGATTTTCATTATGAATAACAGTATCCCAGCCATGATACCAAAGGTGGTTTTCTGAGTCGTTGGGTTACCATGAATATGGCCAGGGCTTCAGGAACTCCTCAATTTCCTGAGAAGATGGCAAAGGCCTGTGCTGCTCAGGGGCGAGTGGCCGATGAAGTGAGCCAGGGGCCAGGTCTCTCATTCACTCCCCCATGCCCCTCCCTGGCCCCTGGGCAGCCCAGTGCCAGGCTTATCTGACTGGTTGGGCAGCTCGGGCCCAGACTGGGTCATGCAGGGAGATGGCTTCCTCATACCTGCTGGAGGTTGCTGGAAGCCTGCAGTCAGCCAGGCCACGTCCCAGCACAGGGGATCTAAGGTGCCACAGAGCCCACAGACGGTTATCCTGACCCAGCCCCTGCTTCCAGCTGGGAGAAGTGGCCTGCTGCTGCTGGAGCTCTGGAGTCCCAGGCCTCACTTAGTTTCTGGCTCAGCCTCTACTGGTCCCCTTCTGGGTCCAGCTGCCTGAGGTCTAAGGCCTTTCCACTGCTCTCATTGCATCTCCCCCAATCTCTGCAGCCTTTGCGTTTTCTTAGCCTGATGTCTGAGACCAGCCCTCATAGCTGATCCTACGTGGCTCGTCCTGGTGGGTCATGCCTGTAATCTCAGTGCTTTGGGAGGCTGAGGCAGGAGGATCGCTTGAGCCCAGGAGTTCGAGACCAGCCTGGCCAACATGGTGGAACCCCGTGTCTCTACTAAAAATACAAAAAACTAGCCAGGCATGGTGGCAGGCGCCTGTAGTCCCAGCTACTTGAGAGGCTGAGGTAGGAGAAACACTTGAACCCAGGAGGTAGAGGCTACAGTGAGCTGAGATTGTGTTACTGCGCTCCAGCCTGGGTAACAGAGCAAGACTGTCTCAAAAAA
>NW_016107549.1:755442-758812 GCF_001604975.1 Cebus imitator
AAAAAAAAAAAATTATAACATTTTCTTGGCCAGGCATGGTGGTTTATGCCTATAATCCTAGCACTAGCCCTTTGGGAGGCTGAGGTGGGTGGATCACGAGGTCAGGAGTTTCAGACCAGCCTGATCAACATAGTGAAACCCCATCTCTATTAAAAATACAAAAAATTAGCCAGGCATGGTGGCATGTGCCTGTAATCCCAGCTACTTGGGAGGCTGAGGCAGGAGAATCGCTTGAACCCAGGAGGCAGACTCCAGCCTGGTCAACAGAGCAAGATTCCTCAAGAACAAAAAAAAAATTTTTTTAAAACTCATCAGCTATGGTTAGTGTTAGTGTATTTTATACAGGGCCCGACAGTTCTTCTTCCAATGTGGCCCAGGGAAGCTAAAAGCTTGGGCACCCCTGATGGTGAATTGATACTAAATCATGATCCTGTTTTGAGAATCTGAGACTCAGAGGTGAGATGAATTCAGTTGTTCAGGATCCCAGAGCTGTGAGCTGTTTCAACTCCTAAAACAGACTTCGCCGTTCCTCAGTTTCCCTTCCATGCTCCATCCCTGGGAAGGGGCCCCAGGAGGGGGGTGTGTCCTGGCCACTCCTGTGGGCTCTGGGCAATGCGATGAGCTGGTCGAGCCTGCCTTCCAATCTGGACTTGCTATTCCCTGGCTGGGTGACCTTGGGCAAGTTTCTCAACTTCTCTGTGCCCCAGTTTCCTCAAAGTGGGAACAAGAACAACTCCCAAAGGGCTGCAGAGGATTCCATGAGCTTCTGTGGGTCAAGAACTCCAAGGGCTCGGCTTGCCCAGGGCAGGTTTGTGGGAGGCTTAGAGATGGTTTTCAGATTATTCTGTGTGCCTTACACGCAATGAAGGGGCAGGGGCCCTCCTTAGCCTCCACGCCCACCTGGGTTTCTAGGGGAAGTGGGAGAGCCGATGACCAGCCCAGGCCTCGGGGACAGTTGACGGATGACTAAGGAGGGATTTTCCGGTCCATGAATCAGAGCCTGCCTATCCACACTTGGCCCAAACCCATCCGTCTCGGCTGACTTCCTAACTCCAGACAGGCCAGGCAGGAAAGAACACCCCCTAAAGCCGGACAGAGGACAGAGCCCATGTGAGCTCCCTGTTCAGGTCT
This sequence comes from Cebus imitator, assembly GCF_001604975.1. NCBI lineage: Eukaryota > Metazoa > Chordata > Mammalia > Primates > Cebidae > Cebus > Cebus imitator. The sequence goes on from NW_016107549.1 coordinate 756,574, forward strand.
GGGCCATGTATCCAGCTCCTTGGGGCCCACACTGAAGCTGGAAAAGGGGACTTAAAGGGTCCTCGCTCTGGGACATCCTGGCAGTGCTCCCAGAAGCCACAGAAGAGAGGTTCTAGGGGCACCTGTCCAGGGACCACCACCCAGGCCCTGTCCCTGCTGTCGACCTCTGGAAGGGGTAGGATAGGATGGGGGATGAGGAGGGACCCTGGGACTTGAGTAATCCATGCTTCAAGCCAGGAGAAGCTGGGCAGTCCCAAGAGAGAAAGGGGCGGAGAGAGATCTGGAGTAGAGAGGGGTCCCCAAGGAACAGGTGAGATCTGGAGGCTTGAGGGCAGGAATGAATGGGGAAAAACGGAGTGTCCTGAGCTGGAATCTATAGGGGGAGTTAATTGGGGTGTAGGGTAGGGATCTAGAGGGCAGGAATGGGGGCGTGTGAGTCTCTAGGGGCTACAATGGAGGGAAACAGCGTATCCCCAAGGGGGGCTGAAGAGAGGATTGAAGACTTAATGGGGTGTCCTGACTGGAGAATAAAGATGCGATAGGAAAAGAGGGGTGCCGTTGGGGGATTAGGTAGGAAAAGGGGTGCACGGGGTTGTAGGCGGACCATGGGGGCCGGATCTCAGACATCTGGGGTTGGCAGGAGAAGAAGGAAGTGTCCTGATTTGAGATCTGAGGCGCCGAGGGGCAGAGATGGCAGAGAAGGGATGGGGGTGGGTTATTGGGTTTGAAGGACAGAAATAGGAGGATGGGGGGGTGTTCGGGGCAGGGTTGAGGATCCTGGGGGTGGGATCTCAGGGGGTGTTCCGATGGGGGCAGCTCTGGACTCTGGGGATTGGAGAGGAGGAGAAGACAGGTGGGGAAGGTGCTGGGGGTGCGTCCCTGCCCCCGCCCCCTTCCCCCGCGGTCACCTGCTCGAAGGCCCAGCTCTCGGCTACCCGCTTGGCGCTGAGGTCCAGCAGCGCCTCGGGCCGTCCCCGGCCACGCGCGGCCCCGGCCCCGGCATCGCGCTCCTCGGGTCCCGCGGGGCAGCCCCGGCTCCGCTTGGCCGCGGGGGGCTCCATCCGGCCGGGCGGGGGCCAGGGCCGGGGCGGGGCCTCTTGGGGGAGTCGGTCCAATGCCTGCTCCGCGTCGCCGGCTCCCGCGCCCCCTGCCCGCCTTCCCGTCCGTCCTCTGCGCTCGGCCGCCCCCGGACCCCTGCCGCACCCACCCCCGACCCGCGCCGGGCCGGCCGGGTGATGCGGCCCCTTTAAGACTCTTCACAACAATGAAGCTGCCTCGGCCTCCGCTTTAGCTCGGCCGTCGTCCCGCCCCCGCCGCCCGTCCCCATTGGCCCCCCCTCGGCCTCCGCGGTCCTCCCTCGCCATTCGTTGCGCCGCCATACCCATCTCCCAGCCTTGCTGCTCACTCGATGACTGTGATGCCAGTCTTTCCGTGTTTACCCAACCAGAGCCCGCTGCGAGGGGTGCTGTCAATCACGGGGCGCCAGAGGCCAATCAGAGCGGGAGGACCCCTGCGACCCAGGCCTTATGCGGAGTTTCGGGGCGGGCCCGGGGTTCATTCACAACATTCCTCCCCCGCCTCCCTCGGGCTGGACAGCACGCCCGGGGCTGCTCGGGCTGCGCCCACACACGGCTTTGTTTACTGAGGGTCGCTTCCGGGCGCCGCGAGGGGACAATCAACACACCCCGGCCGGTGAGCGAGACGGAGCAGCGGGATCCCTTGACAGCGGCTCAGCCCCTCGTCCCTCTGAGCTGTGTGACCCGAGAAACTCACTCAACCTCTCTGGTCACCGGGTTAAGTTTTGGTGCTGTGGCAGCGGAGGGGTAGCAGGCTCATGGGAGGAGCTCCTACGGGCCGCGGACCCCCTCTCCAGAAACAGAGCTCGGTTAGGGGATTCATAGGTCATCCCTTGAGCCTCAAAAGCAGCACCCCACCCCTCCTTTCCATGCCCTAGATTCTACGTTAGGTCGTATGAAATTGCTGATTTTCTACCATTTTTGGCCTGTTAAAATGGCAATTCCATGAGGTTCAGCCTAACCCTTATCAAACCCCAGGACCTCTGAGCATTTTTTCTGACTCAGCTTGTCCAGGCCACCATCTCTGCCCTGGAAGCCGGCCATGGTTTCCATCACGCGTTCCCGTCCCGGCTCCCTGCCAATGTCCTCAGAAAACCTTGCATTTTCCCTTCCTCATACTTCTCTCCATTACCATTTATTTATCTGTTTAGGCGGTTTTTTTT
>NW_016107549.1:759777-760844 GCF_001604975.1 Cebus imitator
GAGCAAACGGCAAAAACCCATTTCTCTTAAAAAATAAGAAAATTGGCTTGGTGCAGTGGCTCACGCCTGTAATCCCAGCACTTTGGGAGGCTGAGGTGGGTGGATCACCTGAGGTCAGGAGTTCCAGACCAGCCTGGCCAACATGGCGAAATCCCATCTCTACTGAAAATACAAAAATTAGCCAGGCATGGTGCTGAATGCCTGTAATCCCAGCTACCCCGGAGACTGAGGCAAGAGAATTACTGGAACCCAGGGGGCAGAGGCTGCAGTGAGCCGAAATTGAGCCGCTACACTCCAGCCTGGGCAACAGAGTGAGACTCCTTCTCTGGAAAATACAATGAAAGCAAAATAGCTGGGTGTGGTGGCGTATGCCTGTAATCCCAGTACTTTGGGAGGCTGAGGACGGCAGATCACAAGGTCAGGAGTTTCAGACCAGCCCGAACAACATGAGGAAACCTTGTTTCTACTAAAAACACAACAATTCGCTGGGTGTGGTGGCCTGCGCCTCTGATCAGGGCTGTTCAGGAGGCTGAGGCAGGAGAATTGCTTGAGCCCGGGAGGCAGAGGTTGCAGTGAGCCGAGATTGTGCCACTGCACTCCAACTTGGGTGATGGAGCAGACTCCATTCAAAAAACAAAAATAAATAAATAAAGTAAAACAAAATTAGATGAAAAGGCTACTTTGAAGGTCTTCACCCATGAAATAACTTAATATTAAATTTTGGTCAGGATACAGTGGCTGGTGCCTGTAACCCCAGCACTTTGGGAGGCTGAGGTGGGTGCAGTGCTTGAGCCCAGGAGTTCGTGACCAGGCTGGGCAACACAGTGAGATGCTATCTCAAAAATAAATAAAACTATATATGTGACTCAAGTTGTATTTCTTTCTTTCTGTTTTTTTTTTCTTCTTTCTTTTGAGACTGAGTTTCACTCTTGTTACCCAGACTGGAGTGCAATGGCGCAATCTCAGCTCACCGCAACCTCCGCCTCCTGGGTTCAGGCAATTCTCCTGCCTCAGCCTCCTGAGTAGCTGGGATTACAGGCACGCGCCACCATGCCCAGCTAATTTTT
>NW_016107549.1:763169-764446 GCF_001604975.1 Cebus imitator
AAAAAAAAAAAGTACCGTGTGTACCATGTGGTGGCACACACCTGTAGTCCAGCTACTCAGGAAGCTGCGGCAGGAGGATTGCTTGAGCCCAGGAGGTCGAGGCTGCAGTGAACCATGACTGCACCACTGCACTCCAGTCTGGGTGACAGAGCCAGACCCTGTCTGAAGAAAAAGCAAAACATAACAAAACAAAAATGAAAAGCATATCTTTCTGGTGCTCCCCTTGCAAACAGGACCTAAGGACTGGCTTTCCCCAGCAGCCCTCTTCAGCGTCTGATATGTGGGTATGTCAACTAAGTTTAGCCTTGAAAGGGCTCCAATATTGTCCTGCGATGCTGAGAAGTCACTCTAGGCCAGTGGGTAGACTTTAAGAGGAACAGAGAATGGGGTATCACAGGGTGAGAATGTCTTTTTTTTTTTTGAGATGGAGTCTTTCCCTGTTGCCCAGGATGGAATGCAATGACGCAATCTCGGCTCACTGCAACCTCTGCCTCCTGGGTTCAAGTGATTCTCCTGCCTCAGCCTCCTGAGTAGCTGGGATTACAGGCGCCCGCCACCACACCCGGCTAATTTTTGTATTTTTGGTAGAGATGGAGTTTCGCCATGTTGGCCAGGCTGCTCTTGAATTCCTGACCTCAAGTGATTCCCCCCTTGGTGGTTGTTTAATTTCGGTCTCTCGCTCTCCACTATGAGCCTCAGGAAGTAGGAGCTTGTCCCATTTGTGCTTTGCTGTACAGACAGCACCTCGAATAGCACTGGGCATACAGTAGGCGCTCAAGCTAGAAATTGTTGAATACACGAACCAACTCATGCTTTGCCTTCATTCAGTTAAATGATCCGCACAGCAGAAAAAAACCATTGATTATCTGCCCATCCATAGGGAGTCCCTAGCTTTTCCTGGAGAAACTTTGAGCCTCACAGCTGCACTCTCTGGCCAGTCTTCAGCCACTCCCCATACCCCCTCCCCTGCCCAATTTATTAAACTCCCCTGCAGACCTGCGCTGTCCGGTATGGTCACCAATGGCCACAAGTGGCCTCTGAGCCCTTGAAATGGGACTGGCTCGAATTAGGTTGTGCTGGAGAGGTAAAATACAGAGTGGATTTCGGAGACATAGCAGGAAGGAAACAAGGCAAAATATTTCATTAAGACTGTTTTGGCCGAGCGCGGTGACTCACGCCTGGAATCCCAGCACTTTGGGAGGCTGAGTTGGGAGGATCACTTGAGCCCAGGAATTTGAGAACAAGCCTGAGCAAACGGCAAAAACCCATTTCTCTTA
>NW_016107549.1:767901-771725 GCF_001604975.1 Cebus imitator
TATATATATATTTTATTTTATTTTATTTTTTTTTTGAGATGTAATCTTGCTCTGTCACCCAAGCTGGAGTGCAGTGGAGCTATTTCGGCTCACTGCAGCCTCTGCCTCCTGAGTTCAAGCTATTCTGCTTCAGCCTCCTGAGTTGCTGGGACCATAGGCCCACACCTGGCTAATTTTTGTATTTTTAGTAGAGATAGGATTTCACCATGTTGGACAGGCTGGTCTCGAACTTCTGACATAAGTGATCTACCCACCACCACCTCCCAAAGTCCTGGGATTACAGGCATGAGCCACTGCACCCAGCCTCGAATATTTAACATCAATCCCATCTCTCAGGTAAGATAAGAGGACTAAGGCATGGAACAGTCATGTGGCTTGCTCAAGGTCCACACCTGGAAAGAATTTGGAAAACAGGAATATTCTGCTCATGTCCTCTGATTTTACAAGTGAGGGAAATGAGGCCCAGAGAGGGTTGGAAAGCTGCCCAAGGCCACACAGTGGTCCTGGGACAATGTGGGAGGTTGGGACTGTCCTCAGTATGAAGTGCCCCGGTGACGACCTGCCTCTACTTCCTAGCAATTTTTAGGAAAGGAGAGCTGGGCATGGTGGTGTGTGCCTGCATTCCATCTACTTGGATTTTTTTTTTTTTTTGGTTTGGTTTTGAGACAGAGTCTCGCTCTGTTGCCCAGGTTGAAGTGCAGTGGTAGGGTCACGACTTGCCGCGGCTTCAACCTCCCGGGCTTGAGCGGTCCACCTGCCTCAGCTTTGTGAGTAGCTGAGACTACAGGCGTGCAGCACTGTGTCTGGCTTATTTATTATTTATTTATTTATTTTTGAGACAGAGCCTTGCTCTGTCTCCCAGGCTGGAGTGCAGTGGCATGATCGTGGCTCACTGCAACCTCCGCATCCTGGGTTCAAGCGATTCTCCTGCCCCCGCTTCCTGAGTAGCTGGGATTACAGTTGCCTGCCACTGCACCCACCTAATTTTTGTCTTTTTAATAGAGATGGGGTTTCACCGTGTTGGTCAGGCTGGTCTTGAACTCCCAACCTCAGGTGATCTGCCCGCCTTGGTCTCCCAAAGTGCTAGGATTACAGGTGTGAGCCACTGCAACTGGCCTGCCTGGCTAATTTTTTAAAACGATTTTTTAAGAAGAGATGGTGTCTCACTAGGCTGGCCAGTCTGATCTTGAGAACCTGGGCTCAAGCGATCCATCCATCTTGGCCCCCCAAAGTGCTGGGATTACAGGTGTGAGCTGCTGTGCCCCGCCAGTCCCATCTACTTGAAAAGCAGAGGAGGTAGGATCACTTAAGCCTGGGAGTTCAAGACCAGCCTGAACAACATAGCAAGACTCAGTCTCAAAAATAAAAAAAAAAAAAAAAAAAAAAAAAAAAAAAAAAAAAAAAAAGGTAAAGATAGAGATTCCTTCCTAAGCAATATCTTTCTAGTAATTTAATAGTAAGCCTGAAAAGAAAACTTTAATAGACAGTTAATGTCTTTGACAAGAACTCACTAGTGTGTTATTGAAGTATATCATATATGTATTACCTACATAATTTCTTATTACATATGTATCATTTTAAACTGTGTTATTATGTGATGGGCCAACTTTTTCAATGGTTTTCCTTTACTCCACTGGTCTACAAAAAAGACACCGATATCCATTTGTATAACTCAACATGCTGGCAAAATCCTAGCTTGAGAGACATGTGGATAACTTCAGTGGTCTGAATTTGATTATGGTCTACATATGGGAGACAATCAAAGTAATGTATAGGGATTTCATAGTGTAACTAACTACATTAAAAGAAATGAGAACTCTGCACACCTAAGCACCTGTTCACAATTTAAAAATTCAGGCAGGCAGTTGCACTTAAAAGATCACTAAATCAGCAGTCTAACATTCTTTAGGGATCATAGTTTTATTTTCTCACTAACTTTCTCATTGGACTTTGTCATTCTACGAACCCAAAAATTACTCGATTCTCAGCCTCTTCTGAAGATATCCTTCCTGTTTGAAGAGTGGCTCAAAACCTGGGTAAATGAGGAGCCGTCTTAGAAATATCAGCATTTGGAACTTCAGAAAATATAAGGTAGCGCACTATAAGCTATCTTTAAATATGACTTGGTTAAAAAATAAAAGGTAACCTTTACAATCTCCAAGATATGAACAAAATTCATTTTTTTTAGTTAAAAGTTATTGTGAATAGTTATTTCAGAAAGATAAAGCAGCTATTTAATCATATATACAATGAATTATTTTTTGAAGGTTTGATATTAAGAATTTCAAAATATACTGCAGAATATTAACTTGGATCCAAAGAAATGAAATCTAATTACAACAAATGTTTTCAGTTTTGTTTTCCTATTGAAGCAGAAAGACAAAGAAGAACACAATTCTGAATCTTCCGCATGAACACAGCATGCCACAGTGGTTCATTCATGGAATACAGTAGTCACAGTGGTTCCTTCATGGAATATAGTAGCCTGCCATGCTGATTCCATGTTTTATGTTAATACGTTTCCCTGATGCCGGACGCCATACTAGTAGGCTGCCTACATGTTTGGGAAATAAATTGTTACTCTTTAATTTAAAGCATAGCAAAATTATTCACAGAATTATAGCCCACTAAGACGAAAAGGGCCATTAGTAGGATGCATCCAAACCTGTCTTTTTACANAAAAAAAAAAAAAAAAAAAAAAAAAAAAAAAAAAAAAAAAAAGGTAAAGATAAAAAGGAGTTTGATGGGGGTAGTTCCAAGCACCTGCGTCCTTCCTTCTCAGTAAAGCCAGTAAGCTTGGGCTTCAGGGAAGTGGAAGCCACATTGATTCCACCCGCCTGCCCAGCATGAGCTCACTGTCTAGGCATGTGTAGCTCCCGACCCCAAACCACGTGTGCTTGCAACCCGTGGGAGATGGGGTTACCCTGGGGACTCAGTTGAGGGCAGGGGCAAGGGCCCCCAGCTCTGTGGATGTCTCCACCCCAGCTTTCTGAGGGTCCCTCCCTTCTGCCAGCCCCCTGCAGCACCCCAAGCCCCCGTTGACGCAGGCGGGAAACCAGCTGGGTAGGCTTCGCTTGCTTCCTGGTTGCAGGGACGCAGCGCCTCCGGCATGCGCAGCTGGCAAGATTTCCTTCTTGCATTTCTTTTCTTCCTTTTTGAAAGAGGATTTCACGGGCAAAGTGTCAGGGCTCTGCCAGGGGAAGTGGGCATGTTGGGTAGAGGTGGAGGAAGGTGGAGGCAGGAGAGAAAGGGTTAGGCGAGAATAACCATGTCTTGAAAAGCCACAATGCAGGTGTGATGGCTCACTCCTGTAAATCCAGCACTTTGGGAGGCTGAGGCAGGCATGAGGTCAAGAGTTGGAGACCAGCCTGGCCAACATGGTGAAACCCCGTCTCTACTAAAAACACAAAAAAAATTAGCTGGGTGTGGTGGCAGGCACCTGTAATCCCAGCTACCTGGGAGCCTGAGGCAGAACTGCTTGAACTCAGGAGATAGAGTGAGCTAAGACTGTGCCACTGCACTCCAGCCTGGGCAACAGAGCGAGACTCTCTCAAAAACAAAACAAAACAAAAAGTCACATTTAATGACCCCCGGTCCCTGGGACAGGGGAACTGGGGAGGGACAGAGGACATGGGACAGCAGGATTTGGGTTGCCAGCACCCTGCACCCAGCACACAAGTGCAGCTCCTAGTCACATTGGTATGTCCTTTATCCTTAGGCTCCTGAATTCACGCTGAGGGGGAGTGAGGACCCCAATTTAACAAACAGAGAAACTGAGGCTCAGAAAGGTTTTTTTTTTTTTTTTTTTTTTTTGAGATGTAATC
>NW_016107549.1:773400-778937 GCF_001604975.1 Cebus imitator
TCTCAAAAAAAAAAAAAAAACAAAACAACAACAACAAAAAAACCTCACACAAACCGCACGTGAAGTGCTAGGATTGCAGGTATGAGCTGGGGTGCCGGACCTTGAAAAAGACACTTTACAAATCAGGGTATTTGAGCCAAGGTGTGAATGAAGGCAGTTTGGGTTTTCCGCCTGGGAGTGACGGTTGTCCACTGAAAGTGAACCTCTCCGCTGGACAGGATATGACATTGGCATGTCTGTAGATAAGACCTACTTTGTATTGCTAGCAGCTCTCACAACTTACAGAGTTGTAAAGTAGTTCAAAGACAGTGATATGAATCAGGTGTTCAGGAAGGGTGTGTTGTTTATAGCTAAGGCACTGAATGAACCATTGAATATTCGCAGCTCATTCATGAAACACAGGGTTTTCCTTGTAGAAAGAAGGAACCATTCTTTCATTCAATAAACACCTGCTCATCGAGTGCCTACTGAGACACAGCCCTGAACAGACACTGGGCCCTTGAGGAGCAAAGCAGAAACAGAGGAGGTCGGGTGCAGTGGCTCACACCTGTGATCCCAGCACTTTGGGAGGCCAAGGCGGGTGGATCACCTGAGGTCAGGAGTTCAAGACCAGCGTGGCCAACATGGCGAAGGCTGGTGTCTACTAAAAATACAAATATTAGCTGGGCGTCGTGGTGATCGCCTGTAATCCCAGCTACTGGGGAGGCTAAGGCAGGAGAATTCTTGAACCCAGGAGGCAGGGGTTGCAGCAAGTCGAGACTGCGTTCCAGCCTGGGCAAGAGTTAAACTCTGTTTAAAAAAAAAAAAAAAAAAAAAGAAGCCTGGGCAAGGTGGCTTAGGCCTGTAATCCCAACACTTTGGGAGGCCGAGGTGGGCGAATTATGAGGTCAGGAGTTCAAGACCAGCCTGGCCAACATGGTGAAACCCCACCTCTACTAAAAATACAAAAATTAACTGGGCATGGTGGTGCATGCCTGTAATCTCAGCTATTCGGGGGGCTGCGGCAGGAGAATTGCTTAAACCGGGACAGGGAGGTGGAGGTTGCAGTAAGCCGAGATGGCACCACTGTGCTTCAGCCTGGGTGACAGAGCGAGACTCTATCTCAAAAACACCCAAAAATAGTAAAACAAAACCAAGGGCAGAAGTCAATGACTGCCTGAGGTGGGCAGATGGCCAGAGAAGCTGGGGAATGGCCATGAAGGGAAGGGCTACCCTTATCCCTCAGTCTGGGGTCTGGGCCTCATTCATCCTCTAGCCCCTCCCTGCTCCCCAGAAACCATGAGGGTGGGACCTTCCTGGCAGCTTGGGAAACGCCAGACTACTCAGTCTTTCCATCCGATGCGGCTTCCACTGCCCCAGTTCCTGATTTTTCTTTCTTTTTTTTTTTTAAAGATGAGGTTTCACCATGTTGGTCAGGCTGGTCTTGAACTCCTGACCTCAGGTGATCCACCCGCCTTGGCGTCCAAAGTGCTTGGATTACAGGCGTGAGCCACCACGCCCGGCCAAGTTCCTGATTTTTCAAGATGCTAAGGACTTTGTGAAATTTCTCTCGGCATGTTTGGGTGGGGGTGGGGGGGTGTTAAAATTCACAATTTTATTTTATTATTATTTTTTGAGACCGAGTCTCACTTTGTTGCCCAGGCTGGAGTGTAGTGGCACCATCTTGGGTCACTGCAATCCCCACCTCCCGGGTTCAAGTGATTCTCCTGCCTTAGGCTCCTGAGTAGCTGGGATTACAAGCGCCCATGACCACACCCGGCTGATTTTTAGTAGAGATGGGGTTTTGCCATATTGGCCATGCTGATCTTGAACTCCTTGCCTCAAGTGATCCACGGGCCTTGGCCCCCCAAAGTGCTGGGATTATAGGCATGAGCCACCATGTCCGGCCTAATTCACCATTTTAACATGTACAATTCAGTATAATCAAAATGATGTCCAATCAGTTCTAACATTTTCATTCCCCACTGCCCCTGCAAAGAAACCCCGTTCCTATGAGCAGTCACTCCCCATTCCCGCTCCCTCAGCCCCTGGCGATCACTCATCTGCTCTCTCCCCGCATGGATTTGCCTCTGTTTGGGACATTTCACGTAAGTGGGATGATTCAAGATGTAGCCTTTTGCGTGGCTTCGTTCACAGTTTATTATTTTGTAGTTTCAGTCTCATTTTTGGACCAGTGCTTCATTCCCCTTTTTTTTTTTGGAGACAGAGTCTGGCTCTGCAGCCCAGGCTGGAGTGCAATGGCACCATCTCGGCTCAGTGCAACCTCCGCCTTTCGGGTTCAAGTGATTCTCTTGCCTCAGCCTCCCAAGTAGCTGACACTACAGGCGCATGCCACCATGCCCAGCTAATTTTTCTATTTTTAGTAGATAACAGGGTTTCACCGTGTTGTCCAGGCTAGTCTCAAACCCTTGACCTCGTGATCCGCCTGCCTTGGCCTCCCAAAGTGCTGGGATTACAGGCATGAGCCAAAGAGATGGGCCTGCTTCATTCCTTTTTCTGAGTGTGTCACCCAGGCCAGAGTGCAATGATGAGATCCTAGCTCACTGCAGCCCTGAACGACCAGGCTCAAGTGATCCTCCTGCCTCAGCCTCCTAAGTAGTTGAGATGACAGGTGTGTGCCACTGCACTTGGCCTTCCTCCTTAAGGGTGAATATTCTACTGAAGGATAGACCCCAGTTATCCCTTCGTCCGTGGATGGACAAATGGCTGTGCCTGCCTTTTAGCTATTGTGAGCAGTGCTGCTATTTACATGGCTATGCAAATCTACGAATGAACACCTGTCTTCCATTCTTCCATATACCTAGAAGCAGAATTGCTGGGCCATATGGTAACTCCACAATGAACTTACTGAAGAACCACTGAACTGTTTTTCCCTCTTTTAAAATAAAAGTAGCCCATGATCCCAGCACTTTGGGAGGCAGAGGTGGGTGGATCCCTGAAGTCAGGAGTTTGAGACCAGTCTGGCCAACATGGTGAAACCCTGTGTGTACTAAGAACACAAAAATTACCCGGGCGTGGTGCCGCATGCCAATAATCCCAGCTACTTGGGAGGCTGAGGTGGGAGGATCGCTTGAGCTCAGGAGGCAGAGGTTGCAGTGAGCCAAGATCGTGCCACTGCACTCCAGCCTGGGCTGCAGAGCAAGACTATCTTTAAAAAAAAATTGGCAGTCTTGACTGTCACTGTGTAGAACCCAGAAAACACTTGGGATGAGGTCTGGGGGCAGCTGCTGGTGACCCAGCACCTCTGTCTCCTTGGTAGGTGAGGTGGCCATGAGAGGATGGGCCTCTAGGGAACCAGTCACCCCGCCCCGTCTCAGGGTAGAAGCTGACTGTATACCGGTACCACTCCCCAAAGACAGCAATTCAGTATTACCCTGACTGCAGCCTATCTGTTCCCTGTGCTGTGACCTTGACCTGGCTCCAGTGAAGGAAGAAAAGGAAAGTCATCAGGCCAGAGATCCCAGAATATTCCACAGGCACTGTCTGGCCTTGCCGACCCGAACAATTTGGAGGTGGGGTAACCCCAGGACAGAAGTGAATTCTGGTCTTGTGACTGACAGGTAGCAGAGGGCCAGCTGAGAGCATGGATCGTGACTCTGGCAGCTACAGCCTCAATTCCACTCTGGAATGTTCTGCAGGACCTGAATGGGGCACCCTGCTAGGTGACATGTATAAAGCACTGGAACTGGTGGCTCACACCTGTAATCCCAGCACTCTGGGAGGCTGAGGCAGGAGGATCGCAGGAGCCCAGGAGTTTGAGACCAGCTCAGGTAACACAGCCAAGACCCATCTCTACAAAAAGTAATAAATAGCTGGGCGTGGTGGTGCATGCCTGTAGTTCCAACTACTCGGGAGGCTAAGGTGGGAGGATGGCTTGAGCCTGGGAGATGGAGGCTGCAGTGAGCTATGATCGTGCCACTGCACTTGTCTGGGCGAGTGTAGCCTGGCTCATAGGCAGCGCTACCTAAATGCTGGCTGTCTTGAGTCCCTTACAGTTGGCACTCTTTATCCGGGTCGTACCACGTGTTTTCTGAATGAATTCCGGTTTAATCGGCACCTTGGTGCCATGAAGTGGCATCTGACCTACTCATGTCCAGCTTGACCCTGGTTGTGTCCCCAGGGCTGAGGACTGACCAGGAGGAGTGAGAGAGACACCAGGGGTTAAATGAGAAAAGACTCTTTCCCGGGTCTCGGGCTCATGGCTAGAGGCGCAGAAAGAAGCCCAGCTGTCCCCTGGGCATAGGGCTGCTAAGGGCGGCAGGGTGGGGTGGGGTGGGGCAGGCCAGGCCATGTGGCTCATGGAGACTTGTGGGCTCACTGTCCTGCTCACCGGAACATAGGACTGCAAGACATATGACAAAGCCAGGTTTATTACTCTGGGTTAAACCTGTGGAGGCAGGACCTGGGTAGGGGCATGGGACAGTTCTCAGTATGCTAAGATCTGCTGATCACCTGCCCATGGGCCAGGCCCCCACTAAAGTTCTAGGTGAGGCCCAGAGCTGGGGGACAGGGTCCTCTTCCTGAGACTGCAGCTTGTGGGATCACTGCAATGTCCCATCGTGGAGGTGTGGGGTAGGGTGTTGGCCTGCGCTGGGCCAGTGTCCTCAGGAAGGTGCCTTGTTGGAGGAGGTGGTGGCAGCTGCCCTGCTCTTCTTGGCCGGGGCCTTCAGCAGTGCCAGCTTCTTGGGCAGGCTGCTGCTGGCTTTCATCATCACATCATGTTCGATCTTCTTCCGGATCCCGACTTCTAGGTTCTGAGGGACAAGCACAGGGCAGTCAGACTGTGACCTGGGGTGGAGAGAGGGCCTGAATGGTCAACCTCTTCCCATCCAGAGCTCACAGGGGGCTAGATCAGCACTGTCCCCTCAAACTGCACCTGAATGTGAGCCTGGCTGGTGGGGTTTAAGTCCTGCACTCTCCAGGCCTCCACACACACAAAAAATCCACACCTCCACACCTTAGCTTTTAAACATCTGCTCATGCTCCTTTTACAGATGGGGAAACAGTCTGCTGGAGCAAGGAGGCACTGAATGCCCAGGTCCCTACATCACATGGTACCCAGCGTGCCACAGCCTCTGGTCCCAGTCTCTTGGTGGGCAGCCTCCTCTGCCCCAGGTCATCTCTGCTTTGCAGATGTGGAGGATCTGACGGGTGGGCAAGGAAGCTGGCAAGGAAGGCACAGGTGTGGGGCAAAACTAGCAGTGTGAGTCCCAAACTGGTGGCTCACTTGCCTTCTCCAGACTGCCCCTGCCCTGCTGCTATGAGTTCCAATGGGTTGGGTGTGGTGGATCAAGCCTGTAATCCCAGCACTTTGGGAGGCTGAGGCAGGAGGATCACTTGAGGCCAGGAGTTCAAGACCAGCCCTGGCAGCACAGTGAAACCTGTCTCTACCAAAAACTAAAATTAGCCGGGTACTGGCACTCACCTGCAATCTTACCTACTCAGGAGGCTGAGAGGGAAGGATTACTTGAATCCAGGAGGCGGAGGCTGCAGTGAGCTATAATGGGGCCACTGCACTCCAGCTTGGGCAACAGCTA
>NW_016107549.1:779284-791032 GCF_001604975.1 Cebus imitator
CCCTCTGCCGTTCTCAGAGGCTTACAAAGCTGCGCTTTCAATTCCCTTCCCATATCACCTCGCTCCCTTCCTGAGTTCTATTAAAGATCAAGAGCAGCTGACGTTATTTGAACACGTTTTGCGCCGCAGGTCTTGCTTCTTACGAGGCTCTGCTAAAATGGTAAGTGGTGTTCCTGTACCCCTTGCACAAGAAAGAAGAGGGAGGCCCACAAAGCTGGGAGTCCTCCAGGCCTCATCCCTTGCCCTTTGCCAATCCCTGTGCTCCTTCCCTGAGGGCTCCTTCCCTCGCCGGCTTCCAGGCTTCCTTGAACTCGTCCCTACCACGTCCCCCAGCCTCTATCCCTCGCCAGCCTCCACCTATTGCCTCTCTCTGCGCCCCGGGCTCCAGCCCTCGCTCCTAGCTGGTCCCCGGGATCCATCCTCTCACCTCGCCGATCCCCAGGGTCCACCCCTCGCCGCTAGCCATCCTCCAGGCTCCACCCTTCGCTACCCGCCGCCCTCCGGGCTCCATCTCTCGCCCCGGCACACCTTTTTGAGCTTCTGCTGCTGTACGACGCGCGCCTTCTTGGGAGCGATAACACGACCTGGGGAAAGATGCACTCGCGTGAGGTCGGGAAGCCCCGAGTCCACCTCGCCCCCAAGTTCCCGGGCCACTCCTTACCGCCTTTCCTCGGGCCCCGATTCTTCTCAGACGCCGCCGCTGCCGTCTTGCTCTTTGCTGGCTTGTGCGCCTGGAATTTGCGCTGTCCTTGCGCCATGTTCCGGCATGCAGCGGAAGAGGCGGGGCTGTGAGCGGTCGTAGCCGGAAGGCACAGGGCACTATGGGATACAGCGGGGCGGAAAAACGCAAGACCTCACGGGATACAATGTGGCACAGATTTAAAGAGACAGGACCCCACAAGGGTAAAGGATCACAGCCGGAGTTTTGCAGACAGTGTGAACAAAAGGTGACCATGATAAGCTAACGTTTATTGAGTGCTTATGTGTTTTAGAAAACTTACGTTTTATGCTCTTCACACATAAAAACTCAGACTAGGTTTAGCGGTGCCGCACTTACCTCTAGTGCAGAATTTAAGAAAGTCCGAAAACTTCGGTAATGATAATATTTCCAAGATTTAAAAAATATTTTCATATCCAAAACAATCAAATTGTCAAACTGCATCCTGCAGACCGGCAGCATAATTTTATAAATAAAGTTTCAGTGGAACCAGGGTGTTGCGGTCAGTAAGCTGAAGGCACAAGTGCAGTGTTCCAGCCTCTTTAAAATTTTGTTTTGGCTGGGCGCGGTGGCTAACGCTTGCAATCCCAGCACTTGGGAGGCTGAGGTGGCGGACCACTTGATATCAGGAGTTCGGGACCAGTCTGGCCAATATGGTGAAACCCTATCTCTACTAAAAATACCAAAGAGTTGGCCGGGCGCGGTGGCTCACACCTGTAATCCCAGCACTTTGGGAGGCCGAGAGGGGCGGATCACCTGAGGTCAGGAGTTCGAGACAAGCCTGACTAACATCATGAAACCCTGTCTGTACTAGAAATACAAAAATTAGCCGGGCATAGTGGCGGGCGCCTGTAATCCCAGCTACTTGGGAGGCTGAAGCAGGAGAATCGCTTGAACCTGGGAGGTGGAGGTTGCAGAGAGCCGAAATCATGTCACTGCACTCCAGCCTGGGCGACACGGGGATACCCTGTTTCCAAAACAAAATTTGTTTTGTTTTGTTCTTCATGGATTTTTTTATTTTTAAAGATGGGGTCTCACTCTGTCGCCCAGGCTGAAGTGCAGTAGTGAAATCATAGCACATTGTATCCTTGGACTCTTGGGCTCAAGCAATCCTCCCACCTCAGCCTGGGTAGCTGGGGCTAGATGTGTGACCCACCATGCTCAGATAATTTTTTTTTTTTTGAGACGGAGTCTCGCTTGGTCACCCAGGCTGGAGTACAGTGGCACCACCTTGGCTCACCGCAACCTCCGCCTTCCGGGTCAAGTGATTCTCCTGCCTCAGCTGAGTAGCTGGGGTTACAGGCATCTGCCACCACGCGCGGCTAATTTTGTATTTTTTACTAGAGATGGGGTTTCTCCATGTTGGTCAGGCCGGTCTTGAACTCCCGACCTCAGGTGATCCACCCGGCTTAGCCTCCCAAAGTGCTGGGATTACAGGTGTAAGCCACCGCGCCTGGGTGGCTGCTGAGCTTTTTTACTGTCCCCTTAAAATCCTGCCCTGGCGGTGTCACCTTAGCTCCAGCCCTGACCTTAAGAGGGAGGTACAAGTGTTAGCCACACTTTATAAATGAGGAAACCAAGGCACAGAGAGGTGAAGTGAGTTGTCTAAGATCACACAGTGGAAAAAGTGGCAGAGTTAGGATTTGAACCTGGGTGGCCTTCCTCTAGATGCTGGGATGTAGATGGAAGGTCCTGTCTGATCTCTCTGCACTAGGAACAAGTGTGGTCAGGAGTGGGAAGGTCAGCTTTTGGGCAGCCATTCAAGAAATTTATTAAAAATCCTAGACAGGCAGGCTAGGGAGGGCTGAGTTGGTTACATCTGGGGTCCATCTGGGTCCCATCCCTGGAAGAGATGGTGGTGGTTAGGGCTGCCCGGAGCTCCTCAGGGGCAAAGACCCCCAGTTCTGTGATTATGCCGCCAGTGATGAGGTCGTGGGGGGTGACATCGAAGGCAGGATTCCAAACTCCAATCCCTGCAGGGGAAAGAGAGGAGGCAAGGAGGCAGGAATTTGCTTCTGTGAAAGTTCTCAGGTTGTGGTCATCTGTTTCTGCCACCGTGGTTCTTGGAACTGGGGACTCCTGGAGCACCTGGAGTCTCCCCCCTAACGTACATGCAGGCAGGGACACTGTACCCAATAGTGAGTTTAGAGTCCCAACTGCCCCTAGGTCCTATGTACATCAATCCCACTTATTATTGATTGATTCATTGATTTATCTGAGATGGAATCTGGCTCTGTCGCCCAGGCTGGAGTGCAGTGGTGTGATCTCGGTTCACTGCAATCTCTGCCTTCCCAGTTCAAGCAATTCTCCTGCCTCAACCTCCCAAGCAGCTGGGATTACAGGTGTGTGCCACCACACCTGGCTAATTTTTGTATTTTTAGTAGAGACAAGGTTTCACCATGTTGGCCACGATGGTCTTGATCTCTTGACCTTGTGATCCACCCACCTCGGCCTCCCAAAGTGCTGGGATTACAGGTGTGAGGCACCGCACCCAGCAGCGTGTCCCCTTTCTGAGGGGGCAGCTTACCGGGTGCCGCAATCCGGACCCCATTAACATCGGTCAGCTCCTGGCTCTGACGCTCTTCAATGATGATCTCCTTGCCAGTCTCCAGACGGAGGTCACAGGAAGAGGTGGGGGCAGCCACGTAGAAGGGAATGCCATGGTGCTTGGCGACAATGGCCAGCTGGTAGGTGCCCACCTTGTTGGCTGTGTCGCCGTTGGCAACCACGCGGTCAGCTCCCACGATCACAGCTGGGGAGGGGGCGCGTGAGAAATTGGGGGTCATTACCTGGCCCCACGCCCCAAAGCCCCACTCCCAGGGCTTACCCCCTGCAGGGCTAACTGGCTGTTTACCTGACACACCCCTATGGGCCATGGCGGCAGCTACCATGCTGTCGGCAATGAGGGTGGCGGGGATCTGCTCATAGACCAGCTCGAAGGCCGTCAGTCGGGCTCCCTGGTTGTAGGGCCGGGTCTCGGTGCAGAAGGCGTGCTCCAGGCGGCCCAGGCTGTGCAGTGATCGGATCACACCTGCAGGGGTCCCGCCCACCAGGAGAAGGCCCCGGGGAGGGGCAAACAGATGGGGTGATCCATTGGTTAGGGGTGCAGGCTTCGAAGGTGGGCATGGATGGACCAAGGCTTACCGAGCACAGTCCCACCCCGAGGCCCTCGCAGCGTCAGCTACACTCTTCCCAATGCTCACATAGTTCCTTGTTTCACATCTGTTGAAAGGACACCTTCTCGGTGAAGCCTTCCCTGATCTCTCAGTTTTGCATAGTAATCCCCACACTTCCAGTCTCCTAATCTGTCTTTTGTGTTGATCACCTTCTAACACCTCATGTGTACAGCCAGCCCCCCTTTTCTGTGGGTTCTCCATCCAGGGACGCAACCACGTGGGTTGAAAATCTTTGACAAGAATCACTGGAAACCGGGAAGCAGAGGCTGCCGTGGGCCGAGATGGTGCCGTGGCACTCTAGCCTGGATGACAGAGCAAGACTCTGTCTCCAAAATAAATAAATAAATAAATAAAAAAAGCCATCCTCCCATCTCAGCCTCCTGAATAGCTGGGAGGTGCATACCACTACACCCAGCTAGTTTTAGTATTTTTTGTAGAGACAGGGTTTTGCCATGGTACCCAGGCTGGTTTCAAACCTCCAAGCTCAAGTGATCTGCCCGCCTCGGCCTCCCAAAGTGCTGGGATTACAGGCTTAAAAATAGAGACGGGGTCTTGCTATGTTGCCAAGGCTGGTCTAGAAGTTATGAGTGCAAGCAGTCCTCCCAACCAGCATGTTGATTACAGGCCTGCACTGCACTGCACCTAGCCAATAACTACAATTTAGTTAGTATTTACATTGTACTTGCTATCATATGCAATCTAGAGATGATTTAAAATATGGAGGTGGGCTGGCGGCGGTGGCTTACACCTGTAATCCCAGCACTTTGGGAGGCTGAGGCTGGCGGATCACCTTAGGTCAGAAGTTCGAGACCACTCTGACCAACATGGTGAAACCCCATCTCTACTAAAAATATAAGAATTAGCTGGTTGTAGTGGCTCGCATCTGTAATCCTAGCCACTCAGGAGGCTGAGGCACGAGAATCTCTTGAACCCGGGAGGCGGAGGTTGTAGTGAGTTGAGATCGTGCCACTGTACTCTAGCTTGGGCGACGTATATATAATATGTATGGGTGGGCCGGGCGCGGTGGCTCATGCCTGTAATCCCAGCATTTTGGGAGGCCGAGGCGGGTGGATCACAAGGTCAAGAGATGGAGACCATCCTGGTCAACATGGTGAAACCCTGTCTCTACTAAAAATACAAAACATTAGCTGGGCATGGTGGCATGTGCCTGTAATCCCAGTTACTCAGGAGGCTGAGGCAGGAGAATTGCCTGAACCCAGGAGGCGGAGGTTGCGGTGGGCCGAGATCGTGCCATTGCACTCCAGCCTGGGTAACAAGAGCGAAACTCCGTCTCAAAAAAAAAAAAAAAGTATGGGTGGATGTGCATAGGTTATGCAAATGTGATGGCATTTTGTGTATCACCGACGTGAGCATCTGTGGACTTCAGTATCTGTGGGAGGTCCTGGAACAAGTCCTCCATGGGCACTGAAGAATGACTATATTTACCTTGCCTGCTGACTGTTCCTTCTACTTCCCTGGGACCCCTGAGAGCAGAGGTTTTGTCTGTTTTGTTCACTGCTGCGTCCCCAGCAAATGGAAGTGTGTGGACCACCACAGGTGCTTACTAAATGCTGGCTGAGTGAAAGAATGAAAGGCAGAGGTCTTGCCATCAAGGCCTCAGTTCCCAGGGATGAAGGTGGGACTCAGGCACGAAGGGAAGTTTCCTGGGGAATTTAGGGTCAAGTGGGATCTGCTGCCTTGACCCCCGAGAGCCCATTCACCCTGTCTCCTGGTCACAGCTACCTGATCTTTCTCTGGTCACTTCCTTCTCCCCAGTTCCTCTTGGGAGTCCACATCCTGGCCGGGCTCTAGGCATATGGCTCAGACAGGGCCCACTGAATGGCTGAGCTGGGATGGGCAGGTGGTCCTAGTGCCTAGTGGAACCCCTGAGATACAAGGAGAGTTTTCTAGTACGGGGGGCTCTTTTCCTCATGATTTGAGCCCTAACAGCTCCCTGCCAGCCCATGGAGCCTGGAGATGAAGGAGGGCAGAGCCAAAGAACAGAGATAGATAGATCCTGATGCTACTGGCTAAACCCCTTGATCTAGCCATACCTGTAGCCAACAGTATAACTTTTTCTGTACACTAATACCTTCACATTTTTTTGGTGGGTAAAGTGGTTTGGGTTTGGGGTTCTTTCTCCTGTATCCAAAAAAGGTCCTAGAAGGCCCTTCCCTACCCCCTGAGGCCCACTCACCTAGGGCTGTGCCGTAGCCAGCAGTGGCCAGAGCACCGGTGTTACAGTGGGTCAGCACAGCCACCTTGCCACCGTTGGGGGCCACCCGGTCCAGGAGGTGGCGGGCTCCGAGGTCCCCGATGCTCCGGTTGTCTCTGAGGTCTTTCTCCAGCATGGCCTCGGCGCAATGGATCACTCTGGGAGGGACAAGGGGTTTTCAGCACCAACCACCAGGCCCTGGGACCCAGGCGACCCCCTCCTCTCTGCCCAGTGCTGCTGTCCTGGAGCCCTCCTGCTCAAAGCCTCTCATTGCTGTGGGGCCTGGACGCTTCCGCCACGGCCACCAAAGTGTCACTGCATTCATTCACGCAAACACATGTTTACTGAGCACTTCCAGTGTGACCCAGCAGTAAACAAGACAGAAATCTCTGCCCCTGTGGAGCTGATGCTGCGGTGATGAATAGATAATAAAACGAAGGAAAAGACGGTGGAATCAGGCAATAGAGAGCAGCGGGTGAGCTGGATCATATACGACGGTGGCGGAGGGCGACAGTGCTGTGGATGCCTGGCCTGCACCAATGGCACGTGCAAAGGCCGTAAGGCAGGGTCGAGCTTGGTGGGGTACAGTGACATTGCTAGAAGGGGCTGGAGCAAAAGGGAAGTGGGGGGAAAAAAGAGGGCAGGAAGGGGACCAGGACAGGAAACAAAATTCCTCAAAAGCAAAAACCCGGCTGGGCACGGTGGCCCACACCTGTAGTCCCAGCACTCTGGGAGGCCTAGGCAGGCGGATCACGAGGTCAGGAGTTCGAGACCAGCCTGGTCAACATAGTGAAATCTCGTCTCTACTACAATACAAAAATTAGCCAGGCCTGGTGGCGCAGGCCTGTAATCCCAGCTACTCGGGAGGCTGAGGCAGGAGAATGGCTTGAACCTGGGAGGCGGAGGTTGCAGTGAGCTGAGATCGCGCCACTGCACTTCAGCCTGGGCGACAGAGCAAGACTCCATCTCAAAACAAAAAAAGAGAAAAAAAAAAAGAGAACAAAGTGATGCCAAAAAGGGCCTCCAGGGGTGGACAAGGAGCCGGGGGTATTCAGGGGAGGCACGATTAAGGAGTTGGGTTTTGGGGCCAGGCTGCCCAGGTTAGACTCCTGGCCCATCTGTGGGGCCCTGGACAAGGGTCTTAAGGTCACCGCCGTGCCTCAGTCTCCCCATCTGTATAATGGGTCAGTATACTTAAAAAGAGTCAATGTAATTCCTGTTCAGAGCAGTGCCTGGTACCAGATCCCGGTACCTCTCCCGGACTGCCTCCTCCGTAGCGCCCTCCCGCTCGGCCTCCCGGGCTGCAGCATCAGCCAGGTCGCGGGCGGCGCGGGCCATGTTGACAGCGGTGGGCCGGGCGGTGACGAGGAAGCTCAGCTTGTCGCGCACGAAGGCCACCAGCGCGGCGAGTCCGGGTCCCCCGGCGCCCGTCTGCAGCTCCACGGCGAGGCTGAGGCAGCCCACTAGGGCGATGGCTGGGGCGCCCCGCACCTGTGGGGGAGGGATCGCGGCGTCAGACGCTGCAGGCGCGGGCGCACCCTCACCTCCAGCCCCGCCGCCCCGTTGCACCTTCATGGCACGGATGGCCTCCCAGGCTTGGCGCACCGAGCCCACCGCCTCGTAGTGGCTTTGCTGGGGCAGCAGCAGCTGGTCCAGGATCTGCAGGGAGCCCCGCGAGTAGCGGATCGCCTCCAGGGTCATGGTGCAGCGGCCAAACCCGGAGCAACTCCGGGGGCACTGCGGTCTGCGAGCACGTGAGGAGCGGGGCGGGCCGTGGGCGGAGCCTCCCCCGGAAGAGGCGCACGCGCATGCGCATCCAACCTGACCCCGCGGGTTCCCAGGACGCGCCGTCTAAGTGGCGGAACTACTGCAGGTCTCCTGCCAAGCCCGGACGCAGTGAGCCGCTTCCTCGGAACCACACAAGTGGCACTATTTATGGGGCGCCCACTGGATACCAGGCCCTGTGTTTAGCAGCCTGCTATCTAGAGTTAGGGGTGTATTCCCAGTGGCAAGGTAACGTCAAGTGTTCAAACGATAGAATTTGTTAAATGATCTTCCTTCTCCAAGGTTCAGAGGGAGGTATTGGGGGGTCGTGCACCCCTTGAAGGATGCGTGACTGTTTCAGGGCCACTTTCTGCTTGGTTTCATTCAAAAGTTAACATGCAGGCCGGGCGCTGTGGCTCACGCCTGGAATCCCAGCACTTTGGGAGGCCGAGGTGGGTGGATCACTTGAGGTCAGGTGTTCGAGACTAGCCTGACCAACACGGTGAAACCCTGTCTCTACTAAAAATACAAAAAATTAGCCGGGTATGGTGGCGCCTGCCTGGGAGTCCCAGCTACTCGGGAGGCTGAGGCAGTACAATCACTTGAACCCAGGAGGTGGAGGTTGTAGTGAGCCCAGATTACACAACTGCACTCCAGCCTGGGCGGCACAGCGAGACTGAGTCTCAAAAACAAAACAAAAACAAAACCCTAAAAGTAACATGCACAGAAGGCTTTTCCAGGGGCTGGGGATAATAAAATATCTCACACTGGTGTGCTCCAGCCCCTGCTGCATCAGGCACAGATCTTGGGTACCCCGTGTGCCTCCTTCCTGGCCTTGTGTGTGTGGTTTCTGTTGCCTGGCCCCCTTTTCACCCTTCACACTCGGTCCATGCTGCCTCCTCCAGGAAGTCTGCCCTGATTCCTGGCCAACCTGAACCACCACCTTGAGATTCTTGTCACTCTGGGTGGGGACCACATCCGTGGTCATAGCTATGACCCTATACCAGCATTTGCTGATGAGAGGCCTGCCAAGCTTGGTCAAATGAAGGGGTTGGGGGGCAGCCGCAGGGCCGGTCTAATAACCCAAGACAGGGAAAAAGAAACAGGGCTTTAATGTACGAAGTCCGACAAGGCACAAACATCCTCACCAGGACCAAATAAATAACAACTCCACGGTTGCAGGAAGGCGAGGTCTGGGGAGGGGGCGGCGTCTGAGCTCTCCCAGGGCCGGTGGGCAAGCTGGGGGCCTACAGTCTGTGAGGGGACTCCTGGGTGTGTCCCGGCCTCTGGAGCAGGTCCAGTCCCACGATGGGGGTGGCTCAGTCACTCTCGGAGTCGGAGTAGTCCGCCACGAGGGAGGAGCCGAGGCTGCAGGGGTGCCGCGTGTCTGGGGCGTCAGCTGTTTCTTGGGAGGAGCCTGCTGGGGACAGGGGCTTGTCCTGACGACTCCCTTCCTGCCCCTTCGGCCCGCTGCACTTGGGGGTCTCGGCTGTTTCCCGAGGACAGTCTTCGCGGGACACAGGCTTGTCCTGGGCAGTCTCCTCTGGTCCCCGCGGTTCTCCACACGTGGGGGTGTTGGCCGCATGCTGTGGGCTCTCCGGGACGTCCCGAGACCGCCGCCGCACGATGCCCAGGTCCCCCACGGTGATGGGGGAGGTGGCGAGTGCAGTTCTGCGGCTCTGCGCCAGCTTCTTCAGGACGCCGCTGACCTTGCTGCTGGAGCCGGATCCGGGGGTGGAGGGGAACCAGGAGCGGCTGATGATCTCGGTCCGCTTGAGCTTCTGCTTGTCCTCGTAGGCTGGAGGAAAAGAAAGGGCATTTCAGGGGCGGCAGGGGAGGAGGTCCAGAACTGCCCTCTGCTAGACCAGAGTCCACTCATGGCTGAGGAACTCCCCGTGTCCAGGCAGCTGCGAGCCTCCCTGCCCACTCTCCCCCCGGCTCCCCACGCACAGTCCAGGGTGTGGAACTTCAGCAGGGCCGCCAGCCTGCGGTCATCCTCCGTCTCCGGGACCAGCGGGATGGTCAGGCTCGCCTTGGTCTGCAGGGCCTGGTCTCTCTCCTCCTCCTCCTGGATGGCTTTTTTCTTTTCCTGTGTCGGGGCCAGGAACACCGGAGACGGCAGGTGTGTCAGAGCCGGCTCCTCTGTGGGCTAGCGGGCACTGCTCCAGCTCTCAGCGTCTCCGTTTACTTTTCTTTTTTTTTTTTTGGAGACAGAGTATTGCTCTGTTGCCCAGGCTGGAGTGCAGTAGCGTGATCTCAGTTCACTGCAACCTCCTCCTCCCCGGTTCAAATGATTCTCCTGCCTCAGCCTCCCGAGTAGCTGGGATTACAGGTGTGCACCACCATACTTGGCTAATTTTTGTATTTTTAGTACAGACCGGGTTTCACCATGTTGGTCAGGCTGGTCTGGAACTCTTGACCTTGTGATCCACCCGCCTCAGCCTCCCAAAGTGCTGGGATTACAGGCGTGAGCCACCACACCCGGCCTTCAATTTACTTTTCTTTTTTGAGACAGGGTCTCATTCTGTCACCCAGGCTGGAGTGCAGTGGCACAATCATGGCTCACTGCAGCTCCAACTCCTGGGCTCAAGTGATTCTCCCGTCTCAGCCTCCCGGGTATCCAGTACTACGGGTGTGCACCACTACGCCCAGCTAATTAAAACATTTATTTTTGTAGAGGCTGGGCGCGATGGCTCACACTTGTAATCCCAGCATTTTGGGAGGCCGAGGCGGGTGGATCCCTTGAGGCTAGGAGTTTGAGACCAGCCGGCCATCATGGCAAAACCCTGTCTCTATTAAAAATACAAAAATTATCTGGGCATGGAGGCATGCATCTGTGGTCCCAGCTAATCAGGAGGCTGAGGCAGGAGAATCGATTCAACCTGGGAGATGGAGGTTGCAGCGGGCTGAGATCGCGCCACTGCACTTAAGCCTGGGCGAAAGAGGGAGACTGTCTCAAAAAAATAGAAAGTTTTTTGGCCGGGTGCGGTGGCTCATGCCTGTAATCCCAGCCAGCACTTTCGGAGGCCGAGGTGGGCGGATCACGAGGTCAAGAGATTGAGACCATCCTGGCCAACATGGTGAAACCCCGTCTCTACTAAAAATACAAGAATTAGCTGGGCGTGGTGGCACGCGCCTGTAGTCCCAGCCACTTGGGAGGCTGAGGCAGGAGAATTGCTTGAACCGGGGAGGTGGAGGTTGTAGTGAGCCAAGGTCTTGCCACTGCACTCCAGCCTGGCACCCGGCTATAGAGCAAGGCTCTGCCTCAAAAAAAAAAAAAAAAAAAAAAAAGTAAATAAAATTTAAAAAAATGTTTTTTTGTAGAGATGGGGTCTCACCATGTTGCTCAGGCTGGCCTCCAAAGCATGGCCTCAAACAGTCCTCCCACCTGAGCCTCCCGAAGCACTGGGATTACAGGTGTGCGCCACCACATGCGACCTCATTCCACAGATACTTCTGGGACACCCACCTTGTGCTAGGCTTTGTTCTAGACACTGGGGACACAGCGGCAGGCAGAGAATAACGCTTGTCCAGGTGGAGCTGACTGTCTAGTGGTGAGACAGTGATAAGGAGAAAAAAAAAGCAGGACGTTTGGGTAGGGGGTGGGCTGGGAGTTTCCATTTAAAATGTGGTGGCCAGGTCAGGTGCACTGACTCACACCTGTAATCCCCGCACTTGGGGAGGCCAAGGTGGGTGGGTCATATGAGGCCAGGAGACTGGCCTGGCCAACATGGTGAAAACCCGTCTCTACTGAAAATACTCTGGAGGATGAGGCAGGAGGATCACTTGAACCAGGAAGCGGAGGTTGCAGTGAGCCAAGATGGCACCAGTGCATTCTAGCCTGGTGACAGAGTGAGACACCCACTGTCTCAAAA
>NW_016107549.1:791600-806072 GCF_001604975.1 Cebus imitator
CCGCGCCCGGCTTTTTTTTTTTTTTATTATAGCAGCTGGAATGGATTAAGACAGGGCATGATCACCATGTAGCAGATGGGGAAACTGAGGCTCAGAAGATACAGTGGTCTGCTCATAGCTAGGATGCCGTGGGGAGGGCTGGCCCGGGCCTGAGCCCACGGTGTGTCCCCCCGCCGACCTTGGGCTGGGGCCCCGCTCACCCGGAACCGTCTCCGCAGCATGCTGTTAAGGGCGAAGTCGTCCTTCCAGGCGCTCTGGGCCTCCTGGATGTGGCTCAGTGTGGGCAGCGCCTTCTTGAGCGTGCTCCGGTCGGCCTCCCCGTGCTCCAGCCGGAACATGGCGTCCGTCTCCAGCTTCTGCTTCTTCTCATGCTCTGCAACGACCAGAGCTCGGCTGGGCCTTGGGGCCCCGGCACAGACTCAGGGCCGGGGCCCCCAGGCAGGTAAGTGGGTGGCGCTCACCTGTGGTCAGCACCTGCTCGTTGTCCGCCATATCCCAGCGCTCCTCCTTGCGCTGGGCGCCACTCACGATCACATAGTCGCAGTTGGCCGGGTCCGTCTGCATCTCGATGTAGTTGACACAGAGGTGGCATTTCATTCGGAACCTGAGGGAACAGTGGGCAGAAGGCAGGAGGCTGAGGCTGTGTCCCAGGACAGCCCTGTCACCTCTCCCTGCTTCCTTCCACCCAGTGGACAAGATTCATTTGACAAGAATTCACTGAGCACCCACTATGTGCTGTGTAGAGCCATGGGCAAAAGGGGCACATCTGGGCACCCAGAATGGACCCTCTATCAGTGGAGCTGCGGTTGACTTATTCATTTGTTCATTCATCTGTTTGTTCATTCATTCATTCACTCATCCGTTTTATTTTTTGTTTCTGAGATAGAGTTTCACTCTTGTCGCCCAGGAGTGCAACAGAGCATTCCCGGCTCACCGCAGCCTCCACCTCCCGGGTTCAAGCGATTCTCCTGCCTCAGCCTCCTGAGTAGCCAGGATTACAGGCACTGCCACCATGCCGAGCTAATTTTTTTGTAATTTAAGTAGAGATAGGGTTTCGCTATGTTGACCAGGCTGGTCTTGAACTCCTGACCTCAGGTGATCCACCTGCCTTGGCCTCCCAAAGTGCTGGGATTACAGGCATGAGCCGCCACATCCATTTTTTAAGTTCATTCAATCATTAGTTTATTTGTTCATTCATTAATGCATTCATTTGTTGGTTCACTGATTCATTTGTTAAATTAATTCATACATTCATTTGCTCATCCATCCATTTGTTCATCCATTCATTTGTCCATTAGTTCATTTATTCCACAGACCTGCCCAAGACAGGCTTCTCTGTGGCAGGCTCAGTGCCAGCTGCTGGGGACATTGCTGAGAAGTGGAGAAGCCAACCTGCTTGTAGACAGGCTGACGTCCCAGCAGGGGCCACCTTGACAGCAAGGGCACGGGCAACTGGTGTTGAGTCTCACTTTAGAAAAGGTGTCTCTGAGCCGAGCACGATGGCTCACACCTGTAATCCCACCACTTTGGGAGGCCAAGGCCAGCAGATCATCTGAGGTCAGGAGTTTGAGACCAGTCTGGCCAACATGGTGAAACCCCATCTCTACTAATACAAAAAATTAGCTGGGCGTGGTGGCACATGTTTGTAATCCCAGCTGCTTGGGAGGCTGGGGCAGGAGAATCGCTTGAATCTAGAGGGTGGAGGTTGCAGTGAGCCAAGATCACGCCACTGCACGTCAGCCTGGGCGACATGAGCAAAAACTCTGTCTCAAAAAAAAAAAAAAGTTCACACATGTAACTACAAAAAAAAAAAAAAAAAAAAAAAAAAAAAAAAAAAAAAAAAAAAAAAAAAAAAAAAAAAAAAAAAAAAAAAAAAGCCAGAAAAGGTGTCTCTGAGGGGTGGTGTTTGAGCAGAAACCCCAGGTGAGGGAGGAGCCTTGGAGCTACCTGGGGAAGAGCATTCCAGGTGGAAGCACAGAAGTGGGTGTGTCCATAGGGTGTGTGAGGGACAGCGAGGAGGCCAATTAATGAGGGGACAGTGGGAGGAGGTTACGGTGGAGAAGGATAGGCAGAGTGTGCAGGGCCTTGAGAGCCGGGAGAGGACTTGGGCTTTTACCGAGGAAGGTGGGAGCCAAGGAGGGTTGGAGCTGGGGGCATGCCCTGATCGAGAAACCAGGGTGGTTTCCAGGAGAGTCCTGCAGGGAATGGTTTCCCTCACACCCAGGCGCTTTTTAGCCCCCTCGCCCTGTGGCCACCCGACCTGCTCCCAAGATGCCACCAAGCCGCCCTTACCTGTAGATGGGGGTTGTGTAGTAATTGCCCACCTTCTTCTTTTCTGCATTGTAGCGAACACCTGGAAGGGGGTTGGGTGGGGGTGGTTATTTCACTGCCATCTGAATGTTGCAGATGGGTAAACAGAGGCACAAGGAGGCTCACTGTCACTTGCTGAGGGTTCCCCAACTAGGAGGAGTCAGAGATGGGATTGAAAGCCCAAGCCTGGCTTCCACGGCCAGCCAGTCACTCGTGTGCCCGTGTCCTTCCTCATTCCTGATCAGGACCCTTCCACCCCCACCCCGGCGGCGCTCAGCAGTTTAGGGGTCTGATGTTTTCGGGAGTGAATGGACGGGGTGGGCGGAAGCTCACCCATGCCGATGTGGTTCTTACAGCCGTCGCAC
The DNA here is from genome assembly GCF_001604975.1 of Cebus imitator. Lineage (NCBI taxonomy): Eukaryota > Metazoa > Chordata > Mammalia > Primates > Cebidae > Cebus > Cebus imitator. The sequence goes on from NW_016107549.1 coordinate 794,276, forward strand.
CAGATGTTATAGGGCATCTCAAATCTGCAACGACAGGCAGGATCTTACTTGCACTTGTCCGCCTGGACAGTCCCTGGGTCTCCACACCTGCGACTCCGGTTGCGGCTGTGATTCCAGGGTTGGGGCATTAGACTGCCCCTGCCTCATGGGAGTTGCCCTAGTCACATTACACAGGAAACGGATACGAGGAGGAGAGAGAATCACAGCCACTGTAACTACGTGGGAGCCTCCCGCCCTGCCCTGCAGCAGACTCACCAGGTCCAGGGACGGCTGCCCTTGGGTGCTGCTCCCAGTTTTTTTTTTTTGAGACAGAGTCTTCCTCTGTCACCCAGGCTAGAGTGTAATGGCCTGATCCTGGCTCACTGCAACCCCTGTCTCCAGGGTTCAAGCGATTCTCCTGCCTCAGCCTCCCAAGTAGCTGGGATTATAGGTGTGTGCCACCACACCCAGCTAATTTTTTCTAGTTTTAGCAGAGACAGGGTTTCTCTGTGTTGGCCAGGCTGTTCTCCAACTCAGCCTCAAGTTATCCACCAGCCTCGGCCTCCCAGAGTGCTGAATTACAGGAATGAGCCATTGTGCTTGGCTGGTGCTGTTTTAACACCTCACACGTCAGCGAAACCAGCTTTTGAACAAAGGAGGAAGCAGTTTTCAGGGCGCTGTCACCAGGCAGTTGTGTCTGATTAGAGTTTAGAAAAGCTGTGTGTTATCGCTGTATTTATTTATCACAGTTGTATGTATGACATGGGATTCTAGCTTTCCATTTAACAGCAGTGAGATAGTTTTCCCTTTATTTATTTACTCTTAATTTTTTTTTTTTTGGCTAGGGTCTCACTCTGTTGACCAGGCTGGAGTGCAGTGGCACGATCACAGCTCACCGCAGCCTCGACCTTCTGGGCTGAAGTGATCCTCTCCTGTGTTAGCCTCCCAAGGTGCTGGGATTACAGGTATGATCATTGGCTTTTTTGTTCTTTTTTTGAGACTGAATCTCACTCTGTTGCCCAGGCTGGAGTGCAGTGGCATGATCTCAGCTCACTGCAACCTCTGCCTCCCAAGTTCAACCTTGCCAGTAGCTGGGATTACAGGTGCAAGCCACCACGCCTTTGGTGTATTTAGTAGAGATGGCGTTTCACCTTGTTGGCTAGGCTAGTCTCAAACTCCTGACCTCAGGTGACCCACCTGCCTTGGCCTCCCAAAGGGCTGGGATTACAGGAGTGAGCCACTGCGCTCAGCCACGATCACTGTCTTTTTTGAGAGTCCTGTGGGATCAAGTCCAGGCTGGCCTGCTACAGGAGGAGATACAACACGGAGCAGACCCCAGTTGCACAGGTCAAGGCCCCACGAGACCAGCCAGTCCCCAGCCAGCCAGCTCTGAAACACATGGGAACCCAGCCCAGATCTGCCCAGCCTAACCCAGCCAAGCCCTGCCCAGCCCTTCCAGCCCCAGCAGAGGTATTTTGCTGAGCTGCAGACATGTGAGCAATAACAAATGCTTGTTTTGTTACGTGGCAGTAACTGACTTATACAGTGACTTTCCACATTATGGAATGAAGACCCTGCGGCACTGGGCTAATGGGCACTGAATTCTCCTGGAGACTGAAGGAAGGGGGCAGGACAGTGGTGTCCTCAGGTGATGCCAGGCCTTACCGGATGATGAGGATGCCCTGTGACAGCTTCCGAGCCCGCTCCCGAAGCGGGTGGCTGTTGTGGTACCGGTTGAGAGAGCCATGCTGTGTGGAGAGGATGAGGGAGCGATTAGAGCTGCCGAGCTGGGGGGCTCATGCTTTTCTGCCACCCCCACTGCTTTGGGACAAGTGCCTCACAGGTGGGAGAGGCCTTGTTCTTAGGCCTTGCACAATGGTGTTCACAGCAATACGGGAGGCACCCAAGTCTTACTGGAACACGTGCTTGGAACCAGGAATGTGAGTTTCAACAGTTCCCCTCCTATTTATTTATTTACAGGTGGAGTCTTGCTCTCTTACCCAGGCTGGAGTGCAGTGGTACGATCTCGGCTCACTGCAACCTCCACCTCCCAGGTTGAAGCAATTCTCCTGCCTCAGCCTCCCGAGTAGCTGGGACTATAGGTGCTTGCCACCATGCCTGGCTCATTTTTGTACTTTTAGTAGAGACAGGGTTTCACCATGTTGGCCAGGAGAGTCTCGATCTCCTGACCTCGTGATCTGCCTGCTTGGCTTCCCAAGGTGCTGGGATTACAGACGTGAGCCACTGTGCCCAGCCCCATTCCCATTTATGAACTGAAAGAGCCAGGGGACCCTGGGTGAGTGACCTCATGTTTTGTCTTCCTGAGCCTCAGTTTCCCCTGTCTGTCAACTATGTAGAATGGTCATGATTACTTCCAGGTTTATGGGGAGGATGAAGTGAGGTGACAATGTGTATCACCTCATTTTTTTTTTTTTTTTTGTAGCAGAGTCTGGCTCTGTAGCCCAGGCTGGGGTGCAGTGGCGTGATTATGGCTCACTGCAGTTTCCACCTCCTGGGCTCAAGCAGTCCTCCCACCTCAGCCTCTCGAGTAGCTAGGATTTATCCCTCAATGATTCTGTGAGGTCAGCTCCTTTTATTTTCCCCTTCTGACATATGCAGAGGCCAAAGTCCTATACTCAGGACTAGGCAGTGGGACACTCAGGCCCTGACTGAGCACCTACTGTGTGGGGACACAGCCATGAACAGCTCTGTCCTCATGGAGAGAATGTTCTAGTGGGGGAGATGAATAAGACACAAATAAATGAACAATAAGTGAGGGAGTTCTAAGGGCTGTGAGGTTATATAAAGTGCTCTGCCATGCCACAGAGAACGAGGCAGTGGTCAGGGAGGACCTCTGTGAGGAAAGCCCTTAAGGAACTGAGGGTATGGTGAAATGGAGGAAGAGATTCCAGGCAGAGGGGCCAACCAGGATGCCAGAGGTGCTGGAACTGCGGGAGCCAGGGGGTCTGACCCTTCATCCATGCGCTCTGCCTTATCTTGGGCCCCCGCTGTAAACACACTATGCTCCTTGCTGGACATGGAGTGACAAGTCCCTGAGGAGAGCCCCAGTTACCACCCAGAAGTGAAGACAGTCCGAGCCTCATGGAACGAGCAGAGGACAAAAAGATCTTGGGGGCCGCCCATCCTTCCACAGCAGTGGCTCCAACCCCAAGAGGGGACGACGTGGGTCTTTCTGCTACTGTGGAGCCGGAGGAGGGAGCCTGCTCTTACCTTTTCAGGGTTGAAGTCCGGAGGATAGTACTTGTTGACTCCTTTCCTTTCACCCTGCAAAGCACAACAGAGACATGACTGAGAGAGAGGCTGATTTGGTTTGGCTGTGTCCCCACCCAAATCTCATTAAAAAAATTTTTTTTGATTATTTATTTATTTTATTGAGATAGAGTCTTCCTTTGTTGCCCAGGCTGAGTGCAGTGGCGTGATCTCGGCTCACTGTGATCTCAGCTCACTGCAACCTCCGCCTCCTGGGTTCAAGCAATTCTCCTGCCTCAGCTTCCTAAGTAGCTGGGATTACAGGTGCCTGCCACCACGCCCGGCTAATTTTATATTTTTAGTAGAGATGGGGTTTCACCATGTTGGCCAGGCTCGTCTTGAACTCCTGACCTCAGGCAGTCCACCTGCCTTGGACTCTCAAAGTGCTAGGACTACAGGCGTGAACCACCATGCCTGGTTTAAGACTTGTATTTTTTGTAGAGACACGGTTTTGCCATGTTGGCCAGGCTGGTCTCAAAACGCCTAATCTCAAATGATCCGCCTGCCTTGGCCTCCCCAACTGCTGGGATTACAGGCACGAGCCACTGCGCCTGGCCTCATAATGGTCTATTTTATGTTATATGAATTTTACCTTTTAAAAAAATGAAGGAAAGAAAGAGAAAGAAGGGGAAGGGGAAGGGGAAATTTAGGCTGAGCACAGTGGATTACTTGAGGACAGGAGTTTGAGACCAGCCTTGCTAACATGAAACCGCATCTCTACTAAAAATACAAAAATTAGTGGGATGTGCTTGCTTGAACTCAGGAGGTGGAGGTTGCAGTGAGCCAAGATCGTGCCATTGCACTCCAGCCTGGGTGACAAAGTGAGACTGTCTCAGAAAAAAAACCAAAAAAACCCCAAAGGAAACATTTAAAAAGTACCCCTGGGTGATGTTAGTGCACAGCAACATTTCAGACCCACTGCACCAAAAGAGGGTGACCCCGACATAGAAAGCATCATCTTAGAGCTGTGGGAGGGGAGGAGGGGCTGCTTCCAGGGTCCAACACAGACTGGGGGAGGAGCCCAGGGCACAAGAGGCTGTCTACTCACCATCTTGGCAGCTGCCTACTGGTCCTCACCCTCAGGGCAGACGATCAGAAATTGGCCTTGTGAGCACACTGCCCTCTCCTGGCCTCCTGCGGAGCCTCGCAGAGGGTGCACTGGCTTCCCTGCGAAGATGTCGTGGGCCGTGTGGTGGAGCCGGCTCACACAAGACTCCCGCCAGGTGTAGGAGGCATCCAAAAAGCAGCGTGTCTGTTCAGAAAGAGAAGAGTCCTGCCCACTCAGCAGCCAGTGTACGCATCACATCTGACACTTTCATCTCTCTGTGGCCCCGACCATCATCACTCACGTGCGCCAGTGCTGTCTTCTTGTCTCCTGCCCTGCCCCTGATGCTTGCTCACCCTACAACGGCCCGGGGGATCTTTTAAAATATGGACAGCCAGGCGCAGTGGCTCACGCCTGTAATCCCAGCACTGGGAGGCCGAGGCGGACGGATCATGAGGTCAAGAGATCGAGACCATCCTGGCCAAAATGGTGAAACCCGTCTCTACTAAAAATACAAAATTAGCTGGGCATGGTGGTGGGTGCCTGTAGTCCCAGCTACTCGGGAGGCTGAGGCAGGAGAATTGCTTGAACCCAGGAGGCGGAGGATGAAGTGAACCAAGATGGTGCCACTGCACCCCAGCCTGGGTTACAAAGTGAGACTCCATCTCAAAACACACAGACACAGACAGACACACACACACACACACACTCATCTGACCACTCAATCCATAGTCACTAGTTTCCTAGAGTTTTTTAAAAAATTTGTTTTTGGGAGTCTCACTCTGCTGTAGGCTGGAATGCAATGGTGTGATCTCAGCTAACTGCAGTCTTCGCCTCCTAGGTTCAGGTGATTCTCCTGGTTCAGCCTCCTGAGTAGCTGGGATTACGGTTGTCTGCCACCATGCCCAGCTAACTTTTGTATTTGTAGTAGAGATGGTGTTTCACCATGTTGCTCAGGCTGGTTTTGAACTCCTGACCTCATGATCCGCCTGCCTCAGCCTCCCAAAGTGCTGGGATTACAGGCGTGAGCCACCGCACCTGGCCTGTTTCCTGGAGTTCTGATCACATCCCCTGTGTGTGTTCATGTCTCCCTGGCCAGGTTACACTGTGCCATATCCCCAACACCTAGGACAGTGCCAGGCCCAGATAAATGTCAACAGGGTGAGCGACTGAGAGAACTGATCGAGGCTCTATAAGGGTTACAGTCAGTGCAAGTGACACAGGTAACAACTGTGGGGGCTCCCCAAGCTAGGGGTGGTGAGATGCCCTCCCATGTTTTGGAAGGGAGCCTTTTAGGTCAAATAGAAGGAAGTTCAAGTTTACACTAAAGAGAGATGCTGTGAGGCAGTGAAGTGTATTCTAGAACAAACATTGGCAAAGTTTCTCTGTCAAGGGGGAGACAGTAAATATTTCTGGCTTTTTAGGCCAGATTATCTCTGCTCCAACAACTCAACTCTGCCCTCATAGCTAGAAAGCAGCTCCAAACAACATATAAATGAATGTATGTAGCTGCATGCCAATATAAATTTTATTGACAGACACAGAAATTTGAACTTCACATACTTGTCATCTGTCACAAAGCATTATTCTTTTGATTTTTTTCCCCAACCACTAGAAAATGTAAAACCATTCTTAGGGGCTGGGCACACTGGCTCACGCCTGTAATCCCAGCACTTTGGGAAGCGGAGGTGGGTGGATCACTTGAGGTCGGCAGTTCAAGACCAGCCCGGCTAACATGATGAAACCCCATCTCTACTAAAAATACAAAACTTGGCTGGGCATGGTAGCACACACCTGTAATCCCTGTTACTCAGGAGGCTGAGGCAGGAGAACTGCTTGAACCTGGGAGGCAGAAATTGCAGTGGGCCGAGATCATGCCACTGTACTTCAGCCTAGGAGAACCACAGAGCAAGACTCCGTCTCAAAAAAGAAAGAAAAGAAAGTACCAGTTAGTCCCAGAAAAAAAAAAAAGAAAGAAAATAAGAAAATGAATGAGGTTCTGATGGGGTGGGGGCTATGTGATGAGGTGGGGAGGCAGTGTTTTCAAGTCCTGGATATAAACTGTTCTGCGCTCATCTTAGTCTTGGATACTCCAACTACAAAGTATGCCCCTTAGCTTAGATAATTCCAAGGTCTGTTCGAACCTAAAAATACTTTTGCCAACAAAATAGGTAAGTGCCCCTGGAGGCCTTAGGGGTCACGGGGCCCTGGGCTTGAATCCCAGCTCCACTCAGCTGGGTGACCTTGGTCAGTGTCTGTACTTCCCCGGGCTTGTATTTCGTCACTGGTAAAGGGCGAATGATGACGACAAGGCTGACCTTCTGGGGTTGCTGTGAATCAAATAACACATGGGAAGAGCCGGCAAAGGGCAAATATTCCGTTTACAGGAGCGTGAGGGTGTGCGTGTCTTAAGATGGTTTTACTGCCCCAGTAAATGACAGACGGGGCTACTGGGCGGGGGGGCGTGTAGATATCTCCGGTCCTTCGTGCAAAAGTAATTACCGACCCTGTTTGTCCTGGGCTTACAGCTCGGGCTCGGAGTGCCACCGTGCTGCTGCCCATCTGCTTGACTTGGGGCAAACTGTTTTCTCTAAGCCTCGCTTTCCTTATGTGTAAAATGGTTGGTTAAGGCATTTAGAGCAGAGCCTGACACCGAGTTAAACGTTGGTAGTTTAGTAATTTAATTTCTCTTGCTCACGGTTTTACAAGCATCATTTTTAAAAAATCTGGTGAGGTAGGGACTTACTGGTCCCATTTTCCCGATGCGGAAACCAAGGGGCCCATAATATGGATGCGGGCTAGGATGGAACCGGGGCCCGGGCACTTGGGTCGGGGGTCTCAGCTGGGGCCTCGGGGACTTTGGTCGTGGCTGGGACCTAGGCCGGCTCCGGGCATCCAACTCGGGTCCTCAGCTCCGCGTCCCCCGACGCGGACGGGCGAGCCAGGTGGCTCCGAGGCCCGGGTGAGGCGGCGGCCGGATCCCGGCCTTCCCCGATCCTCCGCACTTACCTGCCCTCCTCCCGACGTCAATCCCCGACCGTGCCCGGAAGTGAGCGCTGGGAGCTCAGTGAAACTGGGAGCCCTCTGCGCACCACCCAGACGCCGGCGCGAGGCGGGGCGAGACAACAGCGCCGCGCTGATTGGCTGACTGCCGATATGCCGCCCGCCCTGTGTCGCCGGAGTGGGCCAATCAGGGCATTCCCCGCCCAACCGCGCTTACGTCAGGATGCCGTATCCTCTGTCCCGCACAGTACGTGAGGCCCAATCCGAGGCCCACCTCCTGGCACCGCCCTCCCAGCGGTGCTGTCCTGCGCGCGGCAGTGGGTCAGCGAGGGTGAGCTGAGTGTAGCCTGCAGCCCGAAGTGCAGTGAGCCGTGTTTTTGGATGGCTAGTGAGCCAAGAATTGTTTTTCCAGTTTATTTTTATTTTTTATTTTTGAGACAGGGTCTCTCTCTGTCGCCCAGGCTGGAGTGCAGTGGTGCAGTCATAGCTCACTGCAGCCTCGAACTCCTGGGTTCAAGCGATCCTCCCACCTCAGTCTCCCAAATAGCTGGGACTACAAGCGTGCGCCACCTTAGCCGGCTAATTTTTTTTTTTTTTTTGAGACGGAGTTTCTCTCTTGTTACCCAGGCTGGAGTGCAATGGCGCGATCTCGGCTCACCGCAGCCTCCGCCTCCTGGGTTCAGGCAATTCTCCTGCCTCAGCCTCCTGAGTAGCTGGGATTACAGGCACGTGCCACCATGCCCAGCTAATTTTTTGTAGTTTTAGTAGAGACGGGGTTTCACCATGTTGACCAGGATGGTCTCGATCTCTTGACCTCGTGATCCACCCACCTCGGCCTCCCAAAGTGCTGGGATTACAGGCTTGAGCCACCGCGCCCGGCCCTAATTTTTAAAATAATTTGCTGCCGGGCGCGGTGGCTCACGCCTGTGACCCCAGCACTTTGGGAGGCCGAGGCAGGCAGATCATGAGGCCAGGAGTTCAAGACCAGCCTGGCCAGCATGGGGGAACCCCGTCTTTACTAAAAAATTACGAAAATTAGCCAGGTGTGGTGGTGGGCGCTTGTAATCCTAGCTACTTGGGAGTCTGAGGCCAGAGAATCGCTTTAACCCGGAAGGTGGAGGTTGCAGTGAGCCGAGATTGCGCCACTGCACTCCAACCTGGACAACAAGAGCGAGACTCCATCTCAAACAAAGAAACAAAAAATTATTTGCACAGGCAAGGTTTTACTGTATTGCCACAGCTAGTCTCGAACTCCTTGACTCAAGCAATCTGCTGGCTCCCAAAGTGCTGGGATTATAGGCATGAACCACCGCTCTGTTTTTGCATTTTAAAATGGTTAGGTGTGGGAAAAGATATTTTGTGACTCGTGAAATTAAAAAATCCAATTTCAGCGTCCATAAATAAAGTCTTATTGGAATACAGTGATACACACTTTGATCTGCTGATCTGCTGATTGCTTCAAAATAAGGGCACTTGGGGGTAACAGCAAATGCAGGAAAGGAGGGGTTTTCTCTGAACTGAATTTATCTTATCTGCCTAAAGGCAGAAAGAAAGATGAATCCTTTCTCACGGTCTTATTAACTAGGGAAGAGTGAAACCACTCCCAATCATTTATTCTTCTGAGGGCTGCTCTGAGACAACATTTTTTTTTTTGAGACAGAGTTTTACTCATGTTGCCCAGGCTGGAGTGCAATGGCGCGATCTCAGCTCACCACAACATCCACCTCCCAGGTTAAAGCGATTCTGCCTCACCGCAGCCTCCACCTCAAGCGATTCTCCTGCTTCAAGCCTCCCGAGTGGCTGGGACTACAGGCATGCACCACCACGCTGGTCAATTTTGTATTGTTAATAGAGATGGGGTTTCTCCATGTTGGTCAGGCTGGTCTCGACCTCCTAACCTCAGGTGATCCGCCAGCCTTGGCCTCCCAAAGTGCTGGGATGACGGGTGTGAGCCACTGTGCCTGGCCTGAGACAATTTTTATTGCTGGCAAGACTTTTTATTTGCTTAACAGGACAGACTTTCTTCATCATACAATTTGTCCCCTCACGCTCCCATAGCTTGCGTTGCCACCACCCTCCCAGAAGCCCCAAACCCCTATTCTTTTCTCTAATCCTCTTTTTCCTTTTTTTCTTTTTTGAGAGGGAATCTCCCTCTGTTGGCTAGGCTGGAGTGCAATGGCGTGATCTCAGCTCACTGCAACCTCCTCCTCTGAGGTTCAAGTGATTCTCCTGCCTCAGCCTCCCGAGTAGCTGGGATTACAGGCACCTGCCACCATGCCCGGCTAGTTTTTCTAGAGATGGGGTTTCATTATGTTGGCCAGGCTGGTCTGGAACTCCTAACCTCAAGTGATCCGCCTGCCTCGGCCTCCCAAAGTGCTGGGATTACAGGCTTGAGCCACTGTGCCCAGCCACTCTGATCCTTTTTGGAGTCTCATATTTTATGGGACTCTCCTGCATAGGTACATAATTAAATATGGCTTTTGTTATGTTTACATGTCAGTTTGATTCGTAGCCCAGCCAAAGATCCTACAAAGGTGAAGGGAAGCCATTTTTCACCTACCTACCACAGCAGGGCCCATTCATTTACCTGTGTTGTTTACCTACTGTCTATGGCTGCGACAGGGCTGAATTGAGTGGTTGCAGCAGAGTAAGAGAGAGCCCAAAGAGTCTGAAATATTTACCGTCTGGCCTTTTTCAGAAGTGGGCAGGTAACTTCTCTTAGGGCCTCCAAAGTAGCCTTGCCCTGCCTTCTGCACAGGTGAGTGGCTTTTGAATTTACTTTTTTTCTTTCTTTTTTTTTTTTTTTGAGACGGAGCCTCACTCTGTTGCCCAGGCTGGAGTGCAATGGTGTGGTCCCTGTTCTCTGCACCTCCGCCTCCAGCATTCAAGCAATTCTCCTGCCTCACCCTCCCAAATAGCTGGGATTACAGACACCCACCACCCCACCTGGCTAATTTTTTTTTTCCTCAGGACAGTCTCACTGTATCACCAGGCTGGAGTGTAGTGACGCAATCTCAGCTCACTGCAACCTCCGCCTCCCGGGCTCAAGTGATTCTTCTGTCTCAGCCTCCTGAGTAGCTGGGACTACAGGTGCACGCCACCACGCCCAGCTAATTTTTATATTTTTAGTAGAGACAGGGTTTCCCCATGTTGGCCAGGATGGTCTTGATCTCTTGACCTCGTGATTTGCCTGCCTTAGCCTCCCAAAGTGCTGGGATTACAGGCAGGAGCCACTGTGCCCGGCCTATATTTTTAGTAGAGATGGGGTTTCACCATGTTGGCCAGCTGGTCTCAAACTCCTAAGCTCAGGTGATCTGCCCGCCTTGGCCTCCCGAAGTGCTGGGATTACAAGCGTGAGCCACCGTGCCTGTACTGAATTTACTTTTATGCCCTGTAGACCCTAACAGAATCTGTTTGTTCATTCAACAGCTGTTCATTAGGCACCTGCTATATGTCAGGTCTGGGGGATTCAGAGAAGAAAGAACACTTTCTCTCAGCGATAAAGGAGACACTTAAATTGGCAATTTCTCAAAAGTAGGGTCGGAAGTGATCACGATATTGCTACTGTTACTCCTGCTGTATTATTCGGTACCAGGCTCCATCTCTGTTCCAAAGCCAGGTTCTACTGACAAGTGAGTTCTCATGGAATCATGGTGCTGCATATTGAGTGCTCCCTATTCACTAGGCACCACTGAGCAATGCTCGGTACTCACATGCGTAACCCCAGAGAATGCCCCTAGAACGTGGATACTTTCATCATTTCTGTTTTACAGATGATGAGACAGGCCCAGAGAGGTTAAGTAACTGGTTCAAGGTCACACAGTTAGTGAGGGGTGGAGGAGCCGACTTACGACTGCTCGTGCTATACTGTTTTGGGTTGTATACCTTCAACTTAAAGACCATGAGATGTCAGAGAAATCTTTAACAAGTATGAGGGTACGGTGTTTGGGAGTGGGCTGGAGTGAGACCCTGAGACAGAGCAGGGATCCCCTTTTTTTAGGGGACCCCAAGCATGGAAATAAAGGAAATTCCTGAGTTCCTTCAATGGAAATTCCAGGCACCTAGCTAGCCCTGAGAAGTAAATAAGTAACTTGTTCAACAACAGAGTTGTAATGACCTAAAACAAAAGCTAAGGAAGTTAGGGTCCCAGAGATGTTTGGTATTTTTATAGAAATGGAAGATACCATCTTAACACACGTCCCTGTATTGTCTTTCAGGGGCTCGGAACCCCACTGAATAAAGCCAATGGCACATAGAACCCAGATAAGGGGAAGTGAAGACTAAACTTTAGCTATCCCCTTTTTGTTCCACGTTTCCTCCTGAGGGGCTTGGAGAAACTTACTTCCCCTAACTAGCTGACATTTTTCTACTGACCCCAAGTTTTTAAACAAAGCTTCCCTTCCTTAACCCATTGCAAATCAGAAAATGTTTAAATCTTTTTCTTTTCTTTTTTTTCTTTTTTCCGAGACTGAGTCTTGCTCTGTCGCCCAGGCTGGAGTA
>NW_016107549.1:806526-808071 GCF_001604975.1 Cebus imitator
GAGACTGAGTCTTGCTCTGTCGCCCAGGCTGGAGTACAGTAGCGTGATCTTGGCTCACCGCAACCTCTGCCTCCCGGGTTCAAGCAGTTCTTCTCCCTCAGCCTCCCACATAGCTGGGATTACAGGCACGCACCGCCACATCCAGCTACTTTTTGTATTTTTAGTAGAGATGGGATTTCACCATGCTGGCCAGGCTGGGCTAGATCACCTCAGGTGATCTGCCTGCCTCAGCCTCCCAAAGTGCTGGGATTACAGGTGTGAGCCACTGCACCCAGCGAGCATCCACCTGCTTTTCTATGTACTCCACAGTGGCTGGACTGGGATAATGGGCCAGAAATTTATGAATACATGGGAAGAACAGGAACTTGAAGAATTGGGATCCTGCTCCTAGAAAATGGTCTGATCAGTGTAATCCAAACCAAAGACACTAGAACAAAAGCTGAAAAGTGCAGGGAAGTGGCCAGGCATGGTGGCTCATGCCTGTAATCTCAGTATTTTTGGGAAGTTGCAGTGGGAGGATCACTTGAGCCCAGGAGTTCAAGACCAGTGTGTGCAACATAGTGAGATGCTCTCTCTTTTTTTTCTGCAAAGACCATAGGTAGATAGTGAGATGCTCTCTCTACAATACAAAAGTTTAAAAACTAGGCTGGGTGTTGTGTCATGTGCTTATAGTCACAGATACTGTGGAGATTGAGGCAGGAAGATCACTTGAGCCCTGGAGTTCGAGGCTGCAGTGAGCTATGATTGTGCCACTGCACTCCAGCATGAGTGACAGAGTGAGAGACTATCTCTCTCTCTCTCTCTCTCTTTTTCTTTTTCTTTTTTCTTTTGAGATGGAGTCTTGCTGTGTTCCTCAGGCTGGATGGAGTACAGTGGGATGATCTCAACTCACTGCAACCTCTGCCTCCGGGGTTCAAGCAATTCTTCTGCCTCAGCCTCCCAAGTTGCTGAGATTACAGGCGCGCGCCACCATGCCTGGCTAATTTTTGTATTTTTAGTGGAGACGGGATTTTGCCATGTTTCCCAGGCTGGTCTCAAACTCCTGACTTCAGGTGATCTGCCAGCCTCAGCCTCCCAAAGTGCTGGGACTACAGCCATGAGCAAAGACTGCCTATTTTGTTTATGACTGCATTCCCAACATTTAGAGCTATGCAATAGCACTCAGTAAATCCACTGAATGACTCAATCAATAAATGAAATGAGGGAGTACTTGGAGTATTTGGGTAAGTATGAAATAAAATTAGGCCAGGCATGGGGGCTTACACCTATAATCCCAGCACTTTGGGAGGCTGAGTCAGGTGGATCACTTGAGATCAGGAGTTCAAGACCAGCCTGGTCAACATGGTGAAACCCAGTCTCTACTAAAAATACAAAAATTAGCCAGGCATGGTGGCAGACACCTGTCATCCGGCTAGTTGGGAGGTTGAGGCAGGAGAATTCCTTGAACCCGGGAAACGGAGGCTGCAGTGAGCCGAGATTGTGCCACTGCACTCCAGCTTGGGTGACAGAGTGAAACTCCGTCTCAAGAAAAGGAAAAGACAATTA
>NW_016107549.1:809731-819884 GCF_001604975.1 Cebus imitator
AGGCACATGCCACCACACCTGGCTAATTTTTTTGATTTTCAGTAGAGATGGGGTTTCACCATATTGGTCAGGCTGGTCTTGAACTACTGATTTCGGGTGATCCGCCCACCGTGGCCTCCCAAAGTGCTGGGATTACAGGCATGAGCCACCGCGCCCCACTGAGGCCTCTTGATTCTTTGCCAGGGCTAGATCCACTCGTCAGTTGAACTGTAATCCACAGTTAAACTGCTGATTGCAATCATCCAGTGTGTTCCATATAATCCAACTAGGTCAAGCAGTTTCCAGAAAATGTGGCTATTTTAAGAATCTCAGCCGGGTGCAGAGGCTTATGCCTGTTATCCCAGCACTTTGGGAGGCTGAGGTGGAAGGATTACTTGAGCCCCAGGGAGTTTGAGACCAGCCTGGGCAACAAAGCACAGCTATACAAAGAGAACCAAAACTAAAACCAAAACCAATTAGCTGTGCATGGTGGGGCACACCTGTAATCCCAGTACTCATGAGGCTGAGGTGAGAGGACCCTTTGAGCCCAGGAGGGTGAGGCTGCAGTGAGCTATGATTGCAGCACTGCACTCCAGGCTGGGTGATAGAGAACCTGTCTTGGAAAAAAAAAAAAAGACCGGGTGCGGTGGTTCACACCTGTAATCCCAGCACTTTGGAAGGCCAAGGCCGGTGGATCATGAGGTCAGGAGATCGAGACCATCCTGGCTAACATGGTGAAACCCTGTCTCTACTAAAAACACAATTAGCTGGGCGTGGTGGCACGGTCCTGTAATCCCAGGAACTTGGAAGGCTGAGGCAGGAGAATTGCTTGAACCTGGGAGGCGGCGGTTGCAGTGAGTCGAGATTGCGCCACTGCACTCCAGCCTGGGTGACAGAGTGAGACTCTGCCTCGAAATAAAAAGAATCTCTACAGTGAGAGAATTAATATAGTGTATACTTTCTGGTAGAGGACAATGGTTAAAGAATTCAAGACCAGGCATGATGGCTCACACCTGGAATCTCAACAATTTGGAAGGTTGAGGTGAGAGGATCTCTTGAGGCCAAGAATTTGAGACTAGCCTGGGCAACATAGTGAGACCCCATCTCTACAAAAAATACAAAAATAAGCCAAGTGAGGTTGATGCATGCCTATAATCCCAGCTATGAGGGAGGCTGAGGTGGGAGGATTCCTTGAGCTCAGGAATTGGAGGCTACAGTGAGTCATGATTGCACCACTGTACTCCAACCCAGGGGACAAAGTGACATCCTGCCTCTTAAAATAAAATAAAATCAAGAATTCAGATCTGTTTAGTGAAAACAAACTGATTTATCTCTTTTAATTCTTGGCTCATGGCCAGTGTCTCTCAACAGGAGCCATCTTGAAACCTCCAGGGGCAACGTCTGGAGACATTTTTGGTTGTGACAACTTGGACTGGGAGGGAGTGTTCCTGGTGTCTAATGAGTAGAGTTTGGATTTGCTGCTCAATTTCTGACAGTGCACATGACAGCCTTTGCACTACGAGGAATGATCTGGCCCTGAATGCCAGTAGTGCCATGATTAAGAAATCCAGAAATGGGCCGGGTGTGCTGGCTCATGCCTGTAATCTCAGCACTTTGGGAGGCCGAGACAGGCAGATCACCTGAGGTCAGAAGTTCGAGATCAGCCTGACCAAAATGGAGAAATCCCATCTCTACCGAAAGTACAAAATTACCTGGGCGAGGTGGCACATGCCTGTAATCCCAGCTACTTGGGAGGCTGAGGCAGAAGAATCGCTTGAACCCAGGAGGTGGAGGTTGCGGTGAGCCGAGATCGCACTATTGCACTTCTGGGCAACAAGAGCAAAACTCCATCTCAAATAAATTTAAAATAAATAAATAAATAAATAAATAAATAAATAGAAACCCAGAAATCAAAATAGGAACTCAGTTTGAACAGGAAGTTAATGGGCCCTTTGACTAAGATGGAGATGCCAAGTTGACTTAAGAATTTTCTAGCAAAAGTATTGTTTCAAAAGGTATGCATTTTTTTTAGGCCAGCCACAGTGGCTCACAGCTGTAATCCTAGCACTTTGGGAGGAAGAGGCAGGTGGATTACTTGAGGTCAGGAGTTCAAGACCAGTCTGGCCAACATGGTGAAACCCCGCTCTACTAAAATACAAATTTAGCTAGGTGTGATGGTTTCCACCTCTGGATTCTCCAGTGAGGGTTACCCCACGGCAGGCCCCTTCCCCTTCATGTCCTGCCAGGCAAGCCCCTTGGGGAGAGTCATAACTTTTCTGGACCTCAGTTTCCTTCCCTGTAAAATAAGGACCATAATAATACCTCCTTGGGCTGTTGTGGGGGGACCAACACTTTGCCCCACCACTCCCACCCCGAAGTTGTACCCAGCGCTCACCATAGAGCTACCCTCTTCTGAGTTCTCTGAATCCTCAAAGCCGCCTCTGAGATAGAGGTTGTGAACCCCTTTCCTACAAATGGAGAAATTGAGGCTGGGAGACCAGAGAACTGGACCATGATTCGAACCTTTGAGGGAGGGAGCTACCCTGCAAGGCGATGGTCTTTTCCAGAGCCCTCCCAAGAGCGCTCAGTACCAAGTGGGCACCCAGACAAGTTTTCTTATATGTCCTGGGCCCCCCGGATCCTAATTCGTCGCTGAGCAAGGCTCTCCGAGCTGGGGTTCAGCCCGCGGCATGTGTGGGAGTGGCCTGTGGGAGGCTGGCTGAGACCGAAGCTCCGCCCAGACGCCGGCGCGGTTGTCAGGGAGACCGGGGAGGGGCGGGGCCAGAACGTGGCCACGCCTTTATTTGGCTCTTTAATGGCACCTTGCTTTCACTGGGCCAACCTTCTCTTAATTGTTGTTAGTTCGTTCCCTCCCCATTTGGACAGAGGACAGAAGCTGACTTGAAGCGTGTGTCGATCAAAGGACAAGCACAAATAGGAGGATCTCGTCCATGATTAGGCGCTGGTGGAGACCACTGTGTCAATTCAGTTCACATACACGTGTCCTTTTTTTTCCTTTCCTCTTTTGCCTTTGAGTACTCTGTAATTTATTAGCAGTATCTATAATTTGTCTCACTTCTCCAGCCAGATCTTGCTTAGGCAAAACCTCAAGCCTGAAGTTTGCAGAAATGACTCACTTGGTGACTAATTCCATTAGGAAAACATTCTTCACAAGAGTTCACAGCAGGATTTCTTTAAATAGGAAACTTCCTCAGTGTACTGAAAACGATTCATTTTATATAAAACACATTTGGATACCGGATCCTCTTTGCGCTTCACTTTATTTTTTTGTTTTGTTTATGTTTTTTTTTTTGAGAAGTCTTGCTCTGTCGCCCAGGCTGAAGCGCAGTGGAGCGATCTTGGCTCATTCAAACCTCCGCCTCCTGGGTTCAAGCGATTCTCCTGCCTCGGCTTCTTGAGCAGCTGGGACTACAGGCGCCCACCACCAGCCCAGCTAATTTTTGTATTTTTAGTAGAGACAGGTTTCACCATATTGGCCAGGCTGGTCTCGAACTTCTGACCTTGTGATCCGCCTGCCCTGGCCTCCCAAAGTGCTGGGATTATAGGGATGAGCCACCGCGCCCGGGCTGTTGTTTTTGTTGTTGCATACAGACATAGTCAGGGCCACTGTGTACTGTTGTGTAGGTTGTCAACTGAACAAGTGTGCTTGGCTGAGAGCGTGAGAATGGGGCTGAAGTCCAGGTTAGGCTGTGTTCTGCAAGTTGAAAGATAGGGCACCTTCTTCTAATTTGTCTTTTAGAGAGGATGCTTTATTCTGTTTGCATGAAGCTTCTGTGTGTGCCAGCTGTCTTCCTGCGCACGATACTTTTGGTGTCAAAGTATAAACAGGCCAGGTGCCGTGGCTCACGCCTGTAATCCCAGCACTCTGGGAGGCTGAGGTGGGTGGATCACCTGAGGTCAGGAGTTCGAGACCAGCTCGGCCAACATAGTAATACTCTGTCTTTACCTAAAATATAATAATTAGCCTGGCATGGTGGCGGGTGCCTGTAATCCCAGATACTCAGGAGGCTGAGGCTTAAGAATCACTCGAACCCAGGAGGCAGAGGTTTCAGTGAGCCGAGATCATGCCACCGCACTCCAGCTGGGGTGATAGGGCAAGACTCTGTCTCAAAAAAATAAAAAAAAATATGTATATATATATATATAATTGGATACAGTTAGAAAAAAATTTAAAAGTTCTTTGTCATACAGCAAGTACATGTCTTGATCTGGGAAACTTCACGACTTCAAGTAATAACAAGTTCTCTTACATCAGTTAGGGCAAGTTTATAAGGCATAAAGGAGGAAATATTTTGAGCCTTTTTTTTGCGATTGGCTGTTTTACATTAATTTATTTTATTTTTTTATTTTATTATTTTTATTTTTTTCCCATTTATTTATTTTATTGCATTTTATGTTTTGGGGTACATGTGAAGAACATGCAAAATTGTTGCATAGGAACACACGTGGCAGTGTGATTTGCTGCCTTCCTCCCCATCACCTACATCTGGCATTTCTCCCCTTGCTATCTCTCCCCAGCTTCCCACCCCCCACCGTCCCTCCCCTATTTCCCCTCAACTGACCCCAGTGTGTAGTGCTCCCCTCCCTGTGTCCATTGGGTTTCACCATGTTAGTCAAGGCTGGTTTTGAACTCCTGACCTCAGGTAATCCGCCTGCCTTGGCTTCCCAAAGTGTTGGGATTACAGGCGTGAGCCACCACAGCCAGCCTACATTAAGTTCTTTTAAGGCAAATAGAGCTGTTTAAGCTCATTTGTTTATAGACGATTGGTTTAATTTCACTGAAGCATGCTGACAAGAATGTAAAACCTACATTTTCCTGTTTCATTTATGATTAGAGTTAGCATTTCAGGGGAATCAGGATGACAAGCTTTGATTGTGTGGTTATGGGTGATTGGCCTTGGTGGGTGAACCTAAACTATGGCCTTCATTTTAATGTCTTTCTTTGTTTCTTTCTTTTTCTTTCTTTCTTCCTCTTTCTTCCTTTTCCTTCCTTCCTTTCTTCCTCCCTCCTTTCCTGCTTTCTTTCCTCCTTTCCTCCCTTCCTTTTTCTTTCTTTCTCTCTCTTTCTTTCTTTTCTTTCTTCTTTCTTTCTTTCTTTCTTTCTTTCTTTCTTTCTTTCTTTCTTTCTTTCTTTCTTTTTCTTTCTTTCTTTCTTTTTCTTTCTTCTTTTTCTCTCTTTCTTTCTTTCCTTTCTTCCTTCTTTCCTTTTCTTCCCTTCCTTTCCTCTTTTCTTTTCTTTCCTTTTTTTTTGAGACCGAGTGTTACTCTGTTGCCCAGGCTGGAGTGTAGTGGTGTGATCTCAGCTCACTGCAACCTCCTCCTCCCAGGTTCAAGTGATTCTGCTGCCTCAGTCTCCCGAATAGCTGGGATTACAGGCGTGCGCCACCATGCCTGGTCCACAATATGCTCTTAATTCCAGGAAGTGACACAAAAATATATAGCCAATGGGAAAAAGAGGCGAAAGTGTTGAAATGTCCCATCTTACTGCTATTAGAAAAATATGTTGAAACCATGCCTATCATTTATCCTCTTGGGAGCAAGAGACTTATTTTTATTTTTTAAAAATTTATTATTATTATTTTTTCCCAAGATGGAGTCTCACTCTGTCACCCAGGCTGGAGTCCAATGGCGCGATCTCTGCTCACTGCAACCTCCACCTCTCGGGTTCAAGCAATTCTCCTGCCTCAGCCTCCTGAGTAGCTGTGATTACGGGCTTATGCCACCACGCCCAGCTAATTTTTGTATTTTTAGTAGAGATGGGGTTTCACCATGTTGGCCAGGCTGGTCTCAAACTCCTGACCTCAAGTGATCTGCCTGCCTTGGCCTCCCAAAGTGTTGGGATTACAGACATGAGCCACTGCACCTGTCCAAAAAAGACAGTGATATTGAATGAAGTCTATTTAATAGTATTGTACTAATGTTAATTTCATAGTTCTGACAAACGTGGCATGGTTATTATGTAAGATGCTAAGTGTAGGGGAAGCCAACATGGTCCAAAATTTGCTTTCTTTTGCTTTCATAACAGTGGTGCTGATTCTGCTTGCGTGGTGGCCCAGTTAAGGGTGACCTGTCTCAGGCTTCATTGCAGCCAGGTGTCGCCATGGAGGGTACCGTTTGTCCAGTGAAAAATGAACGGTGATGAGGCATGGGATTTCTGGGCATGGGCCTTCAAACACCAAGTGTGGGCTGCTATTCTGTGCCCTTTCCCCTCCATGGAGTGGAAACAGGGACATTCCTCCAACCCAGCACCAACTCTACAATGGAGACAGTGCTCCAGGTAATGGCTGTTAAGAGTTACCTGGTGTTCCCTCAAAGATATGTCAAAGTTTTATAACCCTTAGTATCTGTGAATGAGACCTAATTTGGAAATTTATTTGCAGATGTTACCAAGTTAAATGATGTCATTAAGGTGGACCCCGATCCAAAATGACTTCATGCTTGGATTTTTTTTGAGATGGAGTCTTGCTCTGTTGCCCAGGCTGGAGTGCAGTGGCTCTATCTCAGCTCACTGCAGCCTCCGTCTCCTAGGTTCAAGAGATTCTCCTGCCTCAGCCTTCCAAGTAGCTGGGATTACAGGCACCTGCCACCATGTCTGGCTAATTTTTGTATTTTTAGTAGAGACAGGGTTTCGCCATGTTGGCCAGGCTGGTCTTGAACCTCAAGCGATCCTCGTGCCTCAGCCTCCCAAAGTGCTGGGATTACAGGCATGAGCCACCTTGTCCAGCCACAGTTTAGTGCTTTTGTTTGTTTATTTTTGGAAATATTGGACTAGTGTCTTTTTTTTTTTTTTTTTAAAGAGACAGAGTTTCCCTTTATTGCCAAGGCGGGAGTGCAGTGGCACGATCATGGCTTACTGAAGTTCTAACTCCTGGGCTCCAGTGATCCTCCCACCTCAGCCTCCCAAACAGCTGGGACTACAGGTGCACACGACTATGCCTGACTAATTTTTTATTTTTGGTAGACACAGTGTCTCACTAAGTTGCTCAAGCTGGTCTTGAACTCCTGGCCTCAAGCAATCCTCCTGCCTCAGCCTCCCAAAGTGCTGGGGTTACAGGTGCCATCCACCATGCCTGGCCTGACTAGTGGCCACTTTACAAGAAGAGGAGATGACAGAGAGAGATAAAGGGAAGATGGCCATGTGAAGATAGAGGAAGAGATTAGAGTGATGCCACCACAAGCCAAGGAATGCCGGGGGCTACCAGAAGCTGGAAGAGGCAAGAAAGAATCCTCCAACCCTGCCAACACCCTGATTTCTGACTTCTGGCCACCAGAACGGTAAGAGAATACATTTCTGTTGTGTTAAGCCACCCAGTCTGTGACATTGTTATGGCAGTCCTCAGCAATGAAAACCTTGGTAGAACAAGAAATAGCAAGAAGCTGCCTCCCAAATGACCCAACAGAAAGAAGCTCTTGACTGAGTGAGGTGGCTCATGCCTGTATTCCCAGCACTTTGGGAGGCTGAGAAGGGTGAATCACTTGGGCTCAGGAGTTCAAGACCAGCCTGGGCAACATGGAAAAATTCTGTCTCTACTAAAAATACAAAAATTAGCTGGGGCCAGGTGCAGTGGCTCATGCCTCTAATCCCAGCAGTGTGGGAGGCCAAGGCGGGCGGATCACCTGAGTTCAGGAGTTTGAGACCAGCCTGGCCAATATGGTGAAACTCTGTCTTTACTAAAAATATAAAAATTAGCTGGGCGTGGTGGCACATGCCTGTAATCCTGGCTACTCGGAGGCTGAGGCAGGAGAATTGCTTGAAACCAGGAGGTGGAGGTTGCAATGAGCTGAGACTGTACCACTGCACTCCAGTGTGGGCAACAGAGTGAACTGTCTCAAAAAAAAAAAAAAAAGAAATAAATAAAAGAGAAGCTTTCATGCCCTTTAGTACCACTTACCTCAAAGTAGTTACCTGAGAAAAATTCAAGCTTGAGGAGACAGAGCGTAGCTCTGCTGCCAGACTGGAGTGCAGTGGCGCGATCTCGGCTCACTGCGTCTCCTGTCTCCTGGGTTCAAGCGATTCTCCTGCCTCAGCATCCCTAGTAGCTGGGATTACAGGCATGCGTCACCATGCCCAGTTATTTTATTTGTATTTTTAGTACAGATGGGGTTTCACCATGTTGACCAGGATGGTCTTGAACTCCTGACCTTGTGATCCACCTGCCTCAGCCTCTCAAAGTGTTGGGATTACAGGCGTGAGCCACTGCACCCGGCCGCTTGGATGTTCTTTAAACTGCTACCTTTTTGGGTCTTTGTTATCATGGCTCACTGCAGCCTCAACCTCCTGGGCTCAAGTGATCCTCCTGCCTCAGTTTCCCAATTAGCTGGGACCACAGGCATGCACCACCATGCCTGCCTGTTAAAAGAAAGATTTTTTTCATAGACAGGCATCTTGCCATATTGCCTAGGCTTGTCTTGAAGCCCTGGTTTCATGCAACCCTCCTGCCTAGGCCTCCCAAAGTTCTGAGATTACAGGTGTGCGCCACCATGCCAAGCCAGCTTTATTATTATTTCGAGATGGAGTCTCACTCTGTCACGCAGGCTGGAGTGCAGTGGTGCGATATTGGCTCACTGCAACCTCTGCCTCCCGGGTTCAAGCAATTCTCTGCCTCAGCCTCCCGAGCAGCTGTGATTACAGGCGCCTGCTACCATGCCTGGCTAACATTTTTTGCATTTTTTTTAGTAAAGATGGGGTCTCACCATGTTGGCCAGGGTGGTCTTGAACTCTTGACCTCGTGATCCACCTGCCTCAGCCTCCCAAAGTGCTGGGATTCCAGGTGTGAGCCACCGTGCCCGGCCTATTATGATGACTATTATTATTATTATTTTTGAGATGGAGTTTTGCTCTTGTTGCTCAGGCTGGAGTGCAATGACACAATCTCAGCTCACTACAACCTCTGCCTCCTGGGTTCAAGTGATTCTCCTGCCTCAGCCTCCTGAGTAGCTGGGATTACAGGCTTGCGCCACCATGCCTGGCTAATTTTGTATTTTTAGTAGAGACAGGGTTTCATTATGTTGGCCAGGCTGGTCTCGAACTCTTGACCTCAGAGTTGGTTTACCCGCCTCGGCCTCTGAAAGTGCTGGGATTACGGGCATGAGCCACTGCCCCTGGCCTATTTTGTTTATACTCTGCTGATAGAGTTTGTGACATAGAACACGAATGTTTCTTTCCCCTGGAAGCTCCTCCTTCATTTTCCTTTTTCCTTTTTGGCTCTCTCTATCTGTTCGGGAAAGTTAACTTTCTCCTGTCTTGGAGTATCCCTCTCTGAGTACTCTATCTTTCTGACTGTCTGCTTTTGAGTACTGCTTTCGAGAGAGAATAGTTGAAGTTGTAAGAGACGTATGTGACAAATTTGGCATCCTGTAAAACCAAGAGGATTACCAGTTTTTTAGAAAGCAGCATGAATCAACCTCAATTATTCGTAAGTAAAATTAGAGTAGTTTCAAGCTGTCATTTCTTTCTGTCCTACACACGTTATTCAAATAAGTTGCTGGAAGAATGTTGTTTGGGTTTACAATAGAGAATTATGGGGACACAAATCTGGGTCTAAATCAGTGAAATGTAAAATGGGAAATTGCTTAACTCTTAGAGGTGACATAGTGTAGTGATCGAGGGGTAGACTGTGGCAGCAGGTTGTCTGGTTGGAGCCTTATATCTGACGTTTTTTGGCTGTGTGGCCTTGGGAAAGCTCCTTAACTTCTCTGGTCCTGATATGGTTCAGATCTCTGTCCCCTGCAAATCTCGTGTCAGACTGTAGTCCCTAGTGCTGGAGGTGGGGCCTGGTGGGAGATGATCGGATCCCGGGGGTGGAGTTCTCATGGTTTAATACCATCCCCCTTGGTGCTAGATACTGTGTGGGTTATCATGGATCTGGTCGTGTGGAAGTGTGTAACACCTCCTGCCTGTCTTTTCTCCTGTTCTGGCCATATAAGACATACCTGCTTGCCCTCCTTCACCTTTGCCTATGACTAAGTTTCCTGAGGTCTTCCCAGAAGCCAAGCAGATGCCAGCATCATGCTTCCTGCACAGCCTGTGGAACCACGGCTGTACTGTGGGTAAAAGAGCTAATTAAACCTCTTTTCTTTGTAAATTACCTAGTCACAGGTATTTTTTTTTTTTTTTTTTTTTTTTTTTTTTTTTTTTTTTTTTTTTTTTTTT
>NW_016107549.1:822384-824794 GCF_001604975.1 Cebus imitator
TCTAACTGGCGTGAGATGGTATCTCAATGTAGTTTTGATTTACATTTCTCTGATGACCAGTGATGATGAGCATTTTTTCATATGTTTGTTGGCCTCATGTATGTCTTCTTTTGTAAAGCATCTGTTCATATCCTTTGCCCACTTTTGAATGGGCTTATTTGTTTTTTTATTGTAAACCTGTTTTAGTTCTTTGTAAATTCTGGATATCAGCCCTAATCCATCTGGAATTAATTTTTGTATAAGGTGTAAGGAAGGGGTCAAGTTTCAGCTTCCTGTGTATGGCTAGCCAGTTTTCCCAACACCATTTATTAAACAGGGAAACCTTTCCCCATTGCTTGTTTTTGTCTGGTTTGTCAAAGATCAGATGGTTATAGGTGTGTGGTGTTGCTTCTGAGGCCTCTGTTCCATTGGTCTATATCTCTGTTTTGGTACCAGTACCATGCTGTTTTGATGACTGTAGCCTTGTAGTATAGTTTGAAGTCAGGTAGCATGATGCCTCCAGCTTTGTTCTTTTTGCTTAGGATTGCCTTGGCTGTGCGGGCTCTCTTTTGGCTCCATATGAAGTTTAAAGTGGTTTTTTTTCCAGTTCTGTGAAGAAGGTCAATGGTAGCTTGATGGGGTTAGCATTAAATCTATAAATTACTTTGGATAGTATGGCCATTTTCACAATATTGATTCTTCCTAACCATGAGCATGGACTGTTTTTCCATCTGTTTGTGTCCTCTCTTATTTCCTTGATCAGTGGTTTGTAATCCTCCTTGAAGAGATCTTTTCCCTCCTTTGTTAGATGTATTCCTAGGTATTTTATTGTCTTTGTAGCAATTGTAAATGGGAGTTGGCTGATTATTTGGCTCTCTGTTTGTCCATTATTGGTGTATAGGAATGCTTGGGATTTCTTCACATTGATTTTCTATCCTGAGACTTTGCTGAAGCTGCTTATCAGCTTAAGGAGGTTTTGGGCTGAGACGATGGGGTCTTCTAAATATACGATCATGTTATCTGCAAATCAGGACAATTTGACTTTCTCCTTTCCTAATTGAATGCGCTTTATTTCTTTTTCTTGCCTAATTACTCTGGCTAGAACTTCCAATACTACACTGAATAGGAGTGGTGAGAGAGGGCATCCTTGTCTAGTGCCAGTTTTTAAAGGGAATGCTTCTAATTTTTGCCCCTCTAGTATGATATTGGTTGTGGGTTTGTCGTAAAAAGCTTTTATTGTTTTGAGATAGGTTCCATCGACACCTAGCTATTTGAGAGTTTTTAGCATAAAGTGCTGTTGAATTATGTCAAAGGCCTTCTCTGCATCTATTGAGATAATCATGTGTCTTTTGTCTTTGGTTCTGTTTATGTGGTGGATTATGTTTATAGATTTGCATATGTTGAACCAGCCTTGCATCCCTGGGATGAAGCCTGCTTGATGGTGATGGATAAGCTTTTTGATGTGCTGTTGGATTCAGTTTGCCAGTATTTTATTGGAGATTTTTGCATCGATGTTCATCATGGATATTGGCCTGTAGTTTTCTTTTTTAGTTGTGTCTCTGCCAGATTTTGGTATCAGGATGATGTTGGTCTCATAGAGAGAGTTAGGGAGGATTTCGTCTTTTTGTACTGTTTGGAATAGTTTCAGCAGGAATGGTACCAGCTCCTCTTTGTATGTCTGGTAGAATTCAGCTGTGAACCCATCTGGACCTGGACTTTTTTTGGTGGGTAGATTATTAATTGCTGCCTCAACTTCAGACCTTGTTGTTGGTCTATTCAGGGTTTCAACGTCTTCTTGCCTTAGTATTGGGAGTGTGCAAGTGTCCAGGAATTTATCCATTTCTTCCAGATTTACTGGTTCATGTGCATAGGTGTTTGTAGTAATCTCTGATGGGAGTTTGTATTTCCAAGGAATCAGTGGTGATCTCCCCTTTATTGTTTTTTATTGCATCTATTCAATTCTTGTCTCTTTTCTTTTTTTTTTTTAATTTTTAAAAATTGCATTTTAGGTTTTGGGGTACATGTGAAGAACATGCAAGATTGTTGCATAGCTACACACATGGTAGTGTGACGTGCTGCCTTCCTCCCCATCACCTATATCTGGCATTTCTCCCCATCCTCTCTCTCCCCAACTCCCCACCCCCCGCTGTCCCTCCCCTGTTTCCCCCCTATAGACCCCAGTGTGTGATGCTCCCCTCCCTGTGTCCACGTGTTCTCATTGTTCAACACCCACCTATGAGTGAGAACATGCAGTGTTTGATTTTCTGCTCTTGTGTCAGTTTGCTGAGAATGATGGTTTCCAGGTTCATCCAAGTCCTGGCAAAGGACACTAACACATCATTTTTGATGGCTGCATAGTATTCCATGGTGTATATGTGCTACATTTTCCCTGTCCAGTCTATCATCGATGGCATTTGGGTTTGTTCCAGGT
>NW_016107549.1:828139-830994 GCF_001604975.1 Cebus imitator
TCTTCTGCTTGATCTATTTGGCTGTTGAAACTTGTATATGTCTCGTGAAGTTCTCGTGCTGTGTTTTTCAGCTCCATCAAGTCGTTTATGTTCTCTAAGTTGGTTATTCTAGTTAGCATTTCATGTAACCTTTTTAGAAGGTTCTTAGTTTCTTTGCATTAGGTTAGAGCATGGTCTTTTAACTCAAAGAAGTTTATTACTCACCTTCTGAAGCTGGCTTCTGTCAATTCTTCAGATTCATTCTCTTTTTGTTCCCTTGTTGGTGAGGAGTGGTGATCCCTGGGAGGAAAGGAGGTTTCTGTTCTCTGATGATTTCATCCTTTTTGCGCTGTTTCTTCCCATCTGCGTGGATTTATCTCCCTTTAATCTTTGAAGTTGGTGATTTCAGGAGGAGTCTTTGAGTGGCGTTTTTTTTTCTGTTGAGGTTGGAGCTGCATCTTTTTTTGGCCTGTAGAGGGCGTTGCTGGGCTCTTGGGTTGGGTCAGGTTGTTAGGTGGGTGGTCCTTCCCTGGAATTTGTTTGCAGGTGCGATTGGCCCCGCCTTCCCAATGGGGTCTCTCCCAGAGCTCAATCTTCCTGGTTGGGGTCAAGCTAGTGTATTTGCTGCCAAGCTCTCTAGCAAGGGCTTCAGTTTGAGCTCTGTGGAGGTGAGGCCTGCCAGGCCTTCGGGTCTGTTTCCCTGCTTTGGACTCTGCCTCCCTCTGTGGGACTGTCTGTCCTGCTGGCGTTAGTGGAAACTCCCTTCCAGGTCCCTGTGACCATCTGTCAGGCCTGGTGGTAGCTGCCGCCCAGATTTCCATTCGCTACCCCCGGCGCTCCAGTCTGGCAGGGCTCTTGTGGACCGTGGGTTGCAGGAGGGGTGAGGTAAGCACAGGATCCGAAACGGAGCCCCAAGGGGGTGAAGTCCCCCGACCCTCCGAGCCAGCTGCACCTTTCAGGTGGGGACGTGCCCCCCTACTTTGATTTGCCCCCCCGGGTGGCTCTCACCCTGCTGCTCCTTCCCTGGGCCTAAATTCAGTGCCCTATGAGTCCCACAGAAAAGAACCTGGCACCTCGTTTGGAATCGTGAAGTCCTTTAGCTCTCTGAGTCTCATTCGCTGGGAGTTGCATTCAGGTGCTGGCTTCTCTTGGCCATCTTGGCGCCTCCCTCCCTAATTTTTGTATTTTTGCTAGAGCCGGGGTTTCACCATCTTGGCCTGGTCTTGAACTCCTGACTTCATGATCCATCTGCCTCAGCCTCCCAAAGTGCTGGGATTACAGGCATGAGCCACCGTGCCCAGCCAGGTATTTCTTTTTCTTTCTTTTTTTTTTTTTTTTGAGACGCAGTTTCACTCTTGTTACCCAGGCTGGAGTGCAATGGCGCGATCTCGGCTCNTGTTTTGTATTTTTAGTAGAGACGGGGTTTCACCATGTTGACCAGGATGGTCTCGATCTCTTGACCTCGTGATCCACCCGCCTTGGCCTCCCAAAGTGCTGGGATTACTGGCGTGAGCCACTGCGCCTGGCCCAGCCAGGTATTTCTTTATAGCAATGCGAGAATGGACTAATACAGGGCCTCATCTCCTCATCTGTTACATGGGATTGTCTTAGTTCTTGGATCACTGCAGCCTCCGCCTCCAGTTTCAAGCAATTCTCATGCCTTAGCCTCCTGAGTAGCTGGGACCACAGGCATGTGCCACCATGCCTAGCTAATTTTTGTTTGTTTGTTTGTTTTTTGAGACAGAGTCTTGCTCTGTCACCCAGGCTGGAGTGCAATGATGTGATCTCTCTCAGCTCACTGCAACCTCCACTTCTCAGGTTCCAGCCATTCTCCTGCCTTAGCCTCCCGAGTAGCTGTGTGTCCCATCACACCTGGCTATTTTTTGGTATTTTTAGGAGAGACGAGGTTTCACTGTGTTAGCCAGGATGGTCTCAATCTCTTCACCTCAGGTGATCTGCCTGCCTCACCTGCCTCAGTCGCCCAAAGTGCTGGGATTATAGGCATGAGCCACCATATCTGAACAAACAATTCTTTCTCTAATTGTGGCAAAATATACACAATGTAAAATGTACCATCTTTTTTTTTTTTTTTTTTTTGAGACGGAGTTTTGCTCTTGTTGCCCAGGCTGGAGTG
The DNA here is from genome assembly GCF_001604975.1 of Cebus imitator. Taxonomy (NCBI): domain Eukaryota; kingdom Metazoa; phylum Chordata; class Mammalia; order Primates; family Cebidae; genus Cebus; species Cebus imitator. The sequence goes on from NW_016107549.1 coordinate 830,253, forward strand.
CAATGGCGCGATCTCAGCTCGCTGCAACCTCCGCCTCCCGGGTTCAAGCAACTCTCCTGCCTCAGCCTCCCGAGTAGCTGGGACTACAGGCGTGCGCCACCACGCTCAGTTTTTGTATCTTTAGCAGAGAAGGGGTTTCTTCATGTTGGTCAGGCTGGTCTCCAACTCCTGAGCTCAGGTGATCTGCCCACCTCGGCCTCCCAAAGTGCTGGAATTACAGGCATGAGCCACGGTGCCTGGTCAAAATGTACCGTCTTAATCTTTTTTTTTTTGGAGATGGAGTCTCGCTATTGAGAGATGAGGTTGCCCACGGTGGTCTCAAACTCCTGGCCTCCAAAAGCCTTGGCCTCCTAAAGCACTGGGATTGCAGGCATGAACCACTGCCCCCAGCCCATCTTGACAGTTTTTAAGTGCCCAGTTCAGTGACATTAAGTACATTTCACCTTGTTGTGCATCCGTCACCACTGTCCTTCTCCCAGATGTTTTCATCTTTCCAAACTGAAACTCTGTACCCATTGAGCAATAGTTCCCATTCCCTTCTTTCTCACAGTCCCTAGCAAGCACTATTGTACATTTTTGTCACTGTGAATTTGACTACACTGCATATGTGGTTATGCATTTCTGGCTGGAATTCCACAGAAATGATGCGTCCTTTTGAGTATAGCCTACGAAGGAATATATGATACGCTGTGCTGATGTTAACTGTGATCAGTTACACCCTGGGTCTTTTGTCTTTTTTTTT
>NW_016107549.1:831999-833694 GCF_001604975.1 Cebus imitator
AAAAAAAAAAAAAAAAACATGAGTTTAAAAAGAGCAGTTTAATGGCAGCACATTTGCACTGTTATGCAACTGCCACACATTAAAAAAAAAAAACCAACAAAAAACCAACAACACAAAATTAGACAAAGTCTCCCTGTGGTGCGCAGGCTGATCTCGAATTCCTGGGCTCCAGTGGTCCTCCTGCCTTGGCCTCCTGAAACTAAATAGGGGTGGTTAGCCACCTGTGATCCCAAGTGATCACCTGGGAGTCTCGAGCCCCCAAGTGATCACAGGTGGCTAACCACCTCTGTTTTAGAACATTTTCATCACCCCCAAAGGAAACCTGTTGTCCGCAAACTTGTGTTGAAGGCAGTAGCCAGAACCCCTGTCGTGGGGGGCTGGGAGGTGCTCTATGTGTGGTGTTGGGGGTCGTCTTTTGCTCTGCCCTCTTGTTATTCTATTTCGCTTTCCTCCCTTCCCATGTAGGTCTGAGCTGGGTAAACAATGAACTCGCTCATTGATTGGTTCATGGATGATCATTTCTTTTGTGTCAGGCGTTGGAGCAGATGGCAAGGTTACCCGGATGGAATCACTTGCCCTTGCACTCAAGGTAGCTTCACTTGACAGGAAAGACAGACGAAATAGCATGTGGTATAGGCCAGGCATGGTGGCCCATGCCTAGAATCCCAGTGCTTTGGGAGCCTGAGGTTGGAAGACTGCTGAAAACCAGAAATTTGAGACCAGCCTGGGTAATATAGCAAGACCCCTGTCTCCACAAAAAAATTAAAAAATAAAAATTAGCTGGGTCTGGTGGTTCGTGCCTGTAGTCCCAGCCACTCTGGGGGCTGAGGTAGGAGGATCCCTTGAGCCCAGGAGGTTGGAGCTGCAGTAAGCTATGATCATGCCACTGCACTCCAGCCTAGGCAACAGAACAAGATCTGTTTCAAAAAGAAAAACGTGATATATATTACAGGCCAGCAAAGTATTGCCTGAGGGCCAAATCTGGCTTCATGTGTTTCCTTGTAAATAAGGTTTTATTGGCACAGAACTGTCAGAGGTGTCTGAACCAGAGCAACTCCATGTTGAATAGGGGCTGTGTAAAATAAGGCTGACACCTTCTGGGCTGCATTCCCAGGAGGTTAGGGCATTCTCCGTCACAGGGTGAGATAAGAAGTCGGCACAAATACAGGTCATAACGACCTTGATGATAACACAAGTTGCGGTAAAGAAGCCGGCTAAGGGTTCGATGAAGTCCTCGGAGGCCGGGCTTGTGGGGGCACCTGTAGTGAGGGTTCTGGATCCCGCCGTGAGATGAGGAACCTGGGGCCACGAGAGGTGAAGTGATGAGCTATCCAAGTCGCGCAGCTAATTAAGCACGGAGCTGGGATTAGCACGCAGGAATCTTCGGAAGCAAACCCCTAGTGACTTCTTAAGGCAAATCGCCTGACGACCACTTGTGGTGAAATTGAATTCTGGACTGGATTATCACGCGGTCCTGGCTTGCCTGGATGGCTGCATGAGCATAGCCCTGGAGCAGACAGAAGAAGAAGTAAGTGGACAACTGAAGAATAAGTATGGGGACGCATTTTTCCGAGGAAACAATGTGTTGTACGTCAGTGCACAGAAGAGAAGGATGTGAAGACACCAAGAGAGCAACACTTTTCATAGTTGGATGTGTGTGTTTGTGTGTGTGTGTGTGTGTGTGTGTGTGTGTGT
>NW_016107549.1:835919-837394 GCF_001604975.1 Cebus imitator
AAAAAAAAAAATTAGCTGGTTTCGGTGATGTGCACTTGTAGTCCCAGCTACTTGAGTGGCTGAGTGGGGAGGATTACTTGAACCTGTGAGGTTGAGGCTGCAGTGAGCCATGGTCGTGCCACTGCACTCCAGCCTGAGTGACAGAGGGAGATTCTGTCTAAATGAATGAATGAATGGACAAATAAATAACATGAGATAGGACATTTTCAGGCCTAGAAGTCTCTCAGAATCATTGTGTAAAGCACACTGTGCTGCAAATTGAGTGCTACATCCAATCTTTTTCTTTTCTTTCTTTTTCAGACAGAGTCTCACTCTGTCGCCCAGGCTGGAGTGCAGTGGTGTGATCTCAGCTTACTGCATCCTCCATCTCCTGGGATCAAGTGATTTTCCTGCCTCAGCCTCCCGAGTAGCTGGGATTACAGGCATCCTGGTAGCCTCACCATCTGCTCCAATGCCTGACACAAAATAAATGATCATTCCTGAACAAATCAATAAGTGATTTGATTAAATGTTTACCCAGGTTAGACCTAAAAAAAAAATTGCAATAATATATATGGGTGGAATACCAGGTGATGCACTCAAAATAGTTTCTTTTTTTTTTTTTTTTAATTGTATTTGGGCTCTGGGGTACATGTGCATGTCCTTCATCCTGCAGGATTTTTGCATAAGTACATACATGCCATGGTTATTTGCTGTCTCCATCCCGCCCCACTCCGTTGCCTACATCAGGCATTTCTCCTGGTGTTATCCCTCCTGTTCCTCCCCGCACCCCCAGGTGTCCCCCTCTCCCCTCCCGTCCACCCCACCCACCTAGCCCTGTGAGTGTTGTTCCCTTCCCTGTGCCCAAGTGTTCTCATTGTTCATCAACCGCCTATGAGTGAAAACATGCAGTGTTTCATTTTCTGTTCTTGTGTCAGTTTGTTGAGAATAATGGTTTCTAGGTTCATCCATGTTTCTACAAAGGACACGAACTCATCTTTTTATGGCCGCATAGTATTCCATGGTGTATATGTGCCACATTCTCCCTGTCCAGTGTATCATCAATGGGCATTTGGGTTGGATCTAGGTCTTTGCTATCAGAAACAGCACCACAGTGAACATACATGTGCATGTGTCTTTATGATAGAACAATTTATAATCCTTTGGGTATATACCCAGTAATGGAATTGCTGGGTCAAATGGAATTTCTATTTCTAGATCCTTGAGGAATCACTACACTGTCTTCCACAATGGTTGAACTAATTTACACTCCACCAACAGTGTAAAAGTGTTCCTTTTTCTCCACATCCTCTCCAGCATCTGTTGTCTCCAGATTTTTTAAAGATCACCATTCTAACTGGCGTGAGATGGTATCTCAATGTGGTTTTGATTTGCATTTCTCTAATGACCAGTGATGATGAGCATTTTTTCATGTTTGTTGGCCGCATATTTGTCGTCTTTTCAAAAGTGTCTGTTCATATTCTTCACCCACTTTT
>NW_016107549.1:839564-848583 GCF_001604975.1 Cebus imitator
CTTCTTTTGTAAAGTGTCTGTTCATATCCTTGGCCCACTTTTGAATGGGCTTGTTTGTTTTTTTCTTGTAAATCTGTTTTAGTTCTTTGTAAATTCTGGATATCAGCCCTTTTTCAGATGGGTAGACTGCGAAAATTTTATCCCATTCTGTTGGTTGCCGATTCACTCTAATGACTATTTCTTTTGCCATGCAGAAGCTGTGGAGTTTAATTAGGTCCCATTTGTCTATTTTGTAGTGCCAGTTTTTAAAGGGAATGCTTCTAATTTTTGCCCATCCAGTATGATAATTGGTTGTGGGTTTGTCATAAACAGCTTTTATTGTTTTGAGATTTGTTCCATTGATACCTAGTTTATTGAGAGTTTTTAGCATAAACGCTGTTGAATTTTGTCGAAGGCCTTCTCTGCATCTATTGAGATAATCGTGGTTTTTGTCTTTGGTTCTGTTTATGTGGTGAATTAGGTTTATAGATTTGTGTATGATGAACCAGCCTTGCATCCTTGGTATGAAGCCTACCTGATGATGGTAGGCTTTTTGATGTGCTGTTGGATTTGGTTTGCCAGTATTTTATTGAAGATTTTTGCATCGATGTTCATCATGGATATTGGCTTGTAGTTTTCTTTTTCAGTTGTGTCTCCACCAGATTTTGGTATCAGGATGATGTTGGTCACATAGAGAGAGTTAGGGAGGATTCCCTCTTTTTGTACTGTCTGGAATAGTTTCAACAGGAATGGTACCAGCTCCTCTTTGTATGTCTGGTAGAATTCAGCTGTGAACCCATCTGGACCTGGACATTTTTTGGTGGGTAGATTATTAATTGCTGCCTCAACTTCAGACTTTGTTATTGGTCTATTCAGGGTTTCAACTTCTTCTTGCCTTAGTCTTGGGAGTGTGCAAGTGTCCAGGAATTTATCCATTTCTTCCAGATTTACTGGTTCATGTGCATAGAGGTGTTTATAGTAATCTCTGATGGGAGTTTGTATTTCTGAGGAATCAGTGGTGATCTCCCTTTTATCGTTTTTTATTGCATCTATTCGATTCTTCTCTCTTTTCTTTTTTATTAGTCTGGCTAGTGGTCTATTTTGTTGATCTTTTCAAAAAACCAGCTCCTGATTTATTGATTTTTTGAGGGGTTTTTTTGTGTTTCTATCTCCTTCAGTTCTGCTCTGATCTTAGTTATTTCTTGTCTTCTGCATGCTTTTGAGTTTTTTTTGATCTTGCTCCTCTAGCTCTTTCAATTTTGGTGATAGGGTGTCGATTTTACATCTTTCCTTGTTTCTCATGTGGGCATTTATTGCTATAAATTTCCCTCTAGATGCTACTTTAAATGTGTCCCATAGGATCTGGTATGTTGTGTCTTCATTCTCGTCGGTTTCAAAGAACATTTTTATTTCTGCCTTCATTTCATTGTTTATCCATTGGTCATTCAGGAGCAAGTTGTTGAGTTTCCATGTGATTGTGTGGTTTTGAGTGCTTTTCTTAATCCTGAGTTCTAATTTTAATGTGCTATGGTCTGAGAGAGTGTTTGTTATGATTTCCATTCTTTTGCATTTGCTGAGGAGTGATTTACTTCCAATTATGTGGTCAATTTTGGAGTAAATGCAATGTGGTGCTGAGAAGAATATGTATTCTGTGGATGTGGGGTGGGGTGGAGTGTCTTGTAAATGTCTATTAGGTCTGGTTGGTCCAAATCTGCATTCAAGTCCTGGATATCCTTGTTGACTTTCTGTCCCATTGATCTGTCCAGTATTGTCAGTGGAGTGTTAAAGTCTCCCATTATTATTGTGTGGGAGTCTAAGTCTCTTTGTAGGTTGTTAAGAACTTGCTTTAAGTATCTGGGTGCTCCTGCCTTGGTGCATAAATATTTAGGATAGTTAGCTCTTGTTGCATTGATCTTTTTACCATTATGTAATGTTCTTCTTTGTCTCTTTTGATCTTTGTTGGTTAAAAGTCTGTTTTATCAGAGACTAGGATTGCAACCCCTTGCTTAGTAAATCTTCCTCCATCCCTTTATTTTGAGTCTATGTGAGTCTTTGCATGTGAGATGGGTCTCCTGAATACAGCACACCTATGGGCCTTGAGTTTTTATCCAGTTTGCCAGTCTGTATCTTTTGATTGGGGCGCTTAGGCCATTTACATTCAACGTTAATATTGTTATGTTTGAATTTGATCCTGCCATTTTGTCACTGGCTGGTGGTTTTGCCCATTAGTTGACGTGGCTCCTTCATTGCATCGTTACTCTTTACCATTTGGTTCGTTTTTGCAGTGGCTGGTACTGGTCGTTCCTTTCCCTGTTCAGTACCTCCTTCAGTAGCTCCTGTAAGGCAGGTCTTGTAGTGATGAAATCTCTCAGCAATTGCTTGTCCGTAAAAGATGTTATTTCTCCTTCACTTGTGAAGCTTAGTTTGGCCGGATATGAAATCTAGGTTGAAAGTTCTTTTCTTTAAGGATGTTGAATATTGGCCCGCACTCCCTTCCAGCTTGCAGGGTTTCTGCCGAGAGATCCGCTGTGAGTCTGATGGTCTTTCCTTTGTGGGTGACTGACCTTTCTCTCTGGCTGCCCTTAGGATTTTTTCCTTCATTTCAACCCTGGTGAATGTCAGATTCACCAGGGTTGAAATGAAGGAAAAATCCTGACATTCACCTGAATCTGACATTCACCACGGTTGAAATGAAGGAAAAAATCCTTTGTGCCTTGGGGTTGCTCTTCTTGAGGAATATCTTTGTGGTGTTCTCTGAATTTCCTGGATTTGAATGTTGGCCTGCCTTGTTAGGTTGGGACAGTTCTCTTGGATAATATCCTGAAGAGTGTTTTCTACCTTGGATTCATTCTCCCCATCACATTCAGGTATGCTGATCAAGCGTAGATTAGGTTTTTTCACATAATCCCATAGTTCTTGGAGGCTTTGTTCATTTCTTTTCACTCTTTTTTCTCTAATCTTGCCTTCTCGTTTTATTTCATTGATTTGGTCTCCTATCTCTGATCTATTTGGCTGTTGAAACTTGTGTATGCCTCATGAAGTTCTTGTGCTGTGTTTTTCAGCTCCATCAAGTCGTTTATGTTCTTCTCTAAGTTGGTTATTCTAGTTAGCATTTCGTGTAACCTTTTTAGAAGGTTCTTAGTTTCTTTGCATTGGGTTAGGACATGGTCTTTTAACTCAGAGAAGTTTGTTCTTACCCACCTTCTGAAGCTGGCTTCTGTCAATTCATCAGATTCATTCTGTCTTTTTTTGTTCCCTGGATGGTGAGGAGTTATGATCCTTGGGAGGAGAAGAGGTGTTCTGTTCTTTGATAGTTTTATCCTTTATGTGCTGTTTTTTCCCATCTGCGTGGATTTATCTCCCTTTAATCTTTGAAGTTGATTGCAGGAGGAGTCTCTGAGTGGACGTTTCTTCTGTTGAGTTTGGAGCTGTATCTTTTTTTGGTCTGTAGAGGGCGCTGCTGGGCTCTCTCTGGTTCAGTTAGGTTGCTGGATGGGTGGTCCTTCCTTGGAGTTTGTCTGCAGGTGCGATTGGCCCCACCTTCCCAATGGCTTCTCTCCTTCCCCAGCTGGGTCTTCCTGGTTGGGGTCAGGCTGGGGTATTTGCTGCCAAGCTCTCTAGTGAGGGCTTCAGTTTGAGCTCTGTGGACGTGGGGCCTGCCAGGCCTTCTGGTCTGTGTCCCTGCTTTCAGCTCTGCCTCCCTCTGTGGGAAGGTCTGTCCCTCTGGTGTTAGCCCAGATTCCCTCCCTGGTCCCTGTGACAACTTGCTGTGCCCAGCTGTAGTGGCTGCTCAGATTTGCATCCACTACCCATGGCGCCCCACCGTCGGGCAGGGCTCTCGTGGACTGTGGGTTGCAGGAGGGATGAGGTAAGTACAGGATCTGAAACGGAGCCCCAAGGGGGTGAAGTCCTCTGACCCCCTGAGCTGGCTGCAGGTTTCAGGTGGGGATGCGCACCCCACCCCCCCATCTTGATTTGCCCTCCTGGGCAGCTCCTTCCCTGGGCCTAAATTCAGTGCCCTATCAGTCCCACAGAAAAGAATCGACACCTTGTTTGGAATTGCAAAGTCCTCTCTGTTTTTTGAGACGGAGTTTCAGTCTTGTTGCCCAGGCTGGAGTGCAGTGGTGCGATCTCGGCTCACCCAAACCTCCGCCTCCTGGGTTCAAGCGATTCTCCTGCCTACCGCCATGCGCCACCATGCCTGGCTAACTTTGTATTTTTAGTAGAGACAGCGTTTTGCCAGTTGGTCAGGCTGGTCTCAAATTCTCGATCTCAGGTGATCTGCCCACCTCGGCCTCCCAAAGTGCTGGGATTACAGGTGTGAGCCACCAAGCCTGACCGCAAGGTAGTTTCATTTGACAGAGGAGGAGACAGAAACGATGTCAGCTGTGTTGTCCAGGCTGATCTCGAGCTCCTGGGCTGAAGTGATCTTCCTGCTTTGGCTTCTCAAAGACCAAAGTCAAGGTAATCCTTGCCTGCTAGGGTTACAGGCAGGACCCATGGTGCCCAGCCACATTCAATTTTTGATAGCAGAGTAGAATGACTATACTTAAAAAAAAAGTATTGTATTTAGGTGAATACCCTAAATACCCTGATTTAATCACCGTGCATTATATACACATAAAAATATTCTCATGTACACCATAATTTGCACAAATAAAGTATTCCTTCTCAGCCAGATGTGGTGGTTCATGCCTATAATCCCAGCACTTTGGGAGGCCGGGGTGGGTTGATCACTTGAGGTCAGGAGTTCGAGACCAGCCTGGCCAAGATGGTGAAACTCTGTCACTACTAAAAATACAAAAATTAGCTGGTGTCCTGGCAAGTGCTTGTAATCCCAGCTACTTGGGAGGGTGAGGCATGAGAATTGCTTGAACCTCGGAGGTAGAGGTTGCGGTGAGCTGAGCTGGTGCCACTGCACTCCAGCCTGCATGACAGTGAGAGACTTAGGTAGGTGATGGACACACTAAATATCCTGATTAAATCACTATGCACTATATACATGTACAATATTTCTTATATATACCATAACTTGCACAAATAAAAAAAGTATTCCTGGCCAGGCGTGGTGGCTCACACCTGTAATCCCAACACTTTGGGAGGCCGAGGTGGGCAGATCACCTGAGGTCGGGAGTTCGAGACCAGCCTGACTAACATGGAGAAATCCCGCCTCTACTAAAAAGGACAAAAAAAAAAAAAATTAGCTGGGCATGGTGGTGCATGCCTGTAATCCCAGCTACCCGGGGGCTGAGGCGGGAGAATCGCTTGAACCTGGGAGGTGGAGGTTGCGGTGAGCCGAGATTTCGCCATTGCACTGCAGCCCAGGCAACAAGAGCGAGACTTCAAATCAAAAAAACAAAACAAAACAAAAAAACAAAAAAACAAAAAAAAAAAAAAAAAAAAAAAAAAAAAAAAAAAAAAAAAAAAAAAAAAAAAAAAAAAAAAAAAAAAAAAAAAAAAAAAAAAAAAAAAAAAAAAAAAAAGGAAGAAAAGTATTCCTCCTGTCTAACTGAAACTTGTACTCTTAGACAAAAACCTCTCCACCCCCCATCGCTCCCTGTTAGCTCCTGGTAACCATTGCTCTTCTATCTGCATCTTTGAGCTCAGCTTTTTTAGATCTCATATGGGAGTGAGATTATGTGGAATTGGTCTTTGGCTTTTGCTCTTAGCATAACTTCCTCCAGCATTTTGATTGCATGCTGATGCTGGCCTCGGTGCCTGGATGCAGGCTTGTGTCTGACAAGCTTCTCCCCAGCAGCGCTTAGAGCTGCTCTCCCAAGCTGAGGCGGGATGCTAACGGGAGGGCACAAGAGCTCTGTCATCGCATCTAGGTTTCGGGCTGGTCTTGAACCCCTGACCTCGGGTGATCTGCCTGCTTCAGCCTCCCAAAGAGCTGGGATTACAGGTGTGGGCCACGGCACCCGGCTGCCTTTTTTTTTTTTTTGAGATTGAATCTTGCTCTGTTGCCCAGGTTGGAGTGCAGTGACGGGATCTCAGCTCACTGCAACCTCTGCCTCCCGGTTTCAAGCAGTTCTCCTGCCTCAGCCTCCCGAGTAGCTGGGACTTCAGGTGTGCGCCACCATGTCTGGCTAATTAGTCTTATTTTTTGTAGAGGTGAGGTCTTGCTATGCTGCCTAGGCTGGCCTTGAACTCCTGGCCTCAAGTGATCCTCCCTCCTTGGTCTTACAAAGTGTTGGGATTATAGGTGTGAGCCACCACACTGGATCCCACCTGGATTTTTTTAGAGGATAAATTGTATTGTATGTTTAGTCTTTGCCTTAGAATGGGTACAGGTGGGACTGGCTGGCTCTCTAGGCATGAACTCATATAGGGATGGTTTCCCATGGGTTTTCATGTCCTTAGCAACTTTGTTGTCTCTCTTTTTTTTCTTTTTTCTTTTTGAGATGGAGTTTCACTCTGTTGCCCAGGCTGCAGTGCAGTGGCATGATCTCAGCTCACTGTACCCTCCACCTCCCAGATTCAAGCAATTCTCCTGCCTCAGCCTCCTGAGTAGCTAGGATTACGGGCATGCACCACCATGCCTGGATAATTTTTGTATTTTTAGTACAGACGGGATTTCACCATGTTGGCCAGGCTGGTCTCGAACTCCTGACCTTAGGTGATCCGCCAACCTCGGCCTCCCAAAGTGCTAGGATTACAGGCATGAGCCACTGCGCCTGGACCCAAGTGTTCTATTTTGTCTTAGTTTTGTTTTTCTGATAGTTTATTTGGAAAAATAGTTTCAGGAAGCAGTAACAGGGATGTTGGGAGAGGTAGACAGGTTTGGAGGAAAAGCCAACAAAGGGTGCGACATTCATTTATTGACTTTCATTCTGCATTGGTTGAGAGTTACCTCCTAGGGGCTTTATTTTTTCCTAACTCCTGGCAGCATCTGCACGCAGATAGCCTTCGATAGCTGCAGAAAAGCTCCAAGGCAGAGAAATGAGTTACTGTGGCTGACACTTGAGGTGGGAGGCAGTCCGGGTGCCTGGAACTTGTGCTGCTTCTACAGGGCAGGGATTTTCGCCTGTTGTGTTTACTGCTCCATTCCCATTGCCTTAGACAAAACCTGAGCATGTAACACAATAAACGCTAAAGAAATGCTTGATGGAGCCTGTTAATGCTTTAGTTCAGGTCTTTGTGACTCAGATTCTGTCGAAGAGACAGAGCTGAGCTGGACACCAGTTAAAAGTGGTAAAGACAGGTTTTTTTTTTTTTTGAGTTGGAGTCTTGCTCTGTCGTACAGGCTGGATGTGATCTCAGCTCACTGCAACCTCTGCCTTCCGGGTTCAAGTGATTCTCTTGCCTCAGCCTCCTGAATAGCTGGGATTACAGGTGCACACAACCATGCCCGGCTAATTATTGTTTTTTTTTTTTTTTTTAGTAGAGATGGGATTTCACCATGTTGGTCAGGCTGATCTTCAACTCCTGACCTTGTGATCCACCCGCCTTGGTCTTCCAAAGTGCTGGGATTACAGGTGTGAGCCACAGCGCCCAGGGAGTAAAAACAGTTTTATTCAGTACTATTGCAATAGGGGAAAAGAGACTTCAGCAGAAAAAGGAGCTCAGTTTCCAAAACAGCAAAGACAGATTGGCATTTACAGCCGATGAGCAGAGCGAGGTGTTTAGTGGATGAAAAATGACTATGAGGGTCTCATGATGTTGGCCAGGCTGGTCTTGAACTCCTGACCTCAGGTGATCTGCCTTAAAAAAAAAAAAGAAAAAAAAAAGAAAAATGACTATGAGGAAACATCAAGCACAGGAGGATTCTTTTTTAATAGAGACAGGGTCACAGTATGCTGCCTAGGCTGGTCTTGAACTCCTGGGCTCCAGCAGTCTTCCTGCTTCTCCCTCCCAAAGTGCTGGGAATACAGGCATGAGTCACTGCACTCAGCAGATAGGGGGATTCTTGCCAAACCAATTGCTGTAGACAGTGTTTGTGCCTCCTTCAAATTCGTGTGTGTGTGTGTGTGTGTGTGTGTGTGTGTGTGTGTTTGAGATGGAGCCTAGGTCTGTGGCCCAGGCGAGAGTGCAGTGGCACAATTCTCCACTCACTGCAACCTCTGCCTCTGGGGTTTAAGTGATTCTCCTGCCTCAGCCTCCCAAGTAGCTGGAATTACAGGCCCATGTCACCATGCCTGGATAATTTTTGTATGTTTAGTAGAGACAGGGTTTTGCCATGTTGGCCAGGCTGGTCTCGAACTCTTGACCTCAGATGATCTCCCCGTCTTGGGCTCCCAAAGTGCTGGGATTACAGGCGTGAGCCACTGTGCCTGGCCCAAATTCATGTGTTGAAACCTAATCCCCAATATCATGGTGTTTGGAGGCAGGGCCTTTGGGAAATGATAAGGTTATGAGACTGGACCCCTCATGAATGGGATTGGTGCCTCTGTCAGAGAGACCCCAGAGAAGTCCCTCAACCCTTCTACCATGTGAGGACACAGTGAAAAGATGGCCAGGTATGAACCAAAGCAGATTCTCAGCAGGCACTGAATGCGCTGGTGCCCTGCTCTTGGACTTCCCAGCCTCTAGAACTGTGGGAAATGAATTTCTGTTGCTTTTAAGCCACTCAGTCTGTGTTAGTTTGTTAGAGCAGCCCACATGGATTAAGATACTAACTTCAAAGGATTCTTGCTGAAGGCCAGCCAGGATGATAAAATATTAAGTGTTGGGGTATAATTTAGCGGGATTCTTTGCCAAGACTGGCAGAAGCAGGCTGAGGACAGGACCCAAGCATGATGCCTAGTTGAAAAGAGGGATCAGGCCGGGTGCAGTGGCTCACACCTGTAATCCCAGCACTTTGGGAGGTGGAGGTGGGCGGATCACGAGGTCAGGAGATCAAGACCATCCTGGCTAACACAGTGAAGCACTGTCTCAACTAAAAATACAAAAAATTAGCCAGGCGTGGTGGCACGTGCCTGTAGTCCCAGCTGCTCAGGAGGCTGAGGCAGGAGAATCGCTTGAACCTGGGAGGTAGAAGTTGCAGTGAGCTGAGATTGCGCCACTGCACTCCGGCCTGGGCAACAGAGCAAGACTCTGT
>NW_016107549.1:850413-859808 GCF_001604975.1 Cebus imitator
TCTGAGATGGAGTTTCACTCTGTCTTCAGGCTGAAGTACAGTGGTGCGATCTCAGTCCACCGCAACTTTTGCCTCCTGGGTTCAAGTGATTTTCCTGCCTCAGCCTCCCGAGTACCTGGCATTACAGGCACCTGCCACCGTGCCCAGCTAATTTTTGTGTTTTTAGTAAAGATGGGGTTTCACCATGTTGGCCAAGCTGATTTCGAACTCCTGACCTTGTGATCCACCCGCCTCAGCCTCCCAAAGTGCTGGGATTACAGGTGTGAGCCACCATGCCTGGCTTTTTCCATTTTTCCTACAGGCATTCAAAGCTATGCCTTTCCCTCCTAGCACAGCTTTAGCTGCATCTCCAAACATTTTTTCATGTATGTTCATTAGCATTCAGTTAACAATATTTTCTAATGTCCACAGTGATTTTTTTTCTGTGACCTAGGAGTTATTTAGAGATGTGTGGTTAAATTTCCAAACAATTGTAAATTTCTAGTTATCCTTTTTGTTGTCGATTTCTAGTTTAATTCCACTGTGCTCATACTCTGTAGGATTTCAGTTCTTCAAGATTTGTTGAGACTTGCTTGACAGCCCAGCATATGGGCTATTGCGGGGGCTCTTCCAAAAGTAGCAGTCATTTATTTTTGCCCACATTTCTGAGGACTTGGCTGATGTGGGTGGGGACCAGCTGGACAGCTTTGATGCATGCTTTGGCCTCTTTCTGCAGGTTGAGTTTAGGTCAATTCTGCATGTATTCATTCTTTTTCTTTTTTGACACATAGTCTCACTGTGCTGCCCAGGCTGGAGTGCAGTGGTGTGATCTTGGCTGACTACAACCCTCACCTCCTGAATTCAAATGGTTCTCCTGCCTCAGCCTTCTGAGTAGCTGGGATTATAGGCATTTGCCACCATGCCCGACTAATTTTTTTTTTGGTAGAGGTGGGGTTTTGACATGTTGCCCAGGCTGGTCTGACACTCCTGACCTCAGGCGATCCGCCTGCCCCGGCCTCCTGAAGTGCTGGGATTACAGGCGTGAGCCCCCTCGCCTAGCTGGCGGGTATTGATTCTGAGGCCTTGGCCAAAGGAATAGTGACAGAGATAAGAAGGCAAGTCAAAACATGGGAGGCTTCTTGAGGGATGCTTGGAACTGGTTACATGCTGAGCAAAGCTGGTCCCACACCCCTAAGTCAAGAAGCAAGGGTTCTGCCTTTGGTGAGAATAACAGCAAAGTCCCATGGCACACAGAGTGTGGAGCTACAGAGATCTGAAAAAACTGGAACAATAATTCAACTAGCTCCTGTAACCCCAGCTACTTGGGAGGCTGAGGTGGGAGGATCTCCTGAGCCCAGGAGTTTGAGGCTGCCGTAAGTGATGATTGCACCACTGCACTCCAGACTGGGCAACACAGCAAGACCCTGTCTGAAAAAAAATTCTATATCATCACTACTTCTCTGTGTCCCTCACTGGACTCCAAGCTCCCAATGGCAGGAACTGGAAGAAGCTACTGTGTTTTCCAGAGCTTGGAATATAAGCACTCCATGAAAGCATACCGCGTGCATCAGCTAATCACCGGAAGCCAGAGTGTTTTGGTGCTCTGACAGACTTGGATTAGGTGATGCTGCTTCTCAGACACTGGGAAAGGGTCCTGATGCTGCAGCGGAGTGCTGACCCAGATTTGGAAGGAGATGAAAGGAGTATGTTTTCATGCCTCATTTCTGCCCTCCTCTTTCAGCTTCTGAGAGTCTCCACTCAACATTTAATCACTCTGGCATTTGTCTGGCATGCTGTGAAAGGGTGTTTTGAACAGCTCTATTTCGGGATTTTGGCAACGTCACCTCCCCACCCATCAACTCCTTCCCCTCAATCTGTTCCCACGAGGGCAGAGAAGTGTTACTTGTCCTGTTTGTTGACTGGGTTGGGGAGGGGGGTGGGGTGGTGGCGATGGTGCTAATTTGTCTTGCAGATGCCTCTGCCTGGACATCCTTGTTTCCCTTCCATTTTTTTCTCACCAGCTTTAAAATATTCTCTCAACCCACATTCCAAGATTCACATCTCTCCCAAGGTTCCCTGGCTCCTAAATGGCTTATGCAAATGTTGAAGGAGTCTCTTACTTTCTGAGGAGGAAAACGGCTCTTTAATCTGACCTCCACGACATTGTTGAAAAGACACTTGCAGGTAGAGTTGGAAATGGGGAGGAGCATCGCGGTTAATATGTAAGTGGCGACCAAGTGGTTTCTGAGATTCTCCAATCTTCCTCCGTTTCCTTCATTAGACTCTCAGGAGGAGGATACGTTGATACCCAGAGTCCATGCTTGAAATAATCAAAACACTGGCGATAGACTAGGTGGCTTCCTTTATCTTTTCTGTTTTCTGAGGCAGTGTCTTGCTCTGTCTCCCAGGCTGGAGTGCAGTGGCACAATCTCAGCTCACTGCAACGTATGCCTTTCCGGTTCAAGCAATTCTCCTGCCTCAGCCTCCCAAGTAGCTGGGATTACAGGCATGCACTACCATGCCTGGCTAAGTTTTTGTATTTTGTAGAGATAGAGTTTTACCATGTTAGTCAGCTGGTCTTTAACTTCTGGTCTTCAGTGATCCGCCCACCTCGGCCTCCCAAGGTGCTGGGATTACAGGTGTGAGCCACCACATCCAGCTCTTTTTTTTTTTTTTTGCGACAGGATCTTGCTCTGTCACCCAGGCTGGAGTGCAGTGATGTGATCTCGGCTCATCGCAACCTCTGCCTCCTGGGTTCAAGTAATTCTCCTGCCTCAGCCTCCCGAGTAGCTGGGATTAAAGGGGCCCCCCACCATGCCCAGCGAGTTTTTTTTTTTTTTTTTTTTTTTTTTTTTTAGTAGAGACGGGGTTTCACCGTGTTGGTCAGGTGGGTCTCAAACTCCTGACCTCAGGTGATCCGCTTGCCTCTGCCTCCCAAAGTAATGGGATTACAGGCATGAGCCACCATGCCCAGCTGTGACTTTTTTTTCAATATTTTAATTTGAAGATGTTCAAAACTATAGAAAAATTACAGTACAATGAACACCCAGAAACCCTTCACCTAGACCCCTTAGTTGTTTATGTTTTCCACAGAGGTTCCTCCGTTTCCATGTCTCTCTCTGCAGACACATACACCATGTATGTATATATATACATATACATTACTATTGTTATTATTTTCCTGAATCTTTTGAGAGTTGCAGACATGCTGATCCTTCACTCTCAAATATTTTAGTGTGCATCTCTTAAGAATCAGAACATTCTGCAGCTGGGCGCAGTGGCTCATGCCTGTAATCCCAGCACTTTGGGAAGCCGAGGCGGGTGGATCACCTGAGGTCAGGAGTTTGAGACCAGCCTGGCCAACACGACAAAACCCCGTCTCTACTAAATATACAAAAAATAGCAGAGCGTGGCAGGGTGTGTCTGTAGTCCCAGCTACTTGAGAGGCTGAGGCAGGAGAATCAATTGAACCTGGGAGGCGGAGGTTGCAGTGAGCTGAGATCGGGCCACTACACTCCAGCCTGGGAGACAGAGCAAGACTCCGTCTCCAAAAAAGTTAGTTGCAGAAGACACAATGCCTGTTACTCCTCAATACTTCAGAGTGTCTTTCCTAAACCTAAGAGCATTCTTTTGTAAGACCGTTAAGCGACTGTCAAAATCAGAAGTTTGCGCTAATCACCATCTAATGCCAATGCCTTGTTCATAATTCGCCAATAGCCCCATCATAAAGGCCCAATTCAGAGTCATGGCTTGTATTTAATTGTTGGGCCCTTCAGCCTCCTTCAGCTGAAGGGACCCAAAAACTGTCTTTCCTCATCTTCTATGACCTTGACGCTTTTAAAGAGTTTAAAGGTGACCAGGTGCGGTGGCTCATGCTTGTAATCTCAGCACTTTGAGAGGCCAAGGTGGGTGGGTCCCTTGAGGTCAGGAGTTCGAGACCAGCCTGGCCAACATAGCAAAACCCCATCTCTACCCTAAATACAGAAAAATTAGCCGGGCATGGTGGCATGTGCCTGTAATCCCAGCTACTCAGGAGGCTGAGGTGGGAGAATTGCTTGAACCTGGAAGGTAGAGGTTGCAGTGAGCTGAGGTCGTGCCATTGCACTCCAGCCTGGGTGACAGAGCGAGACTCCACCTCAAAAAAGCAAAAAAACAAAAACAAAAACAAAACCCTAAAAAAACAAACAAACCTACAGAGCTGTCATGTTCCTCACCAAAGCCCTGGAATTAGGACTGCAGCAGCTCCCCTTTATCTGAGAGACAATACATTTATTCCAAGATCCCCAGCGAGTGCCTGAAACCACAGATGGTACTAGATCCTGTATATGCTGTGTTCTTTCCTGTGCATGTGTACCTAGGATAAAGTTTAACTTATAAATTAGACTCGGTAAGAAAATTAACAGCAATGGTTGAAAACAGTGGAACAATTGTAGCAAATAATTACAGTTATGTGAATGTGGTCTCTCTCTCTCTCTCAAAATATCTTTTTGTATGGTACTCACCTATTTTCAGACTGCAGTTAACCACGGGTAGCTGAAGCTACAAAATGTAAAACTGCAGATAACGTGTTGGTGGGGGGACCGCTGCGTTCCATGAAATTGATGTCAAAATCCAGAGATTGAGGCATAAGGACTACAAGATCTGTGGATGCAGAGAATCCTAGAGACGGAGGAGTGGGATTTGAACCCAGGTAGGATATCACAGAAAGGAAGAAAGAAATGAAAACCTGGTCTGGCGAGGTGGCTCACACCTGTAATCCCAGCACTTTGGGAGGCCGAGGTGGGTGGATCGCGAGGCCATGAGATCGAGACCATCCTGGCTAACATGGTGAAACCCCATCTCTACTAAAATACAAAAAACTAGCTGAGCATGGTGGCAGCCGCCTGTAGTCCCAGCTACTCAGGAGGCTGGGGCAAGGGAATCCCTTGAAACCTGGGAGGCAGAGGTTGCAGTGAGCCAAGATTGTACCACTGTACTCCGGCCTGGTGACAGAATTTGACTCCGTCTCAAAAAAAAAAAAAAAAAAAAAAAAAAAAAAAAAGGAAAACTTAGGCGATATTTCAAAATCAGATCCTCCAAAAATTCTAAAAGTTTGATATTCTAAAACAAGTCTTCTATTACTTTTAGAGGTGGGGGTCTTGCTCTGTTGCCCGGGCTGCAATGCAAGGTACAATCATTGCTCATTGCAGCCTCAAGCCCCCGGGCTCAAATGATCCTCTCACCTCAGTCTCCCAAGTAGCTGGGACCACAGGTGTGCGCCATCATGCCCAGCTAATTTTTAAATTTTTTTGCAGAGATGAGGTCTCCCTATGTTGCCCAGGGTGGTCTTGAACTCCTGAGCTCAAGCGATCCTCTTGCCTCGGTCTCCCAAAGCACCAAGATTACTGGTACGAGCCACGGCATCTGGCTTGTTTTTGCTATTTTCAATCACCACTTTTGACATTTTACATTTTAGGATGATACCTGCATTTTAATTTTATTTTTAGAAATTCTATTATTATTATTATTATTTTATGAGATGGAGTTTTGCTCTTGTCACCTAGGCTGGAGTGCAATGGCACGATCTTGGCTCACTGCAAACTCTGCCTCCTAGGTTCAAATGATTATCCTGCCTCAGCCTCCAGAGTAGCTGGGATTACAGGCACCCACCACCATGCCCAGCTAATTTTTGTACTTTTAGTAGAGATGGGGTTTTGCCATGTTGGCCAGGGTGGTCTCGAACTCCTGACCTCAGGTGGTCTGTCTGCCTTCGCCTCCCAAAGTGCTGGGATTACAGGCATAAGCCACTGCGCCTGGCGGATAGCTGCATTTTTATGCATCACAAATTTATTGCAATGGTTTGTTTGGGCAAAGGCAATCATGCACAGCAGAGAAAATCAGGCTGTTAAAAAAGTCCAATGTTGCTAAATTTAATATATGTAAACCTCTAGGACTGTGCCTGAGCTGTTATGATAATTATTTTTCTTTTGCAAAAGTTTTTTTTTTTAAACTTCTTATCCTGCTCCAGGCATTTAGGCGTTCACACGAGACGTCTGTGTGCCAACCTTTCATGTTCTAATTTGATGAATGTGACTTTTCAAACTGAGGACACAACAGTGGAGAAGAGAGGAAAAACTGGAAGTAAATTTGGATATAATCAGTTGTGGGCGCAGAGAACCGTTTCCGTGCTAAGGACAGACCAAACATAAGCAAACAGGCCATTTGTTAATTTCAGTGAGTTTGTTGGCAGAAAGAGGCAGGAGGGTGATGCCAAAAGCTTTTCCAAGTTTAAATTCAGGACAGCAGGTTCCCCAGGAGTGGGGAAGTTTTAGAATCCTTGCTCCCATTCTCACTGGAACTTTTTTGTGATCTTCAGGGGTTGCCACATGGAGGGAATTAATTCCAAATTCCCTCTCTGCTTCTCTTCCCCGAATTATCATCCAGACTGAAATTGGAATTAGCATTTTTTTTTAAAAAAATTATTTATTTATTTATTTTTGAGATGGAGTCTCACTCTGTCACCCAGGCTGGAGTGCAATGGCGGGATCTCGGCTCACTCCAACCTCCGCCTCCCGGGTTCAAGCGATTCTCCTGCCTCAGCCTCCCGAGTAGCTGGGATTACAGGTGCCCACCACCACGCCCCGATAATGTTTGTATTTTTAATAGAGATGGGGTTTCACCATGTTGGCCAGGCTGGTCTCAAACTTCTGACCTCAGGTGATCTGTCTGCCTCAGCCTCCCAAAGTGCTGGGATTATAAGCATGAGCCACTGTGCCCAGTTCATTTTTAAATTTAATTTTATTTTTGAGATGGAGGCTTGCTCTGTTGCCCAGGCTGGAGTGCAATGGTATAATCTTGGCTCACCACAACCTCTGACTCCTAGGTTCAAGTGATTCTCCTGCCTCAGCCTCCCAAGTAGCTGGGATTACAGGCAAGTCCCACCACACGTGGCTAATTTTTTTTCTGTATTTTTAGTAGAGATGGGGTTTCATCATATTGGCCAGGCTAGTCTTGAACTCCTGACCTTGTGATCCACCCACCTCGGCCTCCCAAAGTGCTGGGATTACAGGCATGAGCCACTGGGCCTGGCCCATTTTTTTTTTTTAAAGAGAGGGTCTCACTCTGTTGCCTACGCTGGAGTGCAGTGGTCTGATCATAGCTCACTGCAGCCTTGAACTCCTGGACTCAAGGGATCCTTCTGCCTCAGCCTCTTGAGTAGCTGGGACTACAGGCATGTGCTGCCACACTGTTAATGGAAAACATTCGTTTTTGTAGAGATGGGTGTCTCACTATGTTGCCCAGGCTGGTCTTGAACTCCTGGCCTCAAGTGATCATCTTGCCTCGGCCTCCCAAAGTGCTGGGATTATAGGCATGAGCCACCATGCCTGCCTCCAATTTTTTTTTAATGAAGGGATAGATTGCAGAGACCTTTCCATCCAGGCTTCCAAATGGGGAAACTGAGGCTCACATGGGCAAAGTGACTTATGTACAATACTGCTAGGAGAGGTTCTTAGCTATATCCTCTTTAAAAAGAAGCTTGATATTCATCACATAATAAATACATTTTCCATGGGGCATGGTGGCTTACTCCTGTAATCCCAGCATTTTGGGAGGCTGAGGTGAGTGGATCACTTGAGCCCAGGAGTTCAAGACCAGCCTGGGCAACATGATGAAACCCTCTCTCTACACAAATACAAAAAAATTAGCTGGGGGTGGTGGTGCATGCCTGTAGTCCCAGCTACTCAGGACGCTGAGGTGGGAGGATTGCTTGGCTCCAGGAGGACAGGGATGCAGTGAGCTGTGATTGCACCATCGCACCCCAGCCTGGGCAACAGAGTGAGACCCTGTCTCAAAAAAATTTTTTTTTCTCAAACAAATGGGATCAGCAAAGTGCTGCCTACCTATCTTTGGAAGTTCTTTGCTAAGTTCTGTGAGTTCCTCTCAGAAAGCGAATTATGCAAATTGTAGCTGGGGATAATGATGTGTAATGTTTGCAAGATTCCCTGAAAATTCATCCTTTTTCCAAAAATGATGCTTGCTAGACAGCGTAAGGCTATATTCAGTAGCAATAACAAACAAATCAGAAACTTCAGTGGCTTTATACAGCACAAGCTTGTTTCTTATTCCTGCAAGGCTGGTTAGCAGGGCTCGCCTCCAAGTGGTGATGCAGAGATCCAGTCTTCCTCCATTTTGCAACAGCACCGTCTCTCACATGGCCTCCAAAGCCACCTCAGGAGGGAAAGAGGACAGAGGAAGAATCAGCTCTTAACTGCCTCATCCCAGTGGTGATAACCCATTGGCTGGAATGAGTCACATGGGTCTGTCTCATCTGCAAGGGGTTCTGGGAAATGTAAGGGAACATATAGTGAGCGCCAACACATGGTTTATTATTTCTATTGGGAAGTAGAGAGACACCTGCCTTTTAGGACCTTGAATATGGCAATATAATTATGTTTGGGTATCACCAAGATAATAAAAGTGTCAGAACACTTTTTCTTTTCTTTTTTTCCTTTGAGACGGGTCTCCCTTTGTCACCCAGGCTGGAATGCATTGGTGCAATCATGGCTCACTGCAGCCTTGAACTCCTGGGCTCAAGCAATTCTCCTGTCTCAGCCTCCAGAGGAATTGGGATTACAGATGAGCACCACCACCCCTGGCTAATAAATTTTTTTGTGTGTGTACAGATGGGGTTTCACCATGTTGCTCAGGCTGGTCTGGAACTCCCGGGTTCAAGTGATCCTCCTGCCTTGCCCTCCTAAAGTGTTTGTATTACAGGCATGAGCTACCACACCCAGCCATAGAACATGTTTCACTTAATACACAGCCATCTGGACATGCTATTGATCTTCAGCATATGTAGCTGGCAAATTCTATGTCTTTCACAAGACCAAGTAAACCACATTTGTTTGAGGGTAACATCTTGCTCAGAGATTTAAACCTCTGGCTTTCAGCAGAGGGTGAATACAATGAGGGTAAGTCCGTCAGGATAGGCTAAATTTCCATTCATTTCAGTTATTTATTCTGAGGAACAAACTGTCTCCAAACTCAGAGGCTGAGAACAATGATGATGGTTTCTCATGACTTTATGGTTGGCTGAACTCAGCTGGGCAGTTCTTCTGTTCCATGTGGTGTAGGCTAAAGTCCCCCATTGGAAGGTGAGAGAGCTGGGGTATTTATTCACCAACTTTTGTCAGTTACTAGTTGAGAGCTGCTCTCAGGGGCATTCATTCCGTGGCTACATGTGGCAAAGCAGGACTCAATGGCAAACAAAAGGCCCCAGTTTTGGCACTTGGGAAGCAGTCATTTTGCAGACTTTGAAGAGGTTAAGGGCAAGGGGGCATGGCTAGAATTCCTGTGCAATTAGTGAAAACCAGATGGAAAATGCAGCATGGTTATTGTGGCAGAGACTGCTAATTCCACTCTCAGCATTCATCCTC
>NW_016107549.1:859973-870009 GCF_001604975.1 Cebus imitator
TTTTTTCTTTTTCTTTTTTTCTTTTTGAGACAGAGCCTCACTCTGTTGCCCAGGCTGGAGTGCAGTGGCATGATCTTGCCTCACTGCAGCCTCCACCTCCCCAGCTCCAGTGATCCTCCCACCTGAGCCTCTCAAGTAGCTGGGACCATGGGTATGCACCACTATGCCCTGCTGGTTTTTGTTTATTTTTTGTAGAGAAAGGATCTTAGTATTTTGCCCAAGCTGGTCTCAAATTCCTGGCTCAAGCGATCATCCTGTCTCAGCCTCCCAAAGTGTTGGGATTACAGGTGTGAGCCACTGTGTCCAACTCTATTCTTCTTCGTCTTCTTTTTTTTTGAGATGGAGTCTCACTCCATCACCCAGGCTGGAGTGCAATGGCACGATCTCGGCTCACTGCAACCTCTGCCTCCTGGGTTCGAGCAATTCTCCTGCCTCATCCTCCCTAGTAGCTGGGATTATAGGCACCTGCCATGCTAATTTTTGTGTATTTTTGGTAGAGATGAAGTTTTACCATATTTGTCAGGCTAGTATTGAACTCCTGCCTCAAGTGATCTGCCCGCCTCGGCCTCCCAAAGTGCTGGGATTACAGGTGTGAACCACTATGCCCGGCCTAGTCTTCTTTTTGACAGAACCCCTACCTTCATATTTATTGGGGTTAACAATGTGCTCAGCTAGAAAACTACATTTCCTAACTTAATGCAGATAGCAGTGGCCCAATGAACTGTAAGTGGAAGTTATTGAATGAGGCTTTTAGTAAAGTCTTTAATGATGATGGCTCAGTTGAGAAGTGTGACCTTTAGCCCTAGCCCCTCTCCTCTTAATATTGCCTGGAACATGGATATGATGCCTGGTGCCCTTGCAGCCATTTTGTGGTCATGAGGCAATCTTGAGCATGGAAGCCAAGGATGATGGAGCACAAAGTTAGAAGGTCTTTAGGTCCTTGATAATTGTGGAGCTGTCTTGCTAGCCATGAACTGTCTACTGTGGTGCACCTACATGGGAGAAAAGTATACCTCTGCCCTGTTTAAGCCACTGTTGTTTTTCTCTTCTATGCAGCAGAAATGAGTTCTAACTGATACATATATTCACATTCTGAAAGGGAAAAAAATAACTATTACTAAAATACTTCATCTTCCCTCCTTTTCTCTCCTCCTCCTCCTATTCTTTTCCTCCTCCAATTTCTTCTTTGCTAAAATATGCTTAAAGGGTCTGGATATTCTGGCCAGGTGCGGTGGCTCACGCCTGTAATCCCAGCACTTTGGGAGGCTGATGTGGCTGGATCACTTGAGGCCAGGAGTTTGAGACCAGCATGGGCAACATAGTGAAACCTCATCTCTGTTAAAAATACAAAAAATTAGCCAGGCGTGGTGGCACATGCTTGTAATCTTTGGGATTGGGAAGCTATTTGGGAGGCTGAGGCAAGAGAATTGCTTGAACCCGGGAGGCAGACGTTGCAGCTGAGCTGAGCTGAGATCAAGCCAGTGCACTCCAGCCTGGGCAACAAGAGTGAAACTCTATCGAAAAAAAAAAAAAAAAAAATAGAAAAAGGGTCTGGGTACTCCTTGCTGGGTTGTGGCTAGGATCAAGTGAGACAATGCCCTTGGGGCACATGGAATAATGCCTGGCACCTAGAAAGGACCCAGAAATTAGCAGTGCTTACTATTCTAAAGTAGAATAAATCAGAAATTACACTTCCTGGTAATGGAATACTTTTCAGTGCTCAGCGCTCCGTGTTTTGATTAATCCGTGGCTCAGCGAGACTCTCCCAGGGGAAATAATGAACCATATTGCTTTTCAAAAATCCCTGGCATTTGGCTATTTATTCTTGTTATGTGAAACCCCTAGACGGTCTGCTTGTTTAATTGCCCTGATTGGAGCTGTAAGAAATTGCGTGGAACATCTGTAAGCCAGGTTTTTATGACACAGGCTTTTGACGAACAGAGGAGAATGTTGTGATCCCAGTTCTGAGCGGTGCAAGCCTCTTTCAGTTTGTCCCCATGTTCATTAAAAACAACAACAACACTTTTGTCTTTAAAAGCGTTTTCCTTCTTTCTGAGACAAGTTGATGTTCTGAACTCTGCCTGTTCATTTGCAGGGCACAGATTTTTGTTTTGGTCCTTGTATTCTCAGTGCTGAGAACAGATCCTGACACTGAATGAATGAATGAATGAATGAATTTTTGCATTTCACTCATTCCTCTGCTTCTTCCATCATAGCTCAATTTTCACCATTGATTAAGTCAGAAATCAGACCTTGGGCATTACTGGGCCACTCCATAGGCTCTGTGAGGTTCGACCTACCCTCTGACACCCCTTCATTGCAGCTCAGCCCAGCTGCACCCAACTTGGGGATCCTTAGGCTAAAAAGAGCTCAGTGCAGTCTTAACAGCTCTCAGGGTCCTGGCTATTTTTATGATAGAGGGAAGGATGAAGGATACATGTGACTGAGGGTCACCGCCAGGAACATCTCCTTCCACCATCCAGAGATGCCCGCATCTGGGAAAGACTCAAATCCCGGAAGTAGACGATCACACCCACACGATATAGTTTCCCTCTGTTCGGATTTTGAATGCCGGGCAGCTCGCATGCCCTGCTGGAGATGAAGGAGTGTGGCAGAGTAAAATCAGAGGAGTCATGAAGGTTCTGTGCAGACTCTGAACTTTTATTACCGACTGCTGAGCAGTAGTTATTGGATAACTACTGTCCCTAGGTGTCCAAGGAGGATTAGTTCTGGGGCCCCTGCAGATACCAAAATCTGTGGATGCTCAAGGCCCTGATATCAAACAGCATAGTATTTGCATATAACCTATGCATATCTGTCTGTATTTTGAGACAGAGTTTTACTCCTGTCACCCAGGCTGCAGTGCAATGGTGGGATCCCGGCTCCCTGCAACCTCTGCCTCCCAGGTTCAAGTGATCCTCCTGCCTCATCCTCCCAAGTAGCCGGGATTACAGACGCCCGCCACCCTACCTGGCTAATTTTTGTATTTTTAGTAGATTGCTCAAACAATCCTCCTGCATCAGTGTCTCAAAGCGCTGGGATGACAGGTGTGAATCACTGTGCTCGGCCCCCAAGGGCTTTCTTTAAAGCTGCCAAAGACTGCCTAGTAGGCTGGAAGTCTCAGAAATAACAGCCACGTTCTTTATTCCCTGATAAGCAGCCCTAATGAGTGAAGGGTGAGAGCTGGTGGATCAATACCCCAACTTCCTGTCCCCTCAAGTGGGATGACTCTCAGGTGTGTCTTCCACTCAGTTCCCAGCATTTTCCAGAAGGACTGAACTCCTGTTGCCCACAGAGGTAACTTGCTCATCATGCACCTTTATGGGCTGTCCTCTCTTCCCTGTGTCATGTCCCTAATTCCCTACTGGTATATCCTGGGGTCTCTCTTTTTTCTGTTTTTTTTTGAGATGGAGTCTCACTCTGTTGCCTAGGCTGCACTGGAGTGCAGTGGCACAATCTTGCCTCACTGCAACTTCCACCTCCTGGGTTCAAGCAATTCTCCGTCTCAGCCTCCTGAGTAGCTGGGATTTCAGGCTTGCCACTATGCCTGGCTAATTTTTGTATTTTTATTAGAGATGGGGTTTCACCATCTTGGCCAGGCTGGTCTTGAACTTCTGACCCTGTGATCCACCTGCCTCAGCCTCCCAAAGTGCTGGGATTACAGGTGTGACCCACTGCGCCTGGCCAGCCCTGGGGTCTCTCTTAAACAAACTACTTGCCCATGAGTCCTTGGGTCATCATCTACTTCTAGGGGAACCTAAATGAAGATAATTGCATTCCATGGCAGAAGCCCACAGACCCATGAATTCAGGTGCCAATATTAGCACCTAGAGGTTCCTTGGAATTCCCCTAGTCAACTGGGGACACTATTCCTCCAAGATAAGAGCCCGCTAGGGCGGAGGTCCCCCAGTCTGAAAGCCAGCTCTGTTCAGTTTCCTTCCTTGATATTATGGGAAAAGAGCCTTCACTGGAGCTCAGCACATCCTTTCTCCTGGTCACTTGAGTGTCATTGCCAAACATCCAAGCGCATTCATGCTGGATAAAAAGTTCATGGGAAGTTCATCCTTGGCATGTCTGTGTTAGGTCAACCTTCCTCTTTGGAGGCCAGCTAGAGAGTTCAGAGCCAAGGTCATGTGGCAAACAGCTCTGGCTACATGCCATGTCTGCCATTGTCCTACAGACATTCTCAGATGACACTGGGACACTCACCCAGGAGCCAAAGCAATGAGCTTTGGGTTGGCCAAGGGTGCTTGCCCTGGGAGGCTAGTGTTGGGAACAGTCCTTGTGTTAAGACAACGCTCAGTTGGAAAATTCCCCACAAAAGGGAAGTCTGAGTGCTGACAGGAAGGCGTGGTGTAGCCAGAAATACAGCCAATGTCAGCTACCCAAGGGGAAGGAGGGCTTTGTCACCTTCGTGATTTCTTTGTTGCATTTACAGATTTTTCCAGTGCAAAGAAAAAGTATCCTGCTAGAGCAAATGCTGTTAGTGTCCCTGCTTCTACCCCTTTGGACTACCCTGGAGGTCACTTGCAGGCTGTTTATTTTTATTTTTATTTTGTTATGATTGTTTTTAGACATAGGGTCTCATTCTGTTGCCCAGACTGCAGTGCAATGGCACAACCATAGCTCACTGCAGCCTTGAATTCCTGGGCTCAAGCAATCCTCCCGCCTCAGCCTCCCAAGTAGCTGGGACTACAGGTGTGTGCCACCACACTTGGCTAATCATTCTTACTTTTTGCAGAGACAGGTTATCATGATGTTGCCCAGGCTGGTCTCAAACTCTTGGCCTCAAGTGATCCTACTGCCGTGGCCTCCCCAAATGCTGAGATGACAGGTGTGAGCCACTATGCCCGGGGCAGGCATCTCTTTTACATTAACAGGTCTCTGTAACTCTCTGACTGTATGATTTTCCTAGGGCCGCTTTAACAAATAACCACCAACACTGGCTTTAAGTAATAAAAAGCTATTGGCTGGGTGCAGTGCCTCATGCCTGCAATCCCAGCACTTCGGGAGGCTGAGGCGGGTGGATCATGAGGTCAGGAGTTCAAGACCAGCCTGCCCAGTATGTTGAAACCCCGTCTCTACTAAAAATACAAAAAATTAGCTGGATGTGGTGGCGCACGCCTATAGTCCTAGCTACTCAGGAGGCTGAGGCAGGAGAATTGCTTGAACTCAGGAGGCGGAGGTTGCAGTGAGCAGAGATCACACCACTGCACTCCAGCCTGGGCAACAGAGCAGGACTCCATCGCAAAAAAAAAAAAAAAAAAAAAAAAAAAAAAAAAAGGAAAAAGAAAAAGAAAGCTATGGTGGTATAGCAAAACAAAATGGACTAAGACAATAAATATGCTAGTGCCTTGATCTTGGACTTTCAGTCCCCAGAACTGGAAGAAATTGTTTTATTTTTTATAAGCCACCTAGTCTGTGGTTCTGGTTCTTTCTTTTTGTGTGTGTGAGACGGAGTTTCACTCTTGTTTCCCAGCCTGGAGTGCAGTGGCATGATCTTGGCTCACTGCAACCTCCACCTCCCGGGTTCAAGCGATTCTCCTGCCTCAGCCTCCTGAGTAGCTGCGACTACAGGCACGCGCCACCATGCCCAGCTAATTTTGTATTTTAGTAGAAACAGGGTTTCTCCATGTTGATCAGGCTGGTCTTGAACTCCTGACCTCAGGCGATCTGTCCGGCTTGGGCTCCCAAAGTGCTGGGATTTCACATGTGAGCCAGAAGGCCTGGCCCTTTGTTTTTGTTTTTGTTTTTTTTGAGACAAAGTTTTGCTCTTGTTGCCCAGCCTGGAGTGCAGTGGCATGATCTTGGCTCACTGCCACCTCTGCCTCCTGGGTTTGAGCAATTCTCCTGCCTCAGCCTCCCGAGTAGCTGGGATTATAGGCGCCTGCCACCACACCCAGCTGTTTTTGTATTTTTAGTAGAGACAAGGTTTCACCATGTTGGTCAGGCTAGTCTCGAACTCCTGACTTCAGGTGATCCGCCTGCCTTGGCCTCCCAAAGTGCTGGGATTACAGACGTGAACCACTGCGCCTGGCTAGACAGCGAGCAAGCTAAAAGCACTGTAAAATGAATGCCTTCAGAGCGGCCCTCAAACAATGTGTGAGAGACTGGTGGATCGATGTTCTACCTCTCCACTCTTCAGTGGGACAATTCTGAGGGAATCTGCTGCATGGTCTCTCAGAGAACCTTGGAGGGATTGAGCCTGATTGCTTAGCGTGGGAATGTGTCTCGTTGCTTAGCATGGGAATGTGCCTCGTTGATTAGCGTGGGAATGTGTCTCGTTGCTTGGCGTGGGAATGTGTCTCGTTGCTTGGCGTGGGATTGTGCCTCATTGCTTGGCGTGGGATTGTGCCCCATTGCTTGGCGTGGGATTGCGCCCCATTGCTTGGCGTGGGATTGTGCCTGGTGGCTCAGCGTGGGAACCTGTCTCTTTGTTAGTGAGGGATTGTGCCTCGTTGCTTAGCCTGGGATTGGCCTCGTGGCTCAGCGTGGGAATGTGCCTTGTGGCTTAGCGTGGGATTGTGCCTGGTGGCTCAGAGTGGGATTGTGCCTCGTTGCTTGGCATGGGATTGTACCTGGTGGCTCAGCGTGGGAACCTGCCTCATTGCTTAGTGTGGGATTGTGCCTGGTGGCTCAGCGTAGGAATGTGTCTCATTGCTTAGCATGGCGATGTGCTTGTATCAGACAGACTCTGAGGTGGCCTCCAATCGTCACTGCCTCCTGGTATTCATTTTCCATTCAATCCATTTCTTTGCAGCATGGGTGTACTTCCAATCCACAGACTATGGCAAAGGTGATGGGAATGTTATGCCATGATTATGTCATAAAATTGTCACTTCTGTCTCACTTGCAGACTCTTGCTGCTTTTGATGAAACAAGCCACCATGGTGGGGAGGGTCCCATGACAAGGAACTGAGTTCTGCCTCCAGTCAAGAGCCAGTAAGGGCCCTCACTCTAATAGCCTGCAAAGAACTGAATCCTGCCAGCAACTATGTGATCTTGGAAGTAGAGTCTTCCCCAATTAAGCTTTGAGTTGAGACCACAGCCCTGGCTAAAACCTTCTTTGCAGCCTATGAGAGACCCAAGAGCTGAGGACCCACCTAAGATGTTCCCAGATTCCTGACCCTCAGAAACTATTAGATAATAAATATGTGTTATTTAATGTCATTTAAGTTTTGAGGGTAATTTGTTATGCAGCAATAGCTAGCTAATACATTATCACACCTTTTATTGGCTTCCTTTCCCTGTCTTGCTTTCTAACTCTTTCATCCTGCTACCTAAGATCACCTCCCCCATGAACTATACTGAAATACTTATCTCCACATCTGGTCTTGAGGGAACCCCAGCTAAGTCACCTGCCATTAGGATTATGGGCCAGCTTTTATTTGTATGAAAATCAGTGTAAGTTGGAAAACATCGAAGAACATATAGAGTGTCACAGCTTCTGCTTGGTGGTTGATAATGGCTGGATTTGCACTCAGCATCCATCCCAGCCTCTTTCCAGTGTATTTTCTTGCTATGCAGAGGCTGAACATCTAAACGTGGCATTTTAAAGAATCCCTTGCAGCTAGGGTGCCGGATATGATTCATTTGCACCAACTGGAAGCACTCTAGATTCAGAAGGTGGGAGTGAGTTGGAGCCTAGCTCTTTTCTGCCTCAGCTCTTTGTGCTGTAAGAATGGTTGGTGAGACCTTGGTTTTAAAATTTGATTTTCTAGCAGAATTTGTTTCCAGTCTCTAGCGTTGTGAATTTTAAGAGATGTCTGCAGTTGTAGCATTAGCTTTCTCTCTCTCTCTTTTCTCTCTTCTTTGCTTCTTCCTTTTTTCCTTCCTTCCTTCCTCCCTCTCTTTCTTTCTTTTCCTTCCTTCCTGCCTCTCTCTTTTCCTTCCTTCCTTCCTTCCTTCCATCCTTCCTTCCTTCCTTCCTTTCTCTCTCTTCCTCTTTCTTCTTTCTTTCTTTCTTTCTTTCTTTCTTTCTTTCTTTCTTTCTTTCTTTCTTTCTTTCTTTTCTTTTCTTTTCTTTCTTTCCTTTCTTCCTTCCTTCTTCCTTTCCTTCCTTTCCTCCCTCCCACCTGCTTTCCTTCCTTCCTCTCTCCCTCCCTCCCTCTCTACCTACTTTTCTTTCTTTCTTTCCTTTTTTCTTCTTTTTCTTTTTCTTCTTTCTTTCCCTCCCTCCCTCCCTCCCTCCCTCCCTCCCTCCCTCCCTCCCTCCTTCCTTCCTTCCTTCCTTCCTTCCTTCCTTCTTTCTCCCTCCCTCCTTCCTTCCCTCCTTTCCCCCTTTCTCCCTTCCCCCTTCCCCCCTTCCTTTCTTCCTTCCTTCATCTCACTTTGTTGCCCAGGCTGGAGTGCTGTGGCGTGATCTCAACTCACTGCAGCCTCTGCCTCCTGGGTTTGAGCAAGTCTCCTGTCTGAGTCTCCTGAGGCAGGTGTGCATCACCATGCCTGGCTAATTATTTCTATTTTTAGGAGAGACGGGGTTTCATCATGTTGGCCAGGCTGGTCTCGAACTCCTTGAACTCAAGTGATCCACCCGCCTTGGCCTCCCAATGTGCTGGGATTACAGGCATGGGCCGCCGCACCCGGCCACCATCAGCTTCCTGATACCTGAATTGCAGCCCTGGAGTTGTGGTTTTGAACTTAACCTTGGGCAGTGGCCCCTCTATTTCCTCTTGTATTAATTAATTAAGGCAGCAACTGCTGCTGTAACAGGTAAACCACATAACTCCAGTGTGTTTTAAGACAATAGAGGTTATTTATCAGAAATTGACGAAAAGAGACCATAGAGGGAAGATTTTTGCTCATGTGAAGTTCTGTGGAGGTGTCTGACCATTGGTTTCCCGTGTGAGTGAGTCCGGGACCTCCAAGAAGCAGAGGTCAAGATGAGCTCAGCCATGTGAGAGATTCACGAGGGCAATGCTGGTGTGGGGGGAATGGGGATGCAGCCAGTGAGGCTGGGAGAGCTGCTGACGGTGCACAGACAGCAGAGTAACGAGACAGGGAGGGAAGGACGGTGGGGTGGAAGCATCTTAGACTGCAGGATGCTTCTGAGACTTTGGCCAGGCCATTGAGCGTGTCCCAGAAGAGTTCTGGGTCTCCTAGGACCTGGCTTGCCGCAGTGTCTCTTTTCTGCTCAGGCCCGGGTGAGGAGCAGCCCCTGGGAAGCATGACCTCGGTTGCTGTGAAGTGCTGGACTTCAGAGCTCAGCATCTAGGGTGCTTGTTCAATCATGCTTCCTGCAGAGACCAGAGGTGCATTTGCATGATCATCAGTCCATGATTTCAGAAATCCAAAGTCTTTCCATCTTGTGGCTCCCCCATAGCCAAGGCCTTGGAATTTTGCTTTCAGTGGATGAAGACACAGAATTACAGCTATGGAGCATCTGCTGGAGTGCTATGGTGCAATCTCAGCTCACTGCAATCTCCACCTCCCGGGTTCAAGCAATTCTCCTGCCTCAGCCTCCTGAGTAGCTGGGATTATAGGCGCCCGCCACTACACCCGGCTACTTTTTGTATTTTCAGTAGAGATGGGGTTTCACCATGTTGGTCAGGCTTGTCTTGAACTCCTGACCTCAGGTGATCCACCCGCCTCAGCCTCCCAAAGTGCTGTGCTGGGATTACAGGCGTGAGCCACGGTGCCTGACATCTGTGGGAGGTTTTGCACACCACACCTAGAAGTGAGGCAAGTAGCTTCCGCCGACATTCCATTGACTGTTCCTAACTGCAAGGAAGGATGGGAAATAGAGCTGGGCTCCAATAAAGCGCATCTGAGATTTGGAAATGGGTTCCGGGCTGGGCGCGGTGGCTCATGCCTGTCATCCCAGCACCTTGGGAGGCTTAGGCGGGAGAGTCACCTGAAGTTGGGAGTTCGAGACCAGCCTGACCAACATGGAGAAACGCCATCTCTACTAAAAATACAAAATTAGCCGGACTTGGTGTTGCATGCCTGTAATCCCAGCCACTCGGGAGGCTGAGGCAGGACAATCCTTTGAAGCTGGGAGGCAGAGGTTGCGGTGAGCCGAGATCGCACCATTGCA
>NW_016107549.1:870146-872906 GCF_001604975.1 Cebus imitator
CAAAAATCTCTCCACCCCCAACCACTCCCGTTCAGCTCCGGGTAACCATCATTTTTCTCTCTGCATCTTTGAGTTCAACTTTTTTAGATCTCACATAGGATTGAGAGTCTTTTTTTTAGATCTCATATAGGAGAGAGGAGTCTTTTTTTTGAGACGGATTCTTGCTCTGTCGCCCAGGCTGGGGTGCAGTGGCATGATCTCAGCTTACTGCAACCTCTGCTTTCCGGGTTCAAGCGATTTTCCTGCCTCAGTCTCTCGAGTAGCTGGGACTACAGGCGTGCATCACCATGGCCCGGCTAATTTTTGTATTTTTAGTAGAGATGGCAACCATGTTGCCCAGGCTGGTTTTGAACTCCTGACCTTGAGATCCACCTGCCTTGGTCTCCCAAAGTGCTGGGATTACAGGCGTGAGCCACTGAGCCTGGCCAGACCATCTTCTGCTAATGACTGACAGAAGTCGTCGATCCATCCCCAGCTCACTTGCCCTTCCAGTGGGGTAACTGTCAGGTGGCTTTCTACCTCCCGTTTTCCAGGGGATTAAGCCCGTGTTGCCCACAGCAGTGACTCACTTTCGCTGTATCCTTTGCGGCTGCTTTCTCCTCCTCGTCTTTCTTTCTTATTGTCTACCGATGCTTCCTGCGGCTATTTCCTGAATCGTCTACTTATCCTCAAATCCTCGTCTCATGCTTGGCTCCTGGGGGAATTTAAATTAAGACATTCTCAAAGTAGATAAGTAGATTGAGAATCTTAAGTCTATGCAACTTGAACATGATTTTGTGTGTGTGTGTGTGTGTGTGTGTGTGTGCGCGCGTGTGTGTGCGCGTGCGTGCGCGCTTGTGTACAGAAAGCATAGTTTAAGCCAGGTGCAGTGGCTTATCCCAGCACTTTTAGAGGCCAACGTGGGAGAATTGCTTGAGGTCCGAAGTCTAAGACCAGCCTGGGCAACATAGCAAGACCCTATTTCTAAAAAATTAAAAATAGGTTAGCCAAGTGAGGTAGTGTGTGCTTGTAGTCCCAGCTCCTCTGGAAGGGAGGTGGAAGGATCACCTGAGCCCAGGAGTTTGAGGTTACAGTGAGCTGTGATCGTGTCACTGCACTCCAGCCTGGGCAACAGACCGAGACCTCGTTTCTAAAAAACAATAATAATTTTTAAAAAGTGGGCCTGGTGGCTTAAGCTTGGGTGCAGTGGCTCACGCCTGTAATCCCAGCACTTTGGGAGGCTGAGGTGGGTGGATCACCTGTGGTCAGGAGTTCGAGATCAGCCTGGCCATCATGGTGAAACCCCGTCTCTACTAAAAATACAAAAAATTAGCTGGGTGTGGTGGCAGCTGCCTGTACACCTGTAATCCCACCTGCTCAGGAGGCTGAGATCGCGCCACTGCACTCCAGCCTGGGCAACAAAAGGGAAACTCCGTCTCAAAAAAAAAAAAAAAAAAAAGAAAAAGAAAAAGAAAGAAAGCACAAGTTTGAAAGGTATCAACCTTACAAAGAATTGAAATTGCTGCAACAAATTTTGTCTTACTCAGGAGGCTGAGAGTAGGAGGGTCACTCGAGCCCGGGTCAAGGCTGCAGGGAGCCATGTTTGCGCCACCGCACTCCAGCGTGGCGGACAGAGGGAGATCTTGTCTCAAAAAAAAAAAAAAAAAAGACTTTGTTTTGCAGTCTCCCCTAGCACACGGAATAGGACCCCAGTGGAGCTGTGTGTCTCAGAAATGGTTGGGTTGTTAATGATTTGAAGTGGGAGAAAGCAAACCAGGGAGATGCTTTTGCTGGCGACCTAGAACTGTAACAATTCTTTTAATATTTTGAAACGGGTCGTGGAGGCGCTGGCAGCTCCCCACCCCCCTTCAGGGTGCAACTGGATGGAACTGCAGACGTTTCTGAGCACAAAGAACAGCCACACACCCGTTATGCACCCGCTGACACCATCAAAGGAGAATCTCCATCTTTTGACCCCATTTTGGAAACTAGCAGGCTGTCAATATCTGTTAAAGGGCTGAATGCTTTCCTTGCCAGACCCGACTTTAACTGGTAGAAAACTGTCGCTCTTCCAGCTCAGGAGCACCTGGGATGCTTGGCACCCCACCTGGCTTGGCTGCTTTGGGGGATGGTGGAGTGCCACCTGCCCTTCTGAGTCACAGCCTCTCTGTGGGCACACACCATTGTCAGAGATGCCAGTTCACTGACGGGTGTCTCATTGCAGCTGCACCAACCACTGACTTGAGTCTTGAGTCACTGCCTGCTCAAGGGCCAAGAAAGAGAAGCAGAAAATGGATTCTTTTCTATTTCACAGAAGTTGGCTGGCTTTCAAGGCAAGTGTGCTTTTAAGACAAATGCTTGATTGGGCTTTGGGCACAAGTTTCTTCATTTTTTTGCTCACTCTTGGAGCAATGTGACAAGGACACCAACCAGGGCTTGGCAGTGTCCTGGGACCAACTGGATGAGGAGAAATCAGAGCCCCGCAGTCGCTATTAGGGACTCTTGTGAAACATCTGGGATTTCTTTTAGCCAAATTGCCAGGCTGTGAGAGGAGATTGGAAATAATTCCGTGGACATTTTTAACTCTAGCCTAAGACATCTGCAGGCTGGAGAGGAGTGACAGAAATCTGCAGACATATGATTAAAGTTTGCGTCTCCCTTTATGACAGAAATTTATAAGCTGTTTTTCGATATAGCATCAGAGTAGCAGGCAATGTGGGCAGCTGCACCCAGACCTCAGCCCACCTGGATGCACCCATCTTCTGTTTTTTTTTTTTTTTT
>NW_016107549.1:874572-880853 GCF_001604975.1 Cebus imitator
AAATTAGCCGGGTGTGGTGGTGCAAGCTTGTAATCGCAGCTACTTGGGAGGCTGGGAGGCTGAGGCAGGAGAATTGCTTGAATTTGGGAAATGGAGGTTGCAGTGAGCTAGGATCACGCCATTGCACTCCAGCCTGGGTGACTCTGTCTCAAAACAAACAAACAAACAAAAAACAGAGAGAGAGAGAGAGAGAGAGAGAGAGAGAGACGGAGAGAGAGACCAGAGAGTTCTGTTTCTCTTTCTTCATGCATGAGAGAAAGGCCGTGTGGGGGCACATGAGAAGGTAGCTGTGTGTAACCCAAGGGGAGAGCCCACTCCAGACACTGGCTTTGCTGGCACCTTGAACTGGAACTTCTCAGCCTCCAAAACTCTAAGATACATTTCTCTTAAGTCACGAAGTCTGTGGCATTTTGTTGCAGCAGCTCAAGCTGGTGAACACAGGGTCCAAAAGCCCCTCTCCTTTGTCTCTAGAGGGACCAGCTTTGGGGTATAATTTGTGCCTCAGGGGTCCCTGGCTGGAACAGTCTGGGTGTGAGGCTTTGTCTGGCATCGTGTCTTTGCTTTCCTTTTTTGTTTTTCCTGTCCTTCTTTCCCCGCCCCCTCATTGCACTTCTTTTTTTTTGAGACCACACATTTCACTCAGTCGCCAGGCTGGACTGCAGTGGTGTGATCTCGGCTCACTGCAACCTCCGCCTCCTGGGTTCAAGCGATTCTCCTGCCTCAGCCTCTCAAGTAGCTGGGATTTCAGGTGCCTGCCACCACCCCTGGCTAATTTTGTATTTTTAATAGAGACGGGGTTTCTCCATGTTGGTCAGTGTGGTCTCAAACTCCCAACCTCAGGTGATCCGACCGCCTCAGCTTCCCAAAGTGCTGGGAGTACAGGCATGAGCCACCGCACCTGGCACGCTTCTTAATAAATTATTTGCACCTGTGTCCTTGTTTCAGGGACTGCTTTTAAGAGAATCTGACCTAAGAAAATCAGTGATGTAGAACTTTACTAAAGAACTTGGCCAAATTTCACTAGTGAGCTGAGGGCAAAAAAACTGTCAGGACATGCATTCAGCTTGCAGAGCTTTGGTAGTTCCTACTAATGGCTGTTCTGATTCTCCTCGGGTGTTAGTTAGACTAAGGAATGCCAGCTGCTGCAATAGGTAAGCCCTGAAATCTAATAGCTTAAAACAACAAAGGCTTATTTCTCACTCATGCACAGTCTGAGGTAGGTTGGCCAGCCCTCTTCTTCCATCTAGAACATATGGTTTCTGTTGAAAAACACGCGCTTTGAATGAACAGACTTTCCAAACAGGCTTTGTGTGAGCAGCATGGCCGTTTATTCACCTGCGTGCAGGTGGGCTGAGGCCGAAAAGGGCATTAGCAAAGGGCAGTGGGAGTTGGTTTTATAGGTTTGGGTAGTTTTTTGGGGGCCGGGGTGTTGCAGAGTAAGTTCAGTTACAATGGCAGGGTTGAGTGAGAGGTATTTACATTATCATAACAACAGTTAAGATGGCAGGGTTGGGTGAGGGGCTTGTCCGGGGAGCTTCGCTGGGCCATCAGGGACAATGGCGAATGCAGGCAGAGGGTGGGAGACTTCAGCCGAGGCAGGCAGGACTTCAGACTTTCAGGCTCCAGGCTTGCCTATGGAGACCTGACATTCCTGTCTTTTTATATATAGAGAGAAAGAATTAGAGAAGAGGGGGTGATAACAGGTTTTAGGGGGTGGGGGTGAAGTTTCTCAAGGCTTCTTCGAGCGGGATTAGGGGCGGGATAGAAACCTAAAAAAGGGAAAGAATTTAGACTGCTGGGAGATTTTGGGGAAAGGAGTGATATTGTGGGCTTGTTGGAAGGAGCGTTGGTCGTATTGACTGGTTATTGCTTGTATACGATTTTGTAGGAATTGGGAGATTAATTGGAAAAACAGGGTTTAAATAAGAGAAGGGAAAAGATAGCATTAGAGGGGGTAACCGTGTGCAGGGAGAGCTGTTGTTTTCATGGTGTATGAGGAAGCGTGTGGTATCTGTAAGTAACCACTCACTTTCATTAACAAGTTTGGGTATGAGCAGAGAATGGGAGTGAGATTCAGACTGAAATATCAGCTGTAATTGCCTGGAGGGAAAGTGTAAACCAGCCCCTTAAACAAGAGCAGGGCACGTGAAAGTAACCGGGTGCGGGGAATTTGAGCACCGTTAGACAGAAAATAATAGAAACAGACTGTTTTTCTGCTAGTAGCTCATTAGGAGTAGATCCAAATAGAAACAGGCTTTTTGAGCTGTGGTTTAAGTAGCAGGGGCGGCGGCCGAAAACTGGAGAGGGCGAGGGGCTGAAGGCAAGTGTGTGCGGTGCGAAGAGAAAACTTTGCAGGCGGTGAGGGCTACAGGGTACGCGGGGCGCAGCCTGTGATTTCGAGGGATTTTAGGAGTATCAGGGCGGCGGCTGCTGTGCACGTTGTCTTGAGGGCCACAGGGCTGTGAGGTCAAGCTGTTTGGATAAAAAGGCTACGGGCCGTGGGCCTGGCTTCTGTGTGAGAATCTCGAGCGCACAGCCCTGGATTTTAGCAGTATAGAATGAAAAAGTGTTGAGACAGGTTGGGGAGAGCCAGGGAGGGAGCAGTTTTTAGAGCTGCTTTTAAGGAGCGAAAGGAGGAGTGAGGAAAGGATTTAGGGTTCATAGGGTTGGATACGTTTTCTTTTTTTTTTTTTTTTTTTACGGGTTTTTGGGTTTTTTTCCCTGGCTGGAGTGCCATGGCGCGATCTCGGCTCACTGCAACCTCTGCCTCCTGCGTTCAAGGGATTCTTCTGCCTCAGCCTCCTGAGTAGCTGGGATTACAGGCACTTGCCACCACACCCAGCTAATTTTTGTGTTTTTAGTAGAGACGGGGTTTCTCCATGTTGCTCAGGTTGGTCTCGAACTCTCGACCTCAGGTGATCCGCCCACCTCGGCCTTCCATGGTGCTGAGCCACCGCGCCCGGCCTAATCCCCTGGTTTCTTAATGCTTACCTACTGCCTGCTCTGACCTGTGACCTTCAGAGGTTGTTCTTGGGCCCTGGGGCTGCCCTGCCCATAGGGAGGGTAAGAGTGCCTTGGAGCCTACCTCACTCAACCTCCCTGTGCAGCCAGTCGTCAATGGGTTCAGGGGTCAGTTATGGACTAAATGTTTGTGTGACCTCCAAATCCTTGTGTCCCCCCATGTGACTGTATTTGGACATAAGACCTTCAGGAGGCAATTAAGGTTAAATGGAGTACTCAGGGTGGGGCCCTGATCCAGTAGGACTGGCGTCCTTATAAAAAGAGGCAGCACCATGCCCAGATAAATTTTTCTTTTCTTTGAGATGGAGTCTCACTCTTGCCAGGCCGGAGTGAAGTGGCGCAATCTTGGCTCACCACAACCTCCACCTCCTACGTTCAAGTGATTCTCCTGCCTCAGCCTCCCGAGTAGCTGGGATTACAGGCATACGCCACCACACTTGGCAAATTTTGTATTTTTAGTAGAGACAGGGTTTCTCCATGTTGGTCAGGATGGTCTTGAACTCCCAACCTCAGGTGATCCGCCTGCCTCGGCCTCCCAAAGTGCTGAGATTACAGGCGTGAACCACCGTGCCTGGCTTTTTTATTTTTTTATTTTTNGTCAATCCCCACACCAGTTACGGAGGCCAAGGAGACAGGTCCTTGAAAAGAAGGCAGCGTGGAGTGGGTGGCCTCGTGTTGATTAAGAAGGGGATGGACTTACCCCCACTGTAAGAGTTACCCAAAGTTTGGCGTCTGTGATGGTCCAGGGGGCTTCCGAGATGCCCCGGCGGCGTGAGTCTTCAGCCGCCACGCCGAGGATTGGAGCTTCAGGAGCGCTGGGGGCAGCCACGTGAGTCGGACAGTCAACTTTCTGTGGGCGTCCCACACAGACGGGGCAGGGCTTAGGAGAAATCCCGGGCTGCGGGCATTTCTTGGCCCACTGGCCAGGTTTGAGCAGCTGGACGCTGCAGTCTGGGCGCTTTGAAGTCTTTGTGAGCCGTGGTGTGGCTGGGGTTTGTCTTACGGAAGAGGCAAGCATCTGTAGTTCTGAGATGTGCTGCCGGGCAGATTTTTCCCTGTTATTGAACACCTTGAAGGTGAGGTTGCTTAATTCCTGTTGTGGGGCTTGAGGGCCAGATTTTAATTTCTGTACCTTTTTGTAATGTTGGGTTTGACTGGCTGATAAAATGCATATTAAGTGTTTTTCAGGGGCGAGAACAAGTAAGGATGACATTTAAGTTACTCCAGGTGAGATTGTAGGACTGGGTTAAGTACTGGGGGATCTGATGGAAAGGAGCCTAACCGGTGGCTAATCCAGGGGACTAAACTGTAAGCCGGGCCGCATATGAGGTGGGGAGGGGGCAGGAGGGGCATGAGGAGGTGGGTTGTGGGCAGAGGAAGAGGAGGGGGCTCTGGGGGGTGGGGTTAAGTCCTGGATTGGGGCCTGGTTCACAGGCGGGGAGGAGAAAGGTCAGAAGGGTTGATGGACAAGGGGGATTCTGGCTTACTGGCAGAGGAAGAGACAGAAGGGAAGAGAAGGAGCAGAGATTAGGGAGGGATTGGTGTGTAAGAAAATGCCTGGACGTCGGGAATTCAGACCATTTGCCCATGTTGCAACAAAAATTTTATAAAATAGAGAGGTCGAAGGTGCCATTTTTTGGCCAGTTGGAGCCGTTGTT
Source organism: Cebus imitator (assembly GCF_001604975.1). Classification (NCBI taxonomy): domain Eukaryota; kingdom Metazoa; phylum Chordata; class Mammalia; order Primates; family Cebidae; genus Cebus; species Cebus imitator. The sequence goes on from NW_016107549.1 coordinate 879,252, forward strand.
AACTTGTATTGTGGCCATGCAGCGTTACAGAAGAAGATGAGACGTTTGGGTTTTAGGTCAGGAGACAGTTGAAGAGGCTTGAGGTTCTTAGAACACAGGCCAGCGGAGAGGAGGGAGGCTTATGGTTCTGGAAAGGCAGCAGAGACTAGGAGAATAGGCCGGCCATCCAGCCGCTCTGTAGGCGTCCCTAGTTGAGCCTGGGTTGAACCTCCTCGTTAGTGTGTGGCCAAAGGGAGCGTCCTCTACGTTGACCTGCGACCAATATCGGCCATGAGCCTGGTGGGCGAGTGACTAGGGTGAACGTCTCCACGATAGTCAAACCCCTGGGAAAACTGGGTCCCCAGATCCGTGACCTACGTAGGATTTCCTGGTCCTGATCCTTCATGGAAGAACCTGGTTTACCTGATTTTCCTTGTCTTTGCTGTGGAAAAAGGACCAAACTGAAAGAGGGAGGAAGTGGACAGGAAAAGACAAAAGGATGGGAAAGCAAAAAAGAGAGACTGCTTACCAAAACAGCCGGGGGTGTGTGTCTGCGGGCTGGTCCGACGACCCCAGGTCGGTAGGTAGATCTCTTCTTGGAGGGAGCACAAGAACAGGGACGGGGGTTTGGTCTCCCATAGGAGTTCCCCCGACCTGGATTTCGGCACCAAATGTTGAAAAATGCACGGTTTGAATGAAGAGACCTTCCAAACAGGCTTTGTGTGAGCAACCTGGCTGTTTATCTACCTGGGTGCAGGTGGGCTAAGGCCAAAAAGGGCATTAGCAAAGGGCAGTGGGATAGGAGTTGGTTTTATAGGTTTGGGTAGTTTTTTGGGGGCCGGGGGTGTTGCAGAGTAAGCTGTTACAATGCAGGGTTGGGTGAGAGGTATTTACATTATCAGAGTAACAGTTGAGATGGCAGGGTTGGGTGAGGGGCTTGTCTGGGGAAGCTCCACTGGGCCATCAGGGACAATGGCAAATGCAGGCAGGGGCTGGGAGACATGAGGCGAGCAGGACTTCAGACTTTCAGGCTCCAGGCTTGCATATGGAGACCTGACGGTTTCCAAGGTTATTGGGCAGGAGGAAGAGGGAGCTAGGAGGAATGCCAGTTTTTCACTGCTTCAGTCTGGAAATGTCATGCATCATTTATGCTTACAGCCCATTTGTCAAAACTAATCACATGATGCTAATCAAAGCACAAGGGATACTGGGAAATGTAGGCAGCACATGGGATATTTGAGGAGCTGCAGTTTTTCTTACAGTGGAGTTGCACCTTGTACAGGATGTAGGTTAGAAAGGCCGGACAGAGGCCAAAATTGCATGTGGCCCAACTACCTTTGAAGGCAACATTAATGTAAGAGTTGTAGGACCAGGCGCTGTGGCTCATGCCTGTAATCCCAGCACTTTGGGAGGCTGATGCAGGCAGATCACGAGGTCAGGAGTTTGAAACCAGCCTGACCAACATGATGAAACTCCGTCTCTACTAAAAATACAAAAATTAGCCAGGCATGGTGGTGTGGGCCTGTAATCCCAGCTACTCAGGAGGCTGAGGCAGGAGAATCACTTGAATCTGGGAGGCAGAGGTTGTAGTGGGCCGAGATCTCACCACTGTACTCCAGCCTG
>NW_016107549.1:881010-885512 GCF_001604975.1 Cebus imitator
AGTGAGACCCTGTATCTACCAAAAAAAACAAATAGCCAGGTATAGTAGTATCTGTTTGTGGTCCCAGCTGCTCAGGAGGCTGATGTGGAGGATTGCTTGAGCCTGGGAAGTTGAGGCTGCAGTGAGCTATCATTATACTGCTCCACTCCAGCCTGGGTGACAGAGTGAGAACATTTAAAAAAAAAACAGGCTGGACATGGTGGCTCACACTCATAATCCCAGCACTTTGTGAGCCTGAGGTGGGCAGATTACTTGAGGTCAGGAGTTTGAGACCAGCCTGGGTAGCATGGTGAAACCCTGTGTCTACTAAAAATACAAAAAATTAGCCGGATGTGGTGGTGTGTACCTGTAATTTCAGCTACTCAGGAGGCTGAGGCAGGAGAATTGCTTGAACCTGGGAGGCGGACCTTGCAGTGAGCTGAGACTGTGATGCTACACTCCAGCCTGGGCAACAGAGCAAGACTCCATCTCAAAATAAACAAATAAATAAGAAAAAATGACCAATATACAATAAGGTACTTAACACCCTTGCTGAGCAGAGAAATACAAATTAACTATATCTCCATCAGAATGACTAATATTAAAAGGACTGACCCAGCCAGGCCCAGTGGCTCACGCCTGTAATCCCAGCACTTTGGGAGGCCAAGGTGGGAGGATCACCTGAGGTCAGGAGTTTGAGACCAGCTTGGCCAACATGGTGAAACCTTGTCTCTACTAAAAGCACAAAAATTAGCCAGGCATGGTGGCGCACACCTGTAATCCCAGCTACTCAGGAGGCTGAGGCATGAGAATTGCTTGAACTTGGGAGGCAGAGGTTGTAGTGAGCAGAGATTGTCCCATTACACTCCAGGGTGACGAGAGTGAAACTCTGTCTCAAAAATAAAAATAAATAAATAAATAAATAAATGAAAGGACTGACAATAAATACTAAGTATGGGTGAAGATGTGGAGGGACGGGAAGGAATCCTCACACATCACGGATAGGAGTGAAAATTAGTATGACCACTTTAGAAAGCTGGAAGGATCCACTAAAACTAAATATACATTTGTCTTACGATCTAGCAATTCTATATCTCGGTATATGTCAATAGAGATAGGTGATTATATGCATCAAAACGCATGTGGAAGAATGTTCACAGCAGGCTTATTTAGCCAAAACTCGAAACTCAAATATCTATCAATAGTAGGATAAGTCTTTTTTGAGATGGAGTCTTGCTCTGTCACTCGGGCTGGAGTGCAGTGGCATGAACACGACTCACTGCAGCCTCAACCTCCTGGGCTTAAGAAATCCTCCTGCCTCTAGGCTGGGCTGGTGGCTCATGCCTGTAATCCCAGCACTTTGGGAGACTGAGGCAGGCGGATCACAAGGTCAGGAGATTGAGACCATCCTGGCCAACATGGTGAAACCGTGTCTCTACTAAAAATACAAAAATTAGCTGGGCATGGTGGTGCGCACCAGTAGTCCCAGCCACTTAGGAGGCCGAGGCAGGAGAATCCATCCGGGAGTTGTTTGAACCGAGGAGGCAGAGGTTGTAGTGAGCCGAAATCATGTCACTGCATTCCAGCCTGGGTGACAGAGTGAGACTCTGTCTTAAAAAAAAAAAAACCACCCACAAAAACAACAAGAAAAAAAAGGTGGTTATATGCACCAAGACACGTGTAGAAGAATATCACAGCAGGCTTATTTAGCCAAAACTTGAAACTCAAATGTTTATCAATAGTAGGATAATAATCTTTTTTGGAGAGAGCAGGGTCTCACTCTGTTCCCCAGGCTGGAATGCAGTGGCCAGAACATGGCTCACTGCCACCTTGACCTCCTGGGCTCAAGCAGTCCTCCTCTCTCAGCTTCCCGAGTAGCTGGGACCACAGGTATGTGTCACCACACCCGGCTTTTAGGTGGCATTTTCGTATGAGAGCTCCTTTCTTTTGCCGGTGTCGGTTCTGGGTGCAAGCGATAAATGACATTCTTTCAGGTGAACGTTGAGTAGCATGGGAATAGTGACTCACTTGCCATGTGGCTGCTGGATGCTTACGCAATGCGTCTTCAGCTGTTACTGTAATAATGTCATGCAACAAACCAGCCAAAACGCAGAGGCTTGCTAACTCACGGTAAGCCTTTATTCTTATGCTCGTGGGTCTGCAGGTCCAGTTTGGTTTAGCTGAGCCATTCATGGCTTGGGTAAATGACTCCGGTTCAGGCTGTTGGATTGGTTGGGTTCCCTTGCTGCCAAGTCCAAGGTTGGGTTTACTCTGCTCCACATTTGATAATTATCAGGATAAGGGTAAACAACTCCCAGGTGGATCACGGTGTCAGGAGTTCAAGACCAGCCTGACCAGCATTGTGAAACCCCGTCTCTACTAAAAACACAAAAATTAGCTGGGCATGATGGTGTGTGCCTATAGCTACTAGGGAGGCTGAGTCCGGAGAATGGTTTGAACAGGGGAGGCGGAGATTGCAGTCAGTTGAGATTGCGCCTCTGCACTCCAGCCTGGGCGAGAGAGCGAGACTCCATCTCAAAAGAAAAAAAAAAAAAGGGTAAGCAACTCTCTGGGGCATGCTCTTTACCTGGCAGAATACTTGAGTGAAAGAGCTCAGCTAATTCCTGTGGGCACATTTACATCTGCTGACGTCCCACAGGCCAGAGGAAGTCACCTGACCAAGCCCATCAATGTGGTGGGGAAATATACTACCCACAGTGGGAGGGCTCTGCACAGTCACATGCCCAGTGTAGATGTATTGCATTTCTAAAAATGCAATCCGGCGGGGCGCAGTGGCTCAAGCCTGTAACCCCAGCTCTTTGGGAGGCTGAGGCTGGTGGAGCACTTGAGGTCAGGAGTTCAAGATGAGGCTGGCCAACCTGGTGAAACCCCCATCTCTGCTTGTTAGATATAGTGAACCCCAAGTTTCTCTTCAAAGAATCAGTATGTCAGTATATTCAGCTCTCTTATTCTTTAATTCTCGATTTTAAAGTTTAACTTCCGTGTAATTCCAGTAAACAACCTTCTCCACTGGTTCTAATCAGTAGTTCACATCTGTTCCCCCAGCCCCTGGCTCCGTCCTGACTCATCCCGGTCACCGGCTCCAGTCACCTTCTTTGACCTAGGCCACCCCTGGCTACCTGCTCTGACCCACCTGTAGCCGTCCTTCTCACCAAAACACCCACCCTGCCACTCCAGCTTGGACCCCTGCTCTCTTTAAAATAGCCAGTCGGGATTAGTCTAGCTTATGTGGTCTAACCCTAGCCAAGAGGGGAACGACACAGCAGTAGGGGCCCCCCGTCAGGCATAAGTACCCCTTTTCCTCCCTTGTCCAAATGTGCACTCACCATTGTTCCATCTCTCAGCTGCACCCTTCTATAGAAATAAACTGCCTTGTTGAGTAAATTTATATTTGAGTGCTACTGCTTTTGTGGCATCAAAAATTCTACTGATACTAAAAATACAAAAATTAGCTGGGTATGGTGGCGTGTGCCTGTAATCCTAGCTAGCGGGGAGGCTCAGGCAGGTGAATCACTTGAACTCAGGAGACGGAGGTTGCAGTGAGCCAAGACTGTGCCATTGCACTCCAGCCTGGGGGACAAAGTGAGACTCTGTCTCAAAACTAAATTCTCAAAAATAAATAAATAAATAAATAAATGAATGAATGAATGAATGAATGAATGCAATCCTATCTACCATAGCTCCCATGCGATCCCGTCTACCATAGCTCCCATGCGATCCTATCTACCATAGTTCCCATGCTGGTTATGGGAGACCTGTAGGTGGCAGAACTGACAGAAGGAGAGAGTGTGAGTCTTGATGTTATCTTTGGCAGCCCTGGATCTAGCCATGTTTGAAGCCAAATTTATCACTGGACATCCCAGAGTCACCAATAAGCTCCCCTGGCACTTGGCACCTTACCTTTTTTTTTAAATTTTTTTTTTTCCCATAAGACGGGGTTTCACCATGTTGGTCAGGCTGGTCTTGAACTCCCGACCTCAGGTGATCTACCCGCCTTGGCCTCCAAAGTGCTTGGATTACAGGCGTGAGCCACCACGCCTGGCCGGCACCTTACCTTTCTTTTCTTTTTTTTTGAGACACGGTCCTATTCTGTAGCCCAGGCTGGAGTGCAGAGGCTTGATCAGAGCTCACTGTAACTTTGAACTCCTGGACTCCAGCAATCCTCTTGCCTTGAATAGCTAGGACTACAGGCACATGCCAGCATGCCAGGCTAATTATTTTAATTTTTTTTTTGAGACAGTCTCACTCTGTCACCCAGGCTGGCATGCAGTGGCACAATCTTGGCTCACTGCAGTCTCTGCTTCTCAGGTTCAAGCAATTCTTCTGCGTCAGCCTCCGGAGTAGCTGAGACTGCAGGTGCACACCACCATACTGGTTAAGTTTTGTATTTTTTGTACAGACAGGGTTTCCCCATGTTGGCCAGGCTGGTCTCGAATTCCTGGCCTCAAGCGATCTGCCCGCCTTGGCCTCCCAAGTGCTGGGATTACAGGCATGGGCCACTG
>NW_016107549.1:886432-891173 GCF_001604975.1 Cebus imitator
GATCTTGTCTCACCACAACCTCCGCCTCCCAGGTTCAAGCGATTCTCCTGCGTCAGCCTCCTGAGTAGCTGGGACTACAGGTACGTGCCACCACGCCTGGCTAATTTTAATTTAAAAAATATTTTTAGTAGAGATAGGGTTTCACCATGATAGCCATGATGGTCTCCATCTCCTGACCTCATGAACTGCCCGCCTCAGCCTCCCAAAGTGCTGGGATTACAGGTGTGAGCCACCACCTGGCCAGGTCCTTTTTGTTATAGCTCTTCTTTTTTTTTTTAAATAGAGTCTCACTCTGTCCCCCAGGCTGGAGTGCAGTGGCATAATCTCAGCTCACTGCAACCTCCGCCTCCTGGGTTCAAGCAATTCTCCTTCCTTAGCCTCTCAAGTAGCTGGGATTACAAGCACCCACCACCATGCTTGGCTAATTTTTGTATTTTCAGTAGAGACAGGGTTTCACAATGTTGGCCAGGCTGGTCTTGAACCCCTGATCCCAGGTGCTGGGATTACAGGTGTGAGCCACCACGCTCAGCTTTGTTATGGCTGTTAACCTTTGCCCTAACAGTAGACTAGTTCATTTAATCTTCACAACAACCCAGTGAGCTGGTTACTATCATTGTTCCCATTTCACAAATAAGGTAACTGAGACTTCATTTTTAAAAATAGATAGAGGTTTAGTCTCTACTAAAAATACAAAAATTAGCTGAGCGTGGTGGCGCATGCCTGTAGTCCTGGCTACTTGGGAGGCTGAGGTAGGGCAATTGCTTGAACCCGGGAGACGGAGGTTGCAGTGAGCCGAGATCGTGCACTGTACTCCAGCCTGGGCAACAGAGTGAGACTCTGTCTCAAAAACAAAACAAAAAAACGAAAAGGACCCCCAGATACAGTGGCTTGTGGAGGACAGATGGTTACCTCTTTCACACAGTAGTTGGCCATGAGCAGTCCAGCGTGGCAGGGAGGGGATCCTGCTGCTTCTCATCTCGTTGCTAGGTCATTACTCATCTGATAGATGGACACTGGGTCTCGGGTGCATCTATGTTCCAGTGATGGGGAAGCAGCTCATCACTTTGGCTCACATTTCACTGGCAATAAGGAAGAAGGCAGGCAGGACTCATCTCTGGACGTGTGACCGGGTCTACACGATTCTGAGACAATAAGAAGCAAATGGCTTCCTAGCTCATCTCATCTCATCTCATCTCATCTCTGGACCAGATTAAAGGCACCACAAGCACTTCTTCACTGTCTGTCACCATAAGACACCCCCACCAGCACCATGAGAGTTTACTATTGCCATGGCAACACCCCAAACCACCGCCCCTTGCCATGGCAACACCCAAAGTTACTGCCCATTTTCTAGCTATTTCTGAATAATCTGGTTCTTACCTAGCACGTATTAAAAGTGGGTATGAAGTACAGGGGCAGTGGCTCACGTCTATAATCCCAGCACTATGGGGGACCAAGGTGGGCGGATCACGAGGTCAAGGGATCGAGACCATCCTGGCTAACATGGTGAAACCCTGTCTCTACTAAAAATACAAAAAATTAGCTGAACATGGTGGCATGCGCCTATAGTCCCAGCTGCGCGGGACTTGCATCTGGGAGGTGGAGGTTGCAGTGAGCTTAGATCATGCCACTGCACTCCAGCCTGGCGACAGGGTAAGACTCTGTCTCATAAAAAAAAAAAAAAAAAAAAAAAAAGGTGGATGTAAGTATGACCACGAATCACTGCTACTCCTGGTGCAGTGCCTATCAGGAGCAGGAGTACTCAGAGCTGTAACACTGTGGCCACCTCCGTAAAGCTGCTTTCTCCAACTAGGGGCTCACTCTTCAATTCCTTCCTGAGTAAAGCCAAGAACCTGCCCAGCAAGACCCTATTCATCTAGCCACACCCAGCCCCGAGAGAGGCTGAAGACGTAGTTTCCAACTGGGCATCCCTGTGCCTGAAATCGTCTTATAAACTTTATAAAATTAATCAGGGAGAAAGGGAGGGGGAGAAGTGAAAATAAGCCAAGCCCATACATAGCACAGTCAGCATTAATCATTAAGTCAGCCTGCTCTCTGGCCTGCTTCCTTATAGCTATTTGCTTCCTATTGCCTCAGAATCATGTAGGCCCTGTCACAAGATTAGTTTCCCGTAACTGCTCTCCAGATGTCATCTTAAGGATTGTGAGGCATTAAGTTTTCCATTTGAGATGTTCTTTAAGACTCTGCATGTCAGTGAAACTGCTGATGCCAGCTGGTCTGAAGGACCCCACAAAGAGCTGACTCACCAAATAATGCAGCTTCCATATCTTGATGATTTCATCCTCCTTACCCAACTAATCAGACTCCAATTTTCCAATCCTTGGCCTCCATGATCCTCTTAAAACCCCAGCTCAGAACTCCTCAGGGAGACGGATTTAGGGGTTCCCTCTCTCTCTTCACTCGCCCGCCCTGTGATCACTAAACTCTTTCTCTGCCGAAAATGCTGCTGTCTTGGTGGATTTGTATGTCACTGAACAGCAGGGATACAAACCTGGTGGTCCTGTAACATGCCCACTCTGTGGGTCTCCACTGCCCCTGCATCAGGTACTTCTCACTGGGGCTGGCTCTGTGAATTTCAGCTTCTATGATGCATCATTTTTACTGTGCTATTTCTCAGCCCAAAGACACCTTCAACCGCTAATCCTGTCACACAGCTTGTGGACAGGTGTGATACATTACTGCATCTGCTATTTGGCTAAAGTGATTATCCAGTTCTTTCTAATTACCTGGTCAGGAGGGGAATGGATATCCCTGAAGTCAAGACTGGGATTTAGCAGCAGTGGTGTATTTAGATACTTCTCCATGTGTGGAAGGCTGATTAGCTCCATTTGCTAAGTACCTACCAGCTGCTATTAGTCTTTAATGATCTTAATTCCCAAAGTAGCTTGGTGGCAAAAAGGCTGTGGGGGGAACACATTAATAGAGGCCATTCAGATGTTTTTATCTGCAAACTAACTAAAGAGTGTACTAAAAAAAAAAAAAAAAAAATCTTAGATTTTTCCTGCCAAGATTCCCAGGAGACAGATGTCTGCTCTCAGCATCTGTATATTAGGGAAAGGAAAGAAATATTCTTAACTCCCACAGATTTCTAGCCAAGGGGGTTAGTAATAGAGACCATATTTGGCAGAAAGATTGAATCCTGAGATTAAAATTGCTCTGACTTCATCCTAAGGGCAAATAGATTATGTTCTCAAAGCATTTACTTTTAGAGAGAAACTAGAGAGAATATTTTTTTCTCTATTCAGTAAACAGTTTGCCTTCCTTGCACTAAACTGATTGCACTAAACTGGAAATCAGTTGCTTTGCTAGCTTTATTTTTTACTAGAAATGTTCTTTGCATTCCCTCAAATAATTACCTTATAGGTAAATGCAAAGTCATTTTTTTAACGAGATGAAGTCTTGCTCCGTTACCCAGGCCGGAGTGCAGTGACATGATCATAACTCATTACAGCTTCAAACTCCTGTGCTAAAAGTGATCCTCCTGCCTCAGCCTACTGAGTAGCTAGGATTAACAGGTGCAAGCCACCGTGCCCAGCTAATTTTTAAGATTATTTTTAGAGGCGGGGGTCTAGCTGTATTGCCCAGGATGGTTTTAAACTCTTGGCCTCAAGTGATCCTCCCACCGCAGCCTCCTGAGCAGCTGGGATTACAGGTGCAACACGCTGCACTGACCCAAGTCAATGAAATGAATTTTCTTAAGACTCTGACTAAAGAGTTTAAACACTCTAGCTGTACCACTTACTAGACATGTGTCACATTATTTAGTCTATGTCTTTTTCTCATTTACAAAATGGGATTAATAAGAGTATCTACCTAAGAGAGTTGAGGATTAAAGGGGTTGATACAAATGTTTAGATTAATGCCTGGTACATTGCATGTAAATGGTAGCTGTTATAACTATTTATTTATTTATTTATTTATTTGAGATGGAGTCTTGCTCTTGTTGCCCAGACTGGAGTACGGTGGCACGAACTTGGCTCACTACAACCTCTACCTCCTGGGTTCAAGTGATTCTTCTGCCTCAGCTTCCTGAGTAGCTGGGATTACAGGCGCCTGACACCATACCTGGCTAATATTTGTATTTTTAGTAGAGATGGTGTTTCACCATGTTGACCAGGCTGGTCTCGAACTCCTGACCTCGTGATCTGTCTGCTTTGGTCTCCCAAAGTGCTGGGATTACAGGCGTGAGCCACTGTGCCCAGCCTGTTATTACTATTGATTAAAAACATTGTGAGTTGACTGTAGCATCTTCTTTTTGATCCCCTGTCCCCTCATGGCAGGCGTTGTCATCTGTCCCGGAAATCCCTCCCCCCTTCCTACTTTTGGGAATAGAACTCCCTTGAGTATTGGCAGGGCACATAGTTGCCCAGTTAGAGATTACATTTCCCAACTTCTCTTGCAGCTATATAAGGCCATGTGACCAAGGTCCCAGCAATAGAGTATGAGTGACAGAACAACGTAACTTCTGTGTTCCTTCTTTAAAAGGAGGTACTTGCTCGCTACTTTTTCTCTTTTCCCCTTTCATTGTGGTGAGCCAGGCTGGCATGTGGATGAAGCCATATCCTGGAGATAGTGGGTCAGTGAGACAGAAAGAACTGGGTTTCTGGGTGACTTTGTGCAGTGGAGCCCCTGTGTTTGTCAGACCAAGGCCATCTGCCTCCTTCTGGATTCTTAGGTGAGAGAGAGAATTACACTCGTTTCTTATTTGAGCCATTGTTTT
>NW_016107549.1:891203-892438 GCF_001604975.1 Cebus imitator
TGGTCTGGCTCTGTCGCCCAGGCTGGAGTGCCGGGGTGCAGCCACAGCTCACTGCAGTGTCCACCTCTTGGGCTCAAGTGATCCTCCTACCTCAGCCTTCTGAGTAGCTGGAACTACAAGAATGCACCACTGCACCCAGCCTCTTTAATATCTTCATGTCTTAGTTTCAGAATCTCATTTATATGCTAATACATTCACTTACTATCTGGGCATTAGAGTGTATCGGAGAGAAATGGATTCAGTGCTTAACCTGAGCCGAAGTTTGTAAACAAAATTTAGAATGTGTTGGTCAGTCAGTTGACCCTAGAAGCAAAAAAGTCCGGTCCCAATTAGACTGAATACAAACGGGGCCACATTAATGCCAGAATTTCAGTAACTCATTGTTTTCCACATGGAGGACCTCAACATCTCCTCTGCAAGCTTCCCACACTGGAAGCAGAGGAAGCAGAGATGGTAGCAAGGAGACAGCCATTGGGACTTTATTTATGTATGAGACAGGACCTCATCGTGTTGCCCAGGCTGCAGTGCAGTGGCGCAATCTCGGCTCACCACAATCTCCGCCTTCCAGGTTCAAGCAGTTCTTCTGCCTTAGCTCCCCAGTAGTTGGGATTACAGGTGCCCGCCACCACGTCTGGTTAATTTTTTTTTTTTTTTTGAGACAGTTTTTTACTCTGTCGCCAGGCTGGAGGGCAGTGGCACAATCTCAGCTCACTGCAACCTCTGCCTCCCCGGTTCAAACAATTTCCCTGCCTCAGCTTCCTGAGTAGCTGAGACTACAGGCATGCACCAGCACGCCCAACTAATTTTTTGTATTTTAGTAGAGACAGGGTTTCACCATGTTGGCCAGGATGGTCTCGATCTCCTGACCTCGTGATCCACCCGCCTCGGCCTCCCAAAGTAATTTTTGTATTTTTAGTAGAGACGGGCTTTCGCCTTTTTGGCCAGGCTGGTTGCAGGATTCTGAGGGGACTATTTCATTTGTGCCCAGGAAAAACTTTGCTCATAACAGATTTGCTGCTGTTAAAGTCCCAGTGGCAAGGCTGGGCGTGGTGGCTCACAGCTGTAATCCCAGCACTTTGGGAGGGCCGAGGCAGGTGGATCACTTGAGGTCAGGAGTTGGAGACCAGCCTGGCCAACGTGGTGAAACCCCATCTCTACTAAAAATACAAAAATTAACTGGGGGTGGTGGTAGGCGCCTGTGATCCCAGCTTCTGGGGAGGCTGAGGCAGGAGAAT
>NW_016107549.1:893045-896188 GCF_001604975.1 Cebus imitator
GAGGCAGGAGAATTGCTTGAACCTGGGAGGTGGAGGTTGCAGTGAGCCATGAAGGCACCACTGCATTCCAGCCTGGGCAACAGAGCGAGACTCCAGCTCAAAAAAAAAAAAGAAAAAAGAAATGGCCATTTCTCTGTAGATGATGTCCACTTTCTTCCTGGCTGCTGTTAAGATCTTTTCTCTGTCTTTGGTGTTTTGTTTCACCAAGGTGGGCCTAGGCACATATTTCTTTTTATTTATCCTGCTTGGGATATACTGTGTGTCTTCAATCTGTAGACCTAGGTTTTAGAAAATTTGCAGGTCTTATCTCTTTAAATCTTGCCTCTCCTCCATTTTTTCTATTTGATCCTTTGGGATGTTTGATTAGGTGCATCTTGAATTTAATTTTTTTTTTTTGAGAGTCTCATTCTGTCACCCAGGCTGGAGTGCAGTGGCGTGCTGTAGGCTCACTGCAAACTCTGTCTCCTGGCTTCAAGCGATTCTCCTGCTTCAGCCTCTTCAATAGCTGGGATTATGGGTGTGCACCACCACGCCCAGCTAATGTTTGTATTTTTACTGGCTTCATGTGATCCACTCACTTCAGCCTGCCTCCCAGAGTGCTGGGATTACAGCCACCATGCCCGCTGAATTTAATAATCTTATCCTTCATCTCTCTTACTGTTTCATATTTTATTTTATTTTTAGTTTTTATTTATTTTTTGAGACGGGATCTCAAGCTGTCACCCAAGCTGGAGTGCAGTGGTGCCATCATGGTCCACTGCAGCCTTGACCTCCTGGGCTCAAGCAATCCTCTTGCCTCAGCCTCCAAAGTGCTGAGATTACAGGCATGGGCCACTGCACCCGGCCTGTTTCATATTTGATATCTCCTGTCTCTTTGTGTTACATTCAAGGCTATTTTTCCAGCTACGTCTTTGAGTTCATTCATTTCCTCTTGGGTTGTGTTTAAGCTGATTTTTGTTAGTTGAGTTTTTATTTCAGCAATTATATTTTTCATTTTTGTAACTTATATTGAAAAGCATCTTTCTTGTGTTTATAAGAAGCTCAAGGGCAAGGATGTTAATTGTGAATTCCCAGAGTTTCAGTTGTAAACAAAAGCGACTAAATGAAATATATATTTGCAGCAAAAAAAAAAAATCGCATTTCTGAGAATCCCCCGCCTGGGGCCATTTTAAGGCAGGAATGACATGACAGTTTATCTCACCCTTCAGGCTCCCACATCCTAGGTACCATCCAAGCCCCAGGGAACTAAGATGCAGCACCCAGGGTACCAAGGAAAAGGGTAGAGGCACTCTGAGTTGACCTGAGATGAATTTTCATCACCCTTGAAGAATAAGGACTTGAACTAGTGGTCACTTTTAGTTCTAGAAAAATAAGGTGGCCAGGTGCAGTGGCTCATGCCTGTAATCCCAGCACTTTGGGAGACCAAGGTGGGTGGATCACGAGGTCAGGAGTTCGAGACCAGCCCGGCCAACATGGTGAAACCCCGTCTCTACTAAAAATACAAAAAATAGCTGAGCATGGTGGGTGCCTGTAATCCCACTCAGGAGGCTGAGGCAGGAGAATCGTTTAAACCTGGGAGGCAGAGGTTGCAGGGAGCCAAGATCTCACCACTCCACTCCCCACTGGTGACAGAGCTAGACTCCGTCTCCAGAAAAAAAAAAAACAACCCTAAAAAACAAAACAACAACGACAAAAAAGGAAAATTAGTTTACATCTCTTAAGTCTTTAAATTGGGAACTGAAATTCATACCTGCGACATCGTCGATGATCCAGTGGAAAGAAGTTCAAACCCCTTGACCAGGGTTTCACAAATCACAGCCCATGGGCCAAATTTGGCTGGCTGCTGGTTTTTGTTATTAATAATTTTCTGGAGTGCTGCCATGCCCATTCGCAGATGTGTTGCCTCCGTCTATTTTTGTACTGCCGCATCAGGGTTGAGTTATTGTGACAGAGACCGTAGAGCCTGCAAAGGCAGAACGATTTATTATCTGTTCCTTTTTAGCAGAAATTTACCAACCTTGGTCCTAGATCAAGTTTTCAAGACCATCCACAATTGAAGACCAGTTTTAAAAACATGTACTCTGCTCCTCTACCACAGAGACTTTCTAATGTACTAAAACCAGCATGTGCAAAGTTCTCTAAGTTATCAGCTCTAAATTCCTCCCCCCAGCCCAATAAGGAAGGGATTGACACTTCACCCCATTCCCATTTTCCAGCAGAAAAACAAATAGGGGATAAAAATGGAACATCATCCTAGAAGCTTTCTAAAAGTTGGGGAATTGTGGGTACATCTGCACAGATGATTTCTATTTTCGCTCAATGCATACATGACTTAAAGTCTATTTATTGAACAATTATAGGCCAAAAATACCACAGATGCAAATGAGTATTATTAAACACTGCAGAATTTGCCAAACAACCCACAACAAATTAAATTGCTAATAACAAGCTAAACAGCGATTTATCATTAGCTAAGCAAAAAGAACAGCGGTTGAAAACCATGGCCAATTCAAGATAACACAAAGACAAAATGTTCCTCCAGGAAATTATGGAAATTTATACTATCAGCGTACACTTGCGTGCAATGCTGTGAGGTGTTGTTTGTCAGCCAGGCTTCTAGGTGGAATACTAGAACAGAGTGCTCGATAAATTACAGTAACTTTCTATTCTTAATTTACGAACAGTATGTTTAAGTAAGCTTTAATGACTCACTTAGTGTAGGTGGACTGGGTATCAGCTGCCTTTGCCTGTATAGCATCCATTCCTCCTGTTTCTTCTGATTTTCCCTGGGGAAGCTGTGGTCCCATTTGCATCCATGTGGTTGGAAAGGGGCCAGCTTTCGAATGCCGCACGTAGGGCCAGGCACGACGGCTCACACCTGTAATCCCAGCACTTTGAGAGGCCAAGGTGGGCAGATCACCTGAGATCGGGCGTTCGAGACCAGCCTGGGAAATTTGGTGAAACCCCGTCTGTACTAAAAATACAAAAATTAGCCAGGCATGGTGGGCATGTATCTGTAATCCCAGCTATTCAGGAGGCTGAGGCAGGAGAATCTCTTGAACCTAGGAGGTGGAGGTTGCAGTGAGCTGAGATCTCGCCATTGTACTCCAGCCTGGGTGACAGAGCAAGGCTCTGTCTCAAAA
>NW_016107549.1:896423-920358 GCF_001604975.1 Cebus imitator
AAAAAAAAAAAAAGATGTGAGGCACGTGGCCCAGACTGGACAATCTCATGCTCCTCTGCTCATAATTCAATCATAATCACATATCTCAAGACAAGCCAATGAGACACCCCCTCAGGACTTTTGTTAGAATTGCTAACTTTGGAGGATGGAACTGACAACTGATGAAGCCAACACAAAGGAGACCAGGGACTGGGCGGAATGTTAATCCCAGCACTTTGGGAAGCCAAGGTGGGAGGATTGCTTGAGGCCAGGAGTTCGAGACCAGCCTGGGCAACATAGTGAGACATAGTCTCTATAAAAAATAAAAAATTGGTCAGGTGCAGTGGCTCATGCCTGTAATCCCAGCACTTTGAGAGGCCAAGGCAGTCCTGATCATTTGAGGTCAGGAATCTGAGACCAGCCTGGCCAACATGGTGAAACCCTGTCTCTATTAAAAATATAAAAAAATTAGCCAGGAGTGGTGGCGCATGCCCGTAGTCCCAGCCACTCTGGTGGATGAGGCAGGACAATCGCTTGAACCCGGGAGGCAGAGGCTGCAGTGAGCCGAGATTGCGCCACTGCTCTCCAGCCTGGGTGACACAGCGAGACTCCCTCTCAAAAAAAAAAAAAAAAAAAAAAAAAGGGGGGGGGGAAGGGGGGGTGGGGGAAAAAAAAAAATATTGAGAGAAAGAAGAAGGGGGGGGAAAAAAAAAAAGAAAAAAAAAAAAAGGGGAGCTATTTGGGACATGCAAGATCAACCAGAAGATGGGAAAAGTGTGTGTGGGGGGACTGGAGACCAAAGCCTTTAATGGGGTTCAGGGCATTACCCAAGAACATTTTCCTCAGGCAGTTTTTTGTTTGTTTTTTGATGGAGTCTTCCTCTGTCACCCAGGCTGGAGTACAATGGCGCAATCTCAGCTCACTGCAACCTCCACCTCCCGAGTTCAAGCGATTCTGCTGCCTCAGCCTCCCAAGTAGGTGGGATTACAGGCTCCTGCCCACTACGCCTAGCTAATTTTTATATTTTTAGTAGAGACGGGGTTTCACCATGTTGGCCAGGCTGGTCTCAAACTCCTGACAAAATTAGCCGTGATTACACCACTGCACTTCAGCCTGGGTGACACAGCAAGACCCTGTCTCTAAACAAACAAATAAATAAAATGGATGCTGAGGCAACAGAAAATTATAAGAATTCGATACACGTGGCAAGTCAGTATGTGTGTTCAATTTAAGTATTCATTTATTCTATAAATATGTATTGATTCTTGGTGTCTGCAGTGCCAGAGACGGAGCAATGAATAAAGTCCGCCTGCTTTCTACCTCCTGAGGTTCACCTTCAAGGAACACAAACGATGCATCATTGCAAATGGTGATAGCTTCTCTGAGGTAGAGTCTTGGGTTTTCACTAGGGAGCAGAATGGGGGTGGGGAGCCCTGGTTTATTTTATTATTTATTTATTATTATTATGATTTTGAGGCAGAGTTTCGCTCTTGTTGCCCAGGCTGGAGTACAGTGGCACAATCTCGGCTTGCTGCAACTTCTGCCTGCTGGGTTAAGGCGATTCTCCTGCCTCAGCCTCCTGAGTAGCTGGGATTACAGGCATTCACCACCATGCCGGGTTAATTTTGTATTTTTAGTAGAGATGGGGTTTCACCATGTTGGTCAGGCTGGTCTCAAACTCTTGACCTTGTGATCTGCCTGCTTCAGCCTCCCAGAGTGGTGGGATTACAGGCATGAGCCACCGTGCCTGGCTTTCTTATTATTTTTTCAGAAGTCTTGCTCTATCGCTCAGGCTGGAGTGCAGTGACACCATCTCGGCTCAGTGCAACCTCCGCCTCCCAGGTTCAAGCGATTCTCCTGCCTCAGCCTCTCAGGTAGCTGGGATTACAAGCACCTGCCATCATACCCGGGTAATTTTTTGTATTTTTAGTAGAGACAGGGTTTTGCCATGTTGGCCAGGCTGGTCTCAAACTCCTGATCTCAGGTGATCCACCCACCTCGGCCTGCCAAAGCACTGGGATTACAGGCATGAGGCCCTGGGCCTAGCCAGGAATCCTGGTTTAGAAGGAAGGGGTAGGAAATGCCTCTCCTCAAAGAAGCATTTTTTTTTTTTTCTTAAATCTCAAGCTTCTCTTCCTCAGCTAGTCAATTCCAGGAAATCCATGTGATTTCCTTCTTGTCAGTCAAATATCTGGCATCGCCAATGTCCAGATACCTTATCAACTCAGGAAATCCTCACATAAACCCTCCTTTCCCCACGAGTGAGAAATGTGGTTTCCATGGCGGCGAGGTTAAAGCTTTCTCCAACTTTATTTCACTTCATTTGGCGGTTGGTTCCTTGGGACAAGAAAAAAAAACGTCACCGTATACTGATTTCTGTACAACTCATAGCGATTATGAAGAATGTCCCTCTGGGAGAATACTTTATCTTTCCTTTCTGTCACTCCACGATACTTGCTAAACAGTCATGCCCAGAAGTCATGTGGTGCAAGGCCTCAAATTAAGGCTCAATGTTTTGTGCTGCCTGGTGAAACCAGGAGGGCTTCAAGTGGCTGATCCCAAAGTCCCTTCCCTACTCTGCTCTCCCGGAGAAGATTCCAACCCTGCCCCAAAGCCAAATAACCCTCTTTGTTAAGTGAACCAGGCACAGTTGCTGTTTATCTCTGAGTAGGGGTTTCAGTTCCCTGCCATCTGATTTATCAAGACAGAGGAACTGAAATGGAGAAAAATTCCCACAGAGCTGGCTATGCGGGAGACCAGAGTTTTATTATTGCTAAAATCAGTTTCCCAAGCATTCAAAGAACAGAGTTTTTTTGAGATGGCGTCTTGCTCTGTCGCCCAGGCTGGAGTGCAGTGGCGTGATCTCGGCTCACCGCAACCTCTGCCTCCTGGGTTCAAGCGATTCTACTGCCTCAGCCTCCTGAGTAGCTGGGATTACAGGTGCATGCCACCACGCCTGGCTAAGTTTTTGTATTTTTAGTAGAGACAGGGTTTCACCATGTTGGTCAGGATAGTCTCGATCTCCTGACCTCGTGATCAGCCTACCTCGGCCTCCCAAAGTGCTGGGATTACAGGTGTGAGCCACCACACCTGGCCACTGCATTTTAAACAAGGTTTTCTCCACATCCAATCTTGATTAGTTATGTTCTGAAAACAGTCAGTACTGAACACCGAGTAGGACATGGGAAGGGGATAAAATGACGTTGTCCTTGCCCGGGCTCTCATGCTAATGTGGATGTGGGTTAGTTACCCTTTAGGGTAGACTGGAACCTTGACCTGTATGAGTCAGGGCAAAGAGGTGACATTGACTCTGGCCATGGAGATGTAGGGTACACATGGTGGCATCGTCATGCCCTGCCCAGATCCCCTCTGATCCTTTTGCCAGTTCTGTGTGTTTTGCTGCTCACGTTCAGCCTGTGTGGCCATCACAGTGTTGCCTTTGGACACGGGGACCTCCTCGCCTGCATGGAGCCTGGGGAACGCCTGTATATGACACCTTCCCTTCGGGCACCTATAGCCAGCGGCTAACTTCTTTGTCTCCATGTGGGACTGGTGGCTTTGAATGATGTCAGTTTAGCTAAGCTGGAAGAACATTTCCCCCTACTCCCTTCCTTGGAAAATTCTGTGTTAGAGTTGGCTAGAAGAGTAACCTGTGCAAGATTTGGAAGATGGATGTAAAGCAGTGGCCCTAGGTGTTTTCTTTTCTTTTCTTTTTTTTTTTTTTGAGACAGAGTCTTGCTCTGTTGCCCAGGTTGGAGTGCAATGGTGCAATCTCAGCTCACTGCAACCTCCACCTCCTGGGTTCAAGTGATTCTCCTGCCTCTACCTCCCAAGTAGCTGGGATTACAGGTGTGCGCCATGACGCCCGGCTAATTTTGTGATTTCAATAGAGATGGGGTTTCACCATGTTGGCCAGGTTGGTTTCTTTTTTTTTTTTCTTTAAGTCGGAGTCCGATTCTGTCACCCAGGGTGGAGTGCAGTGGCATCATCTCAGCTCACTGCAACCTCTGCCTCCCGGGTTCAAGCAATTCTTCAGCCTCAGCCTCCCTAGTAGCTGGGACCACAGGCACCCACAACCACACCGGCTAATTTTTGTATTTTTAGTAGAGATGGGGTTTCACCATATAGGCCAGGCTGGTCTTGAACTCCTAACCTTGTGATCTACTGCCTGCCTCAGCCTCCCAAAGTGCTGGGATTACAGGCGCGAGCCACTGTGACCCTAGTTTCTATCTCCCTGTGGGTGTCGGGCATGGCGGCAGCACACACACACATCACCGCAGATCTGCTGTCTCTTCTCCAGTTCTTGCCAGATCTCTTCCACCTTTCCTGGGAACTGGGCCAAGTGAACATGCAGCTCCAAGGTGAAGGATGACAGCTTCACCTGCAGGTCACTCACGACACTGAGGTTGCAGGTGGTGTGAGACAGACACAAGTCCCTCGTGGGTTCTGTTCCTCCCTGCTCTTGTACACAGCTAGTGTTCTCTCCTGACTGATGGGCTGGCTGACCTACAGTGATTGCAGACCCAGTACCAGACAAAGGGACATGGTCTGCCCTACTAATTCTCACCACAAGATCAAATCCCATAATAAAGTCCCTGTTCTAGATCACTCATGGTGGTTCTGCTTTTCTGATTGAAAGACACAATGGGACCATCTCCAAAATGGGATTTAAGCTCTGGAGCTCTCTGTGGGGAAGGGGTTAGATGGGGACATTCCCTGGGTGTCTTGGCTTCTTCCCTTTCCGTGTTCTGCTTTCCTTATTTCCTTCCTGGTTTCTCTTGGAGCAAACCCTCTGAGTAAACCCTTTGCATGAGGATGCTTATTTCAGACTCTACGCTGGGAGAACTTGACCTAAGATAAGGAAGTCTGCTGGAGGGCTCTTGAAGATGTAGATTTATTCCTTGTGAAAAAGCAAGAGCAGGCTGGATGCGGTGGCTCAGGCCTGTCATCCCAGCACCTTGGGATGCCAAGGCATGTGATTGCTTGAGCCCAGGAGTTCAAGACCAGACAGGGCAACATGCTGAAACCCTCATCTCTACAAAAAAAAAAAAAAAAAAAAAAAATTAGCCAGGCTTGGTGGTGAGTACTTGCAGTCCCAGCTACTTGGGAGCCTGAGGTGAGAGAATCACCTGAGCCGAGGATGTTGAGGCTGCAGTGAATTGAGATCATGCCACTGTGCTCCAGCCTGGGTGACGGAGTGAGACCCTGCCTCAAAAAAAAAAAAAAAAGAAAAAATTGGCTGGGTGCGGTGGCTCACACTTGTAATCCCAGCACTTTGGGAGGCCGAGGTAGGCTGATCACGAGGTCAGGAGTTCGAGACCAACGTGGCCAACATGGTGAAACTCCGTCTCTACTATAAATACAAAAAATTAGCCAGGTGTGGCAGTGTGCACCAGTAATCCCAGCTACTTGGGAGGCTGAGGCAGGAGAATTTTGTGAACCCGGGAGGCAGAGGTTGCAGTGAACCGAGATTGCACCACTGCACTCCAGCCCAGGCGACAATGCGAGGCTCTGTCTCAAAAATAAATAAATAAAAATTTAAAAAGGCATGAGCAGTACAAAGTGCAGCTCTGGGACTGTCCTAACCCCTCTTTTACTTCCTGCCTTTAAATTGAGATATCTGCAGCTGTAGCAGTCATCTTTTTAAATATTTTATTTTCAATTAACAAATAATTGTACATGATACAGTGTATAATGCTTACATCAGGGATAATCAGTATATTGATCATTTCAAATAGTTATTATTTCTTTGTGCTGGGAATGTTCACTATCCTCCTTCTAGGTATTGGGAACTATATATTATTGTTGGCTATAGTCACCCTACAGCGGTATGGGACACTAGAACTTACTCCTCCTATCTAGCTGTAGCTGCCACCTTTGAGACTATGAGGTGATGAAATTTAAGGAGAAAATCCAACATAGTGAGGATGGTGGGTGAAAGAAGGAGAGAAGGATGACTTTTTATTTCATTTATTTATTTATTTGTTTAGAGACAGTCTGGCTCTGTTGCCTAGGCTGGAGTGCAGTGGCATGATCTTGGCTCACTGCAACCTCTGTTTCTGAGTTCAAGTGATTCTCCTGCCTTAGTTTCCTGAGTAGCTGGGATTACAGGCACCCGCCAGCACACTTGGCTAATTTTTGTATTTTTAGTGGAGACAAGGTTTCACCATGCTGGCAAGGCTGGTCTCAAACCCTTGCCTCAAGCAATCCACTTGCCTCAGGCTCCTAAAGTGCTGGGATTACAGTCAAACCACTGTCCCCTGCCTGAGAATGGCTTTTTGAAAAATGGCTATCATCTACCTACATATTTTTTGCTTTGTGAGAAAACTAAAGTCCTATTTACTTAAGCCACTCTTAGGTTACTGGTGACCTACAGATGACAACATTCCTAATTAACCTACTTTCCAGCATGTCTTCCCATATTTTCCCTTTCTTCTTGCCTTTTGCTTGGGACTCAATCTATTTCCAGGGAAGAGAGTTCTTCCTTAACTTCCCAGTAGAACATATGACTCAGTTTAGGCCAATCAGCATTCCCCATCTACCTGGCTATAGTCATTGGCTCAGAGGTGATCATGTGATATGGACTGGGCCAATCAGAATCTCAGGATGGAGGCAGTCTATATCCGTCTCTGGTTGTGAACAAGTGGCATAAAGTTCCAGGAGCTGCTCCTGGCAGCCATCTTCTGAGTGGACACATCAAACCTCTATTGAAAGCCCACCCTACTTTTTATTTATTATATTTTTCATGTGAGCTGATAATTTTCTTTAATGTTTAATTCAGTTTGGGATTTTATTCACAACTAGAAGCATCCTCAGTGATGCAGTGGAAACTAATTTTTAACTTAAATGAACTAGCTTAAAGTAATTTTTAATTGACATAAGCCTCAGTTTTCTCATGTATAAAATGCATTAGAGGCAAGAGGTCTCTGCTTGCCTCCTAGTGTTATCCTGGAGATTAAGTGAAATAAAGTGTTTTTGAATATTTGGGAAACTATGAAGTCAACAGAAGGTATTCATAAAAGTTAAGTAAGGAACACAGAAGTTCTTCAAAGTTTTCATCTTAGGCCTTAAAGAATAACAAATTCTTACCCTGAAGTCCCTATCCATTATTGGCCCCTATATTCTAACCCAGCTAGCTGCTTTGACTTGTTCAGGCATGCCCCAGACAGGCCTAGGCAAGTCCCAGCCCATAGTTCAGGCAATTCCTTGTTTGGAGCTGCTTCCTTGACCAACTTGTGAGCAACTTCCTCTTTTCTTTTTTTTCTCTTTTTTTTTTGAGGCAGTGTTTTGATCTTGTTGCCCAGGCTGGAGTGCAATGGTGTGGTCTCAGCTCACTGCAACCTCCGCCTCCCGGGTTCAAGCGATTCTCCTGCCTCAGCCTCCCAAGTAGCTGGGATTACAGGCATCTGCCACCATGCTCAGCTAATTTTGTATTTTTAGTAGAGATGGGATTTCTCCAGGTTGGTCAGGCTGGTCTTGAACTCCCAACCTCAGGTGATTCACCCACCTTGACCTCCCAAAGTCCTGGTATTACAGGCGTGAGCCACCATGCCCGGCCTAACTTCCTCTTTTTTTTGTTCTCTCTCCCTTTGCCTATTTAGGAAAGTTTTAAATTATTAGCCAATAGGGTAAAGTATAGAATGTGAGGTTCTGTTCCGGCCAATGGAGGATGGACACAGCAGTAGGGTGGACTCACCAGGTTATAAATAATCTTGTCTCCTTTGTACCGTGCACTCTCCTGGCAAGACTGCTGGCGAGCAGTGCCCTTTCTGCAGAAAGTAAAAGGAAGCCTTGCTGAGAAACCTTTTGTCTGACTGCTGATTCTTCCCTGTGACATTGGAAGATAAGCACTTATTTCCAACAGTTAATTTAAGCCAAAAGGCTGTCAGACAAGGGTCAGGAATGGGTATAGTAAGGCAGGGAAAAAAGGAACACAGCTCCCTGTTTTCCCATAGAGAGAGATAAATAGCAGCATGAGCGTGCATATTGGAGTATGCTTGCCTGACTCACAAATCCAAAAATAAGTCATAAGATGCTATATGGAGAGAGTAACTATAAATATAGCAATATTAGCTGTGAGTGACGAGCCCAATTAGAGGACGTAGAGATGATTTAGAAGGTCTCCATGCAATGCATCTTGAAGAGCTGTAAAAATACTTGGTGTTTACAGCTTAAGAAAGAGATGAAAAGAGGAGGTAGTTTAGATCTGATTATGTATCCACCCTGCAGGAGGAATGGTCAGTGCCTGGTCTTCCCCACCTCATCCTCAGTTAGCACACTCTGGCCTAACTTCCAGTGGCCAGCAGCTGCATTCATTGGTTTGAGGACTGTCTCTGGTCTTTGGGGTGCACATTATGATCTACACAGTTGGGCCAGAAATGCTAGGGATTTAATGTCCTCAATGAGTGGCTGTCAATCAGTGACTGGTAGGAGGATAAATACCGCAGCTCCTTCACTCCTCAGCTGGGCAATTCCGACATAGGTCTTCTGTGTTGCCTCCTAGAGATCCCCAGAAAACTGAGCTTCAGTTGCTCACGGTGGTAACTGTTTAATGCTTGTTGTTTTCCTTCCCTGTGTCACTTTCTCTTCCCACACTGGGTCTCCTGGAACTGACTCTAAAATAAACAACTTTCAGTGGAATCATGCCTCAAGGTCAGCTTCTGAGGGAGCCTAAACTATGGCAGACTTTCCTTCCTATGTATATATGTTTTCCAAGAATAATGAGTCTTTCCAATTTTATAAAGCATTTCACTTTTCAAGGAATCTTCACATACAATGGAATATTATTCAGCAATGAAAAAGAATAAAATACTGATAGGTGGAAATCAAGTGCATTACTCTGAGTGAAAGAAGCCAGACTCAAGTGGCTATGTAGTGTACACGTTCATTTATGTGACCTTCTAGGGAAGGTAAGACTATAAGGACAGAAAGTAGATGATTGCTGTGCGCTAAGGCTGCAGGAAGGGATTAAGTACAAAGGATCAAAAGAGGACTGTTTGTGGGTGATAGAGCTGTACTACATCTTGATTTTTGTAGAGGCTACACGACTGTGCATGTTTGTCCAAACCTATAGGACTGTATACTACTAAAGGCTGGATTTCACTGTATGTAAAGTATATCTCAATAAAAAAATTCTTTAAAGCGCATTCACCATTATCTTTGGTTGTCATAACAACCCTGCAGCAATCAGGCATTATTCCTCATTTATTCAGACAACTGTAATTCCACTTCCTTCTCTCCATTCACTCCAAACCCACTGTTTGCCTTTCAACCCACCACTTCTAGCAAATTGTTCTTGCCAAGGCCACTAATGACCTGTTATTTGCTCAAGCCAATGGCCACCTTTCAGCCCTTACTTCCTTGGCCTTTATACATTACTTGGTGGTGTTGATGCTCCTGCCTTAGAGCTGCTTTGGCCCAGGCTGGTGCAGCCCACTCTGTCCAGTCCGCCATCAGCTGTCCTCAGTTGCTCCTCTACCCTGTGTCCCTCCTAATTTATCCAGCTTTTCCTCCACTCATATTTCCCCCCACACTCCCTGGGGGATCTCAACCATCCTTTTGGCATCAATGATCACTTATATGTTAAGTCTGTTTTGCACTACTATAACAGGATATCACAAACTGGGTAGTTTATAAAGAAAATAAATGTGGTCAGGTGCCGTGGCTCATTCCTGTAATCCCAGCACTTTGGGAGGCTGAGGCAGGTGAATCGCTTGAGGCCAGGAGTTCAAGACCAGCCTGGCCAACATGGCAAAAACCCATCTCTACTAAAAATACAAAAGATAAAAAATAAATAGCTAGACATGTTGAAACATGCCTGTAATCCCAGTGGCTTGGGAGGCTGAGACACGAGAATCACTTGAACTCAGGAGGTGAATGCTACAGTGAGCTTAGATCGTGCCATTGTACTCCGGCCTCGGCAACATGGCAAGACTCTCTCAAAAAAAAAAAAAAAAAAGGAGAAAGAAAAGTAAAGTATTTCTTATAGTTCTAGAGGCCTGGAAGGCCAAGACTGAAGAATCGACATCTGATGAGGGCCTTCTTGCTGTGTCATAACATGGCAGAGGCATCCTGCAGTGAGGGGCAGGAGCATGCGTATAAGCTCAAGCCTCTCTTCCTTTTCTTATAAAGCCCATCATGGGGGCTCCACCCTGATGATCGCATCTGATCCTAGATACCTTCCCAAAGCCCTGTTTTGGATTAACATATGACTTTGGGGGTTAAGTTTCAAATATATAAAATTGGGGGACACATTCAAGCCGTATACCATATACTCACAACTGCTGAGAGTGTTTTATGTTTTATCCCCTCATTATCTAGTTACTTGGATTTCCAGTTTATTTTTTAGAGGCAGAGTGTGACTGTGTCACCCAGACTAGAGTGAAGAGGCGCGATCATCACTCACTGCAGCCTTGAATTACTGGGCTCAAGAGATCCTCCAAAGCAGCTGGGACTACAGGTGTATACCACCATGGCTGACTTCATTTTTAATTTATTTTTGTAGAGATGGGGTCTTGCTGTGTTGCTCACATTGATCTTGAACCCCTGGCCTCAAGAGATCCGTTGCCTTGGCCTCCCAAAATACCAGGATTACAGGCATGAGCCACCACACGTGGCTTTGGATTTCCAGTTTATTACTCAACAGTTGATTTTTCAGCCTCCCAAAATGCCATTAAGTCAGACAAACTTTTTCTAAAGTTTCTGGGACAAAACTGATAGCTCAGGGCTACTATTACAAGATCTAGTAGAATGGTATAGAGATTTCATCTTGTAATGTCCGTTGGACGTTGTTCCATGGTTTCAAACTCTTATGGAACCATAAATAATGTTCAAGAATAATTAAAGAAGAAAACTCATGGCTTTCATACATATGTAAAGTGAACATGTGTTAAAGATTTTATCTTCCTTATGAATGAGAGAACCAATGTTACAACTCATTCAAAGGAGCATTCAAATAAAATACACAGTTATGGATCAGAAACACTGAAATGATTGTGCAAACTGAGCTCTTCCAGAGTGGTGGAGGGAAGTAGGTTGAACTTCTGGTGGACATCACAGCTTTTTCATGTCTACAAAAAAGGATTATTTTGCATTGCTATCAGTTATCAAGAGCTTGCAGAATTGTAAAATAGGTCAAAGGCAAGGAAAGGCTAGAATCAGGTAACTCAGAAGAGCATTCTTTACCCTATGGGTTTCCAGGCTTTTTCTTTAAAGGGCCAGGTAGTGAATACCTTAGGCTTTGCTAGACATATGACCTACATGGCCACACTGCCATTGTAGCATGAACACAGCTGTAGAAAATATAAACAAGGCTGGGCGCGGTGGCTCATGCCTGTAATCCCAATACTTTGGGAGGCTGAGGCAGGAGGATCACAGGCCAGGAGTTTGAGACCAGCCTGGCCGACATGGTGAAACCCTGTCTTGACTGAAAATACAAAAATTAGCCAGGTGTGGTGGTGTGCACCTGCAATCCCAGATTCTTGGGAGGCTGAGGCAGGAGAATCACTTGAACCTAGGAGGTGAAGGTTGCAGTGAGCCGAGATTGTGCCACTGCACTCCAGCTTGGATGACAGAGCAAGACTTTTTTTTTTTAGAAGAAAAGAGGCCAGGTGCGGTGGCTCACGCCTGTAATCCTAGCACTTTGGGAAGCCGAGGTGGCTGGATCACCTGAGGTCATGAGGTCAAGACCAGCCTGGCCATCATGGTGAAACCCCATCTTAAAAAAAAAAAAAAAGAAAATATAAACAAATAGCAGTGGTTGGATTTGGTCTCTTGGCTGTGGTTTGCCAGTCCTTGCTCTAGACAGTGTCTAATTTTCAACTGAAGCAAATTTTTTTCCTGGGTTCAGGTGTGGTGACTCATGCCTCTAATCCTAGCCCTTTGGGAGGCCAAGCCAGGAGGATCATTTGGGCCCAGGAGTATAAGACCTGCCTGAGTTACATAGTAAGACTCCATCGCTACAAAAAGTAAATAAAAAATTAGCCAGGCATGGTGGCACATTCCAGTAGCCCCAGCTACAAGGGAGGCTGAGATAGGAGGATTACGTGAGCTTGGGAGGTCGAGGCTGCAGTGAACTGTGATTGTGCCACTGCACTCCAGCCTGGGTGACAGAGGGAGACCCTGTCTCAAAAAAAAATGTATAACAAAAACTTTCCCCTGCAATAAGACAGTGCCACAGTGCCTAGAAGTTTTAAAAAATATACTAAGAAGATGACTGACATTAAAACATGACTTTGATATTCATGAATTATGCAGCAATCAGCTTGGTTCATTCATGGTGAATTACACCTTTCTTCTAATGTATTGGATTTAGGAGTTAGAAATCTCATGGAAAGGTAAAGCTCTGGTCAGCTTTACTTTTGTGTGTGTGTGTGTGTGTGTGTGTGTGTGTTTATTTTATTATTTTTTTTGAGACGGAGTTTCACTCTTGTTGCCCAGGCTGGAGTGCAATGGCATGATCTTGGCTCACCACAACCTCTGCCTCCTGGATTCAAGCGATTCTCCTGCCTCAACCTCCCGAGTAGCTGGGACTACAGGCATGCACCACCATGCCTGGCTAATTTTGTATTTTCAGTAGAGACAAGGTTTCTCCATGTTGTTCAGGCTGGTCTTGAACTCCCGATCTCAGCTGATCCACCCGCCTTGGCCTCCCAAAGTGCTGGGATGACAGGCATGAGTCACCACGCCCGGATTGGTCAGCTTTACTTTGAAAGTTCTTAGGCTGTTGGATTAAAGCAAAGGGTCAGCACACTATAGCCCACAGGCCAAATCCACGTGGCCCACAAAGCCTAAGATACTTATTTGCTGGTCCTTTATATAAAAAGTTTGTTGCCCTCTGAATTTAGGGTTTAGAAGCAAGGATTCTTTGATTCTACCCCTCACTAACTGTAGGCTTTCAGGCCCCTTATTTCACTTCTTTGTGCCTCAGTTTTCTGATTTGCAAAGTGGATATGTTAGTGGTACTTAGCCAGGTGTGGTGGCGGGTGCCTGTAATCCCAGCTGCTTGGGAGGCTGAGGCAGAGAATTGCTTGAATCCAGGAGGCAGAGGTTGCAGTGAGCCGATTGCACCACTGCATACCAGCCTGGGTGACAAAGTGAGACTCTGTCTCAAAAAAANAAAAAAAAAAAAAAAAAAAAAAAATCCAATTGTTGTGGTGAGCCAGTCCAGGTTTTTCACTTTGACACAGCAAAGAATCTGAGAGCAAGTCCAAAGTCAAAGTAAGCAAGAGGCCAGGCATGGTGGCTCATGCCTGTAATGCCAGCACTTTGGGAGGCTGAGGTGGGTTGATCACTTTAGTTCAGGAATTCGAGAACAGCCTGGGCAACATAACAAGATCCCTGTTTCTACAAAAACAAACAAACAAACAAACAAACAAAAATTAGTTAGGTGTGGTGGTGCGCGCCTGTAGTCTCAGCTACTCGGGAAGCTGGGGGGAGACCATCACCTGAGCCTGGAGAGGTCTGCGCTGCAGTGAGCTGAGATCGTGCCATTGCACTGCAGCCTGGGAGGTAGAGTGAGACCCCATCCTGAAAAAAAAAAAAAGCAAGAAAGTTTATTGCAGAGTGAAAGTACACTCTGACAGCTGATTAGAGTGGGCTGCTCAAAAGTGAGACAGCAGGGACTGTCAGTGGGGAGCCTCTCTTTATGAGAGCCTGATATGATTATTCATGAAAGAGTGGGAAGAGGCGTTGCTGGTTTTTATTTATTTATTTATTTATTTATTTATTAGATGGAGTCTTGCTCTGTCACCCAGGCTAGAGTGCAGTGGCATGATCTTTGCTCTCTGCATCCTCCACCTCCCAGGTTCAAGTGATTCTCTTGCCTCAGCCTCCTAAGCAGCTGGGACTACAGGCATGTGCCACCATGCCCAGCTAAGTTTTGTATTTTTAGTAGAGAAGGGGGTTTCACCATGTTTACCAGGCTGTTGTCGAACTCCTGACCTCGTGATCCACCTGCCTCGGCCTTCCTTTGGAAGGCCAGGATTACAGGCATGAGACTCCGGGCCTGGCCTGGGGTGTTGCTGTTAAGTGTGTTTTGGGAGGTCCCCTGGATATGCATGCACTGTTGTCACACATGCTAGTGTGTATATTGAATATCTCATTAGCATCTTAAATCTCTACCCAGGGATGATTTTTTTTTATTATTATAATGAGCATAGGTCAGTCCCAAGGATACTAATTATGGGTTTCTGAGCTTGTGCGAACGTGGGAACTTTCCCTTCTGCTTTCCTTTTCTTTTTTTTTTTGAGGAGGAGTCTCGCTCTGTCACCCAGGCTGGAGTGCAGTGGCTCGATCTCAGCTCACTACAACCTCCGCCTCCTGGGCTCAAGCAATTCTCTCACCTCAGCCTCCCGAGTAGCTGGGATTACAGGCGCCCGCCACCATGACTGGCTAATTTTTGTGTTTTTAGTAGAGACAGGGATTTCACCATGTTGGCCAGGCTGGTCTCGAACTCCTGACCTCAAGTGGTCTGCCTGCCTCGGCCTCCCAAGCTGCTGGGATTACAGACGTGAGCCACCGCACCCGGCCCCTTCTGATTTTCTCTCTCCTTGCTGCAGGATGCTCTAACCACGAGCCCAGGATGAGTTTTGTGCACTGTTGGGTGTTTGCTCTATTTTTAGCAAGTTTGTTTCCCTTTAAGGGAGGCTATGATCACCTATCTTACCTACCTCACAGTGACCTTCACCCCTCTTTGGGGAGTGTTCTCCAACCAAAGGAAGGGTTCTGGAAGCTATGTTGGTACAATGCCGTCACTTCTCCCCTCCTCTCGCCCTCCTCCCAGCAGAATTGATCAGACTGAGGAAGGCATCTCACCCAAACCATCTATTTCAGAGCTTTTCCTTTCTTTTGGAACTGACACTAAAAAGTTCTTTGGTTTATCCCAGGTGGGTTTCTTGATTGACGGCACCACAGGAGGGAACTGTCTTTACTTCATTCCCGACATACTGAGTGCCCAGTGCTGTTCAAGGAAATAATAATAAACACACATTGAGTGCTTAGCTGTGCCAGGCACTAGGCACTTACCTCATTTCCTTATGCCAGCTCCATAATCCAAGTCCCATGATTATCCTCATTTTACAGACAAGAAAACCGGGACTCAGATTAAAGACCTTGTCCAGGGCCAGGTGTGGTGACACACTCCTATAGTCCCGGCTACTTGGGAGGCTGAGGTGGGAGGATCACTTGAGGCCAGCTGCGTGTAAGCTCTGACCATGCCACCAAACTCCAGCCTCAGCAACAGCTGGATTTTTTTTTTCTTTTTGAGATAGAGCATCATTCTGTCACCCAGGCTGGAATGCAGTGGTGCGATCTCAGCTCACTGCAACTTCTGACTCCTGGGTTCAAGCGATTCTCCTGCCTCAGTCTCCCGGATAGTTGGGATTACAGGCACCCTGCCACCATGCTTGTCTAATTTTTTGTGTTTTTAGTAGAGACAGGGTTTCGCTATGTTGGCCAGGCTGGTCTTGAACTCTTGACCTTAGGTGATCTACCTGTTTCAGCCTCCCAAACTGCTGGGATTACGGGCGTGAGCCACTGTGCCTGGCCAGAAAATTTTAAACATGACTCAGGCATAGTGGTGCATGCCTGTTTTCATAGCTGTGTGCGTGGCTGACATTGGGGGAATAGTTGAACCCGGGAGTTCGTGGCTGCAGTGAGCTGTGATCATGCCACCCCACTCCAGCAGCAGAGCAAGACCTTGTATCTAAAATTAATAATAATAGTAATAATAAATAAAGACCTTATACAAGAGCACAAAGTCAGAAAGAAGCAGAACCAAGATTTGAACCCAGGTCTGCCTGTCACATGGTTAAACACAGTGCTAAGCATTCTGCCATCACGTGGTAGGAGCTCAATGAATATTTGAGGATGAATAAAAGGACGAATGCAGAGTGAGAGGATTGAAGAGCGATACATAGACACGAAGCAGCTACTGCATTCAAATGGTTTTATGATGAGAGGCCGAGGCGGGTGGATCACGAGGTCGAGACTGAGACCATCCTGGCCAACAAGGTGAAACCCCGTCTCTACTAAAAATACAAAAATTACCCGGGCATGGTGGCAGGCACCTGTTTCACCTTGTTGGCCAGGATGGTCCTGATGCTTGACCTTGTAGTATCGGAGGTATGGCCCAGCCTTTCGTACTGATCAGCCTCAGCATCATTTTGCATAGATTGCCTTTAGATAGTTTCTGCTACATACTTCCAAAAAAATCCGAATAAGTATAAGCATGCATGTTGATTTTAAAATAATCTTAGGCAGCGCACTGTGGCTCACACCTGTAATCCTAGCACTTTGGGAGGCCGAGGTGGATCACCTGAGCTCAGGAGTTCAAGACCAGCCTAGGTCACAAAGTGAGACCTTGTCTCTAATTAAACAACAAAGAAAAGTAAACTAATTTTATTTTAAATAAAATTAAATGTAAAATAAAATGAGTTATTTTATTGCTAATGTAAAATAATAAAACTAATAGTTTTATTCATTTTATTTTTCATTACTTTTAATAAAATTAATAATATGAATATTTAATCCCAGCACATTGGGAGGCCAAGGCAGGAGGATTGCTTGAGACCAAGAGCTCAGAACTAGCCTGGGCTGCATAGGGAGACCTTGTCTCTACAAAAGATAAAATAAAAATAGAATATGAAGATTAGTAATATTAAATATTATTTAACAAACATATTAGATTTAATATTAGTACTACATTACTGATTAATAATCACATATATTAATGTACTACTATTTAATATTAAACTGACAATATTAAAAGATTCATATAATTTTGGCTTCCTGCAATTTTTAAACAATGTGTATACCCACAGCAGAGTAAATTCTCAGGGTTTTTTTTTGTGTGTGTGACAGAGTCTTGCTGTGTCACCAGGTGCCAGGCTGGAGTGCAGTGGTGTGATCTTGGCTCACTGCAACCTCTGCCTCCCGGGTTCAAGTGATTCTCCTGCCTCAGCCTCCTGAGTAGCTGGGATTACAGGTACAAGCTACTGCACCCAGCTAATATTTGTATTTTTTATTAGAGGCGGAGTTTCACCATGTTGGCCAGGATGGTCTCCATCTCTTGACCTTGTCATCAGCCTTCCTTGGCCTCCCAAAGTGCTGGGATTACAGGCATGAGCCACCGCACCCGGCCATTCTTGGGTTTTTTTGAGGCACGGTCTTGCCCTGTCACCCAGGCTGGAGTGCAGCGGTGCAATAACAGCTCACTGCAGCCTCAACCTTCCAGGCTCAAATGATCCTCCCACCTATCTCAGCCTCCTAAGTAGCTGTGACTACAGGCATGCGCCACCACACCTGGCTAATTTTTGAAGTTTTTGGGTTTTTAAAAAAATTTTGAGATAGTCTCGCTCTGTCACTCAGGCTGGAGAGCAATGGCACAATCTCAGATCACTGCAACCTCTGCCTCTCAGGTTCAAGCTATTCTCCTGCCTCGGTCTCCCGGCTAATTTTTGTATTTTTAGTAGATGTGGGATTTCACCATGTTGTCGAGGCTGTTCTCTGACTCCTGACTGCAAGTGATCCACCTGTCTCGACCTCCCAAAGTGCTGAGATGACAGGCGTGAGCAGTCACGCCTGGCCAAAATGGGGTTTTGCCATCTCGCCCAGGCTGGTCTTGAACTGCTGGGCTCAAGCAATCTGCCCTCCTTGGCCTCCCAAAGTGTTGGGATTACAAGCATGAGCCACTGTACCCGGTCCAACAGTAAATTAATGTCTGTTTCCCATGTCCTAGAGCACACTGGATATGACCTGTATGTGTATGTTTTCAATGTCCAGAAAAGAGACGAGCTCCCCTGTGCTCACCTTGGCCTAGTGGAGTCTTCCCAGTACCCTGTCCCTAGGTGTGGTCCTACCAGGGTCTCTCCTTTCTTTTCTTGACATGGAGTCTTGCTCTGTCACCAGAGCTGGAGTGCAGTGGCACGATCTCAGCTCACTGCGACTTCCACCTCTTTATGCTGGGGACGTTCACCATCCTCCTTCTAGGTATTGGGAACTATATATTATTGTTGGCTATAGTCACCCCACAGCGGTATGGGACACGAGAACTTACTCCTCCTATCTAGCTGTAGCTGTCACCTTTGAGACTATGAGGTGATGAAATTTAAGGATGGTGGGTGAAAGAAGGGGAGAGGAATGGCTTTTTATTTCATTTATTTATTTTTTTGAGACAGTCTGGCTGTGTCATCCAGGCTGGAGTGCAGTGGCATGATCTTGGCTCACTGCAACCTCCGCCTGCTGGGATCAAGTGATTCTCCTGCTTCAGCCTCCGGAGTAGCTGGGACTACAGGTGCCCACCACCACGCCCGGCTAATTTTTGTATTTTTAGTAGAGAGGGTTTCAGTTTGTTGGCCAGGACGGTCTTGATCTCTTGACCTCATGATCCACCTGCCTCAGCCTCGCAGAGTGCTGGGATTCCAGGTGTGAGGCACTGCCCCTGGTCCAGGATCCCTAGTTTATACAGAGAATATCAATTCCTACTCATCATCTTGCAAAGACCTGAGGCCTCATCTCCTACCTTGAGGTATGCCCAGTATGCCCCCCCATCCACCCCCTCACTCCCACACCCTAAAAACGTCTACAGTGCCATCTTGCATGCCCACTTCCTGACTCTCAGCGGTATCTTCATCTGTGACCCCGGGCGTTCCCTTCATCTCCTTAAAGCTTACTCATGCATGTGTATGCATAGGACATCATTAGACATTAGGGAAATGCAAATTACAACCCCAGGCAGATGTCAACACACATCCACTAGAATAGTTAGAAGCAAAAAGACGGCGATCTGAGCGCTGGCCAGGATGTACGGTGACGCACACACTGTTGGTGGATGACAGTCTGGCAGCTTTTTTTATTGTTTGAGCTGGAGTCTCGCTCAGTTGCCAGGCTGGAGTGCAGCGGCGCCATCTCGGCTCATTGCACCCTCTGCCTCCTGGGTTTAATCGGTTCTCCTGCCTCAGCCTCCAGAGTAGCTGGGACTACAGTGCCCGCTGCCACGCCCAGCTAATTTTTGTATTGTTGGTAGAGATGGGGTTTCACCATATTGGCCAGGATGGTCTTGATTTCTTGACCTCATGATCTGCCTGCCTCAGCCTCCCAAAGTGCTGGGATTACAGGTGTGAGCCATCACGCCCGGCCTGCTTCTTAGGGGTTAAACAGACAATCACCAGGTGACTCAACAATTCTGCTCTTTGGTATTTACCCAGGATCCCCACAAAAGCTTTTTGTTTGTTTGTTTTTTGAGACAGAGTTTCACTCTGTCACCCAGGCTGGAGTGCAACGGTACAATCTCGGCTCACTGCAACCTCCGCCTCCCAGGTTCAAGCAATTCTCCTGCCTCAGCCTCCTGAGTAGCTGGGATTACAGGCATGCATCATCACACCGGGCTCTTTTTTGTATTATTATTATTATTTTTTTAATAAAGAACGGATGGTCAAGGGCCCTAGCTAGTTCCCTCAAGCCCTTTTAGAAGGCCCGAATCCTATTCAGAGGGGCAGAGTCCTCCTGACTGAATGACCTCCTAAAGGCCCCACTTCTTAACACTATCACACTGGGTCTTAGGGGCCAACATTTCAATTTGGGTGCAAACATAGATTCAAATCGTAGCAGTCCCTAATCCAGTATGACTGCTATCCTCGTGGAAGGAGGAGAATTTTGAACATAAAATTCTCACACACAGTGGACACACACAGGAAGGAAGAGAGAGAGAGAGAGAGACAGAGAAAGGAAGGAAGGAAGGAAAAGAGAGACAGAGGAAGGAAGGAAGAAAAAGACAGAGTGGAAGGAAGGAAAGAAGGAAGGAAAGAGAGGAAGGAAGGAAAAGAGAGTGGAAGGAAAGAAGGAAGGCAGGAAAGAATAAAGGAAAAGAGAGAGGAAGGAAGGAAGGAAAGGAAGAGAAACCGTGGAGCTAGGAAGTGATAAAATTGGGTTCTGAGCACAGGATTCTATTTCAGAGCCTGTGTGTCTTCTTGCAGTTTAGACGATTGATTCACGCAGGCGAGGAGAGCACACACTTTATCTCACGTATTATTTCTTGGTTTCCTGATCTAATTGTCCTTCCCTCACTGTTAATGGATAACTGGACTTTGCCCAGGATAGGCAAGCAGCGATTTTCTCGCCTGGGCCAACGGCAAAGGCATTCACGGTGCCGATGGGGGACGGTGCCAGATTTCCCAGTAGCCCTCTGAGTGCGGGGCGTCAGCTGCTGGGCTCAAGGGGAGACCTCTGCCCCAGTGGAGGGCATTATACGTGTGGCCAGCTGCCTGCTCTTCCGGCCAAGAGAAACACGATCAGAACATAAACAGTATCGTAACAGCACTCCACTCACAATTGAGCTGGCTCAAAACCAGATATCACTAGGAACATAAGTGCATAAAAAAAGCATCGTCCTTGAGGCGGACTGGGGGCTTCCCTGGAGAATCAGTTTTCCTTTTTGTATCTGTTTCCTTTGGTATACAGAGAAGAAAAAAAAGAAGAATCAGATCAGCCAAGCGGGCTGCTGAGAACGGTGACCTGAATTGCAGGAAGTGCTGAAGATGCTTTCTCAGCCAAGAATTGGTTAAAGGAAAATGAGTAAAGTCCATTGTTCCCTCCAGCTCTAGTCTTTGCCACCTTCTACCCTCCTTTGTTCCCAAGGCTGATCCCAAAAGACAACATCATTGGGTTCTGTTGCCCATTGGCTTTTGGTTGGCTCAGCCAATGGGAGGTGCTCACAGAAGAAAAGTGGGAGAAGGGGCGGGGTGCGATGTCTCCCGCCTGTAATCCCAGCACTTTGGGAGGCTGAGGCGGGAGCATTGGTTGAGGCTGGGAGTATGTGACTAGCCTGGGAAGCATAGGAAGACCCCATCTCTACAAAGAAGAAAGAAAAAAGAAAGAGAGAAAGAAAGGAAAAAAGAAAGACAGAAAGGGCCAGGGACAGTGGCTCATGCCTGTAATCCCAGCACTTTCGGAAGCTGAGGTGGGCAGATCACCTGAGGTCAGAAGTTTGAGATGAGCCTGGCCAACATGGAGAAACCTCAACTCTACTAAAAATACAAAAATTAGCTGGGTATGGTGGTGGGCGCCTGTAATCCCAGCTGCTCTGGAGGCTAAGGCAGGGGAACTGCCTGAACTTGGGAGGCGGAGGTTGCGGTGAGCCCAGGTCACGCCACTGTACTCCAGCCTGGGCGACAGAGTGAGACTCCATCTCAAAAGAACAAAGAAAAAGGAAGGAAGGAAGGAAGGAAGAAGGAAAGAAAGAAAGAATAGAAAGAAGAAGGAAAAAAAAGAAAAGCAAGAAAAGCATTAGCTGAGCGCGGCGACACATACTTATAGTCCCACTTACTTGGGGGGCTGGGGCAGGGGGATTGCTTGAGCCCGGGAGGTCAAGGCTGCAGGGAGCTATGGTCCCATTGCTGCACTCCAGCCTGGGTGACAGAGCAGAGAAAAAAAAAGTGGGAGAAGGGTGAGGTTGAGGGAATTTGTTTTATTTTATTTCATGTATTTTTTGAGACAAAGTCTCACTCTTGCCCAGGCTGGAGTGCAGTGGCACGATCTTGGCTCACTGCAACCTCCACCTCCTGGGTTCAAGTGATTCTCCTGCCTCAGCCTCCCGAATAGCTGGGATTACAGGCACGCACCACCACACCCGGCTAATTTTTGTATTTTTTAAAAAAATTTTTGTATTTTTAATAGAGACAGGGTTTCCCCATGTTGGTCAGGCTGGTCTTGAACTCCTGACCTCAGGTGATCTGCCCACTTGGCTTCCCAAAGTCCTGTGATTACAGGCATGAGCCACTGTGCCCGGCCTCTTCTTCTGCTTTTTCGTTCTATTCTAGCCCTCAATGGATTGGAAGATGCCCACTGCATTGAGGAGGCTGACTCTTCTTTCCGCAATCTACAGCTTCCATTGCAAATCTCTTCTGAAAACACAGACACACCCAGAAATAATGTGTAACTAGCTATCTGGGCATCTCTTAGCCCAGTCAAGTCGACCTCAATCATCACAGCTACGTTATACATGACCCAAAACTCAGTGGCTTAAAGCAATAGTCATTTATTCCCATGCACCTGTGCACCATCTGGGTTTGGCTGATCTGGCTGGGGCTTGGCTGGCTGACTCTGCTTTATGTGTCTCTCCTCTTCCTCCTGGGATGGTTGTTTCCGTGGTGAGAGCAGAGGTACAAGAGGGCAGGCAGAGCCACATGAGGATTCTGAATCCTGGGTTGGAACTCACCCCTTGCCATTTCTGCCCACATTCCATTGACTGAAGCAAGCCATGTGGCCACATCCAAGACCCAGCAGTGAAGTACCCACCACCCACAACGAGACCATCGCCAAGACAGGCACACAGGAAACAGTGACTCACTGGGGCCAATTGTTCAATCTATTCATGGTCACCAACTCCGGCAGTAAACACAAGAGTTGAAAAGATGCTTGACTCAGGATGGTCTCATTTGCGCAAGAGGAAAAGCAGGACTTTCTGACATTTTCAAAGGACTTCTAAGGAAACCAGGATGACTATTTACGTTGATCATCACAAAGTGACTCATACAAGTCATGTGATTTAAAAACAGGAAAATTCAACGCCAATTGCCTAGACTTATGACTCTCTGCATCACCATAGCAGCTGACATGACATAGCATTTTTGAGTTCACAAGGCACTTTAATAACCATGTCTTATGTTTGACTAGAAACAGTCTTTCTCCTATTGTTACCCTAGTTTTGAACAGGTGGCAATGGAGGCTTAAGGGACTTGCCCAAGATAACACAGCTTGCAAATGTCAGGGCCTGGAATTCACAAAAACACTTTACAGGTAACAGATGCTAAGTGCTTTGCATATACTAGAGGTCAGCAAGCTATGGGCCAGGCACCAAATCCAGCCTATAACCGGTTTTTATAGATAAAGTTTTACTGGCAGGAAGCCACACTCATTCATTTACATATGGTCAGGGTTGCTGCTACAGGGCAGAGTGAACTTGTTGCCATGGAGTCCATGTGACTTGAAAGCCTACGATATTTATTTATTTATCTATTTATTTGAGACGAAGCCTCACTCTTGTCACCCAGCCTGGAGTGCCAGGGTGCGATCTCAGCTCACTACAACCCCTGCCTCCTGGGTTTAAGCAATTCTCCTGCCTCAGCCTCCTGAATAGCTAGGATTACAGGCACACACCACCATGCCTAACTAATTTTTGTATTTTTAGTAGACACAGGGTTTCACCATGTTGGTCAGGTTGGTCTCGAACTCTTGACCTCAGGTAATCCTCCCACCTCAGCCTCCCAAAATGTTGGGATTACAGGCGTGAACCAAAGCACCTGGCCAAGCCTAGGATATTTATTATCTGACATTTTACAAAAAAAAAAAAAAGAATGTTGTCTCTTGGCATGCATGATCTCATGTTTTAATGGAATACATTTTAAAATCAACAAGTAAAAATTGTATATATATTTATGGATATTTTGATATAGATACATTGTAGAATGGCTAAATCAAGCTATTTAACATATGCATTAGCTCATATAATCCATATTGTACTCACATGGTTTAAAATTCCCTGAATATAAAAAGGTAAGTAGAGAAAACTCCCCTCCACCTCCGCAGAGAACCCCTATGACTGGTTTTCATGTGTCTTTCAGAGATGGTTTTTGTGTTAGTCTTTTTTCTGTTGCTTACAACAGAATACCTGAGTCTGGGCTGGGCATGGTGGTTGACGCCTGTAATCCCAGCACTTTGGGAGGCCAAGGTTGGAGGACTGCTTGAGCCTAGGAGTTTGAGACCAGCCTGGGCAACATGGAGAAACCCTATCGCTAGAAAACGTTAAAAAAATTAGCTGGGTGGGGTGGTGCGCGCCTGTAATCCCGCCTACTTGGGGAGCTGAAGTGGGAGGATCACTTGAGCCAGAGAGGTCGAGGCTGCAGTGAGCTATGATTGCGCCACTGAGCTCCAGCCCGGGCGACAGAGCAAGACTCTGTCT
>NW_016107549.1:921793-924993 GCF_001604975.1 Cebus imitator
TGCTTCCTGGGTTCAAGTGATTCTCCTGCCTTAGCCTCCTGAGTAGCTGGGATTACAGGCATGTGCCACCACCACACCTGGCTAATTTTGTATTTTTTGGTAGAGACAGGGTTTCACCACCATGTTGATCAGGCTGGTCTCGAACTCCTGACCTTGTAATTCACCCTCTTTGGCCTCCCAAAGTGCTTGAATTACAAACATGAGCCACCGTGCCTGGCAAGTTCCAGAACATTTTCATGACTGAGAAAACCCCATCCCTGTCAGCAGTCCCTCTCCCCCGTCCCTGATAATCACTAACCTGTTTTCCATCTCTATGTATCTGCCTATTCTGGACATTTTGTATAAATGGAATCACACAACCGTGTTGTCTTTCGTGTCTGGCTTCTTTCATTCAACATGTTTTTGAGGTTCATCCACTTTGCAGCATGGATCAGTGCTTCATTTCTTATCATGGCTGAATAATATTCCATTGCATAGCTATACCATATTTTATTTATCCCATGCTGTTTCCTGGAGTTTCTAAAAAAGCAAATCCAGATATCATATCACCTGATCCATAAATACTTCCATATGCATCTGTAACAGATACTTTTTTTGTTGTTTGAGACGGAGTCTTGCTCTTTTGCCCAGGCTCAAGTACGGTGGCACTATCTCGGCTCACTGCAACCTCCACTTCCTGGGTTGAAGCAATTCTGTCTCAGCCTCCCAAGTAGCTGGGATTACAGGTGCCGCCATCACGCCGGGCTAATTTTTGTATTTTTAGTAAAGATGGGGTTTCATCATGTTGGCCAGGTTGTTCTTGAACTCCTGACCTTGTGATCCACCCACCTCAGCCTCCCAAAGCGGTGGGATTACAGGCCCGAGCCACCGCGCCAGGCTTACAGATAAACACTTTTAAAGAACAATATAACCAAATACCACCAACAGTTCTTACAAAACTCACGTGAATTCCTTAAAATCCCCTAGCACCCAGCCAAGTCTGATTTTCCCCACCTGTCTAAATGCTGCGTTTTTCTTAATGAGGTAGATCCTCCCATCGTGGCTCAGCCTTGGGGAAAAATTTGAGACTCTCTGTGCCCTTGAGGCTTCATATAGGAAAAACACAACCCCCATCCTTAACAGGGGGCCCCTTTGAAAAGATTGCAAAGAAACTCACCAACTCGCAATCCATGGCTGTTTGGCATGAAAGGACTCAACTTTCCCTTTCTCCGCCTTTCTTTTCTGACAATACAACCCCTCTGCCTGAGGGAGGAGATCAGGGTATGGGGAAGTTGTTTCCAGCATGAACACAACAGACTCAGAGAGGAGGTTCGCAGCTGTCCTCTAATTATCAGTTTTCTAAGAGCATAAATAATTTAGGTTGCAATGGGGCGGGGTGGAGATGGTTAAATTATAACATGATTCCATATCCCTGCTGCCTGATGCCTGTTCTACACGCCCCCTCCCCGGACCCCCGACAGGAACCAGTGGAAGAGAGAGAATTCTCTTCTTACCACCGTTCCTCTGCTCTTTAAGGGAAGCCCAAATGGTGGGGGGAAAAAGTCTTCTTTCTGAGACGACAGCTCTGCTCTGTGCTGGGAGGTCACGGTGCGGCGTGAAGGGGCATAGAGAAGAGAGCGTGAATCGTAAATTACTTTTCCCCCTGAGGAGCAGTGGGCTGGCCTGCTCTCAGCTTCTGCCTGGATTGATCTCCTCAGGCTGGGTCCCCGTGTAGCAGTTTGCTGAAGATGGTCAGGAGCTAACGATCGGTCCTCCTTTCCCTCCTCCCAGCATCAGGGAAACCTCCTCCTCCTCTCTCTCTCTTTTTTTTTTCCTCCTTGGCAGCTGGTACAGCATCCCCGTTCACTGTCTGCTTTTGTGGGGAGACCTCCGCTCAGAAAACTGCTCTTGGCACCCACGTTTCTCCCTCCTCTCTGTGGGTCACCCTTCTTCTTTCCATTGGGTGGGCCATGGAGGCATGGATTTCAGAGGGCTTGGACCCCTGGGTGCTGATGAGGTGGGACCCTCGGGACCCCTGGAGGACTTGGAGTGTTGACCACTAGCCATGTCCCCCGAGCCGCAGCGCTGATGCCATACAGGTGAGTGGGACGTCGGAGGGGTGGGGACGCTGCAGGCAGAGTCCTGCAGGGAGTTTAATCTTTTTCTCCCTGCTGCAAATTACCTCCATCTGCAAAGGTAGAAATACAAAGATCTTCCCTGGTTCCCTCTATGAAGAGTTTTTCCTCATGGGTGTGCAGTTTATTTCCAGATTTCACGTGCTTCTGTCTTAAAAACTGTTTCTCTTGCTGGGAGGAAGGGGGTGGGGGGCAGACTCTTCATTTCCAGCGTATTCCTGTTTCTTTCTTAAAAATCCATTTTCATTCAATTGCCCTTGGCAACCCCCCTCCCGGCAACCAACGTCTTTGCCATCTGCCCAGAGCATGTGACATTTTCCCAAGAATGAGCATCTCTGTCCTAAGTCAGATTCCACTTTTTTACATCCTCCCCCACCCCGCCCCATTCAGGTCCACATTTTAAGTCTCGTGCTGCTTTGAACAAGTGACAACTTTGAGAATCAGGCAATACCCCCTCACTGCCCCACCCCCCATGGTTGCCTATGGCTTTGGGGGTCCCGAACAAAGTTCCTGACACCCGCGTGGCTGGGCCTTGTTTGCTGTGATCAGCAGGGCGTGAAGGTGTTGGGAAAAAGAGATAAATGGCAGATGGAGTTGAGGCTGTTGAGGATAATTATGTTGTCTTAGGAAACCATGTCTTCCTTTTAGTATTTGATATCCTTGCCTCACTGGAAGGAAAAGCAGAGAAAGAGTTGGACACCCCCTCTGAGCCATCCCCCTCGCCCCTCCCCCTTTCTCTCAAATTTTGGACCAAGTTGTCTCTCTGGGTGGCTTTTGTTTCTCAAGAAGTGAGAAAAACTGGCAGGAGAATTCCTCTTCTCCCCTCTCCTTCCTTTGAAGCTAACAGCTTTTACAACAGATGCTGCCGGGACCTGTGGGGCATGGGGATCACGTTGTCTGCTCCAGACTCTTCTTAGAGGCTCTTGAGAGACTGACCCGGGAGAAGGAGCCAATTTAGAAAGTCAACAGGAGGTCAGAGCACCTTCCCAGAGGCAGAACTAATAAGAGGGAAGCTTCCATCTCTCCTCCTTCTCCTCAAACCCCAGGCAAAGTGCTATGGAGGAATCTTCTTTTTTTTTTTTTTTT
>NW_016107549.1:929132-939074 GCF_001604975.1 Cebus imitator
TCTCCTCTCTCTCTCTCTCTGTCTTGCTCTGTCACCCAGGCTGGAATGCAGTGGCTTGATCATAGCTCACTGCAGCTTCAACCTCCAGGGCTCAAGTGGACCTTCTGCTTCCGTCTCCTTCATAGCTGGGACTACAGGTGTGCACCACTACACCTGGCTAATTTATTACTGTTTTTCTGTTGAGATGGGGGCCTCCCTATGTTTCCCCAGCTGGTCCTAAACTCCTGGCCTCAAGCAATCCTCCCACCTCAGCCTCCCAAATTGCTGGGATTACAGAGGTGAGCCCCCGCACCTGGCAATCCACCTTTCAACAATGATTTATTGAGTTCTTCCTGTTGGCAGGCACTGTGCTAGACTTTGAGGATTTAACAGAGAATGAAATGATCATTGTAACTGTATACACAAGAGTGCAGTCATAACAGCAGCAAACACTCACATTGGGGCTTACCATGTGCGGGACACTGTCCTGGGCATGCTGCATGGGATTAGGTTATTTCGTCCTCACAATAACACTATGAAGGATGTGCTTTTATTATCCCCATTTTACAGATGAGGAAACTGGCCTAGAGAGGAGGAGTGATTTACTCAGGGTCACATAG
Source organism: Cebus imitator (assembly GCF_001604975.1). Classification (NCBI taxonomy): domain Eukaryota; kingdom Metazoa; phylum Chordata; class Mammalia; order Primates; family Cebidae; genus Cebus; species Cebus imitator. The sequence goes on from NW_016107549.1 coordinate 929,732, forward strand.
CAGGAGGAGGCTGATCCCGAATCCAAGCCCAAGCTGGCTGCAAAGACGGGGATATTTCTCTACCAACTCCTGGAAGCAGCCATTGGTTGAGGAATATTCTAGGGGTGGCACCTGTGACCTGTCCCCTGCAGGTGGGCCTCACCCCTGCAGCCAGAGTAGCCCCAGGTTGGGAGCAGCAGGTGCTAGAGGCACAGAGCCATGGGCAGACGGGAGGTGTGGGCATTGGCAGGATTTTCTTTCTTTTTTATTTTTTTGAGACAGAGTCTTGCTCTGTCACCTAGGCTGGAGTGCAATGGCATGATCTTGGCTCACTGCAACCTCCACCTCCTGGGTTCAAGCGATTCTCCTGCTTCAGCCTCCAGAGTAGCTGGGATTACAGGTGTGTGTCACCACCAGTAATTTATTGGTTAATTTTTTTGGTATTTTTAGTAGAGCAGGGTTTCACCATGTTGGCTAGGCTGGTCTCGAACTCCTGACCTCGTGATCCACCCACCTTGGCCTCCAAAAGGGCTGGGATGACAGGTGTGAGTCACCGCACTTGGCCCCGTTTTCTTATCTCTATCTGACATTCTGTCTATTTCACGAGTGTTTCCTGTTTCTCGTCCATCTCCTTCATTAGAATGCCAGCTCCAGGAGGGACTTCTGTCTCTGTTATTCATGTCCTAATCCCCAGTGTTGAGAACAGTGCCTGGCATACAGTAGATGCTCAATAAATATTGCTGGATGAATGAATGAATGAGGAATGGATGCATGAGTGATGGGGAGGATAACAGAGCCACAAAGTGAAGTTGGGAAGAAGAATTCAGCCTGAGATTCAGCCCAACAGCCTGCACCCCCAGGGGTCTCCTCCCCTTCTTCCCCACTTCCTGCAATCCCCCTCAGTGTCCTGGGGCTGCCCAGCTACCCAGCAACCCCGGGCAATCTGTTCATGTTGGTGGGAGGGTGCATGTTTGTCTCACCACACCGTGATCACACTGTCCAGCTGGTGAAGGAGAAAGTGGGTGGAACACGACACCAGCTGTGACATGGTTTGTTCTCACCAGGGGACGAACACTTCCAGCCACACTCGGGGCTGTGTTGGCTTGCTGGCCTCAGCTTCCGCTCAACCTTGGCCATCTGGCCTGGCATTTTATTTAGCTCTGTTCTTGTGTATGTGGGGCAGTTCTGCAGTTTTGCCCCAGGGGATGAGAGCGTTTGTTGGCCCCAGCTTTGCTTTCTCGTTCATCTTGCTGTTTGCTTGTCTAGGCAAAGATGGGGCGTGAGGGGGTCCCCCCTGCCCTAGGTGGGGTAGCTTCGGGCTTCAGCTAGAATGAGCGAAACTACCCTTGCATATGTCCATACCTGGCTGTTGATGCCTGTCTCTACTTGCTGGTGCCTGTATCCATTCATTGATGCCTGCATCTACCTGTTCGTGCCTTAGCCACTTACTCGTGCCTGTATCCATTTATTAAAGTCTATATCCTCTTATTGGGCCTACAGGCACTTATTGATGCCTATATGGTGTCTATATCCACTATTGATGTCTATATTCACTTATTAGTGCCTATATTCTCTTATTGATGTCCATATCCACTTATTGGTGCCTATACCCACTTACTGATGTCTATATTCACGTATCAATTCTTATGTCTGCTTGTTGATGCCCTCAGTAAGTGGATGTTCATGCGATGAGGCATGAAGGCTGAAACACTGGGGCAAACACTGGGGCCTGTGAGTGAACTTACATACCTACATGAAGATGGGTGGCCATTTATGGATCACCACTTATAAAGGATTTTTTTTTTACACATTTTGAAAATTTTTGATAAAATATATGTAATGATTTTATAATTGACCACTGTAATCATTTTTTTTTTTTTTTGAGGTGGAATCTTGTTCTGTCACCAGGTTGGAGTGCAATGGTGTGATCTCTACTCACTGCAACCTCCACCTCCCAGGTTCAAGTGGTTCTCCTGCCTCAGCCTCCCAAGTAGCTGGGATTACAGGTGTGCACCACCACGCCTGGCTAATTTTTTGTATTTTGGTAGAAACAGGGTTTCACCATGTTGCCTAGGCTGGTCTTGAACTCCTGAGCTCTGGCAATCCACCCGCCTCGGCCTCCCAAAGTGCTGGGATTACAGGCTTGAGCCACCGCGCCCGGCCCACCTGGCTAATTTTTATATTTTCAGTAGAGACGAGGTTTCACCATGTTGGCCAGGCTGGTCTCGATCTCTTGATGATCTGCCCACCTGGGCCTCCCCACATGCTGAGATTACAGATGTGAGCCTCCGCGCCCGGCCAGAATTTCCTCGCCCTCCAAGCCTGAATGACCTCTCTCTGTGTGTGTGCAGCACATCTTTTTGTTTATCTATCCCACCATCAATGCGCATTTGGGTTGCTTCCTGGCTCGGAGTTTTCAGTTCTAGGACGATCCTTAGCGGTTGCTCCATCCCTGGCTCCCTACCATGGAGACTGTTTGTTCAGGGCCTGGAAATCGCTTCCACTATCAGCCAAATAAAACATCACCCGGAAGGTGCCGAATGCATTTGAAGGTCGATGATCTTCATCCTGGCGCCACCTTAGGAGCTGTTAGAATCCACGGTCTGTTGAATTTCACACTCTCCAGCCTAGAACTTGGGAGACCATTTCCCTGGGTCTTAGCAACCCCTGTTTCGTCCAGGGCTAGATTGAGATGTTTTATTGATGGAGCTCTTAGCACACAGAGAAAGGCAGGGTCAACGGACAAGCGGAGGAAGGAGAATCGAGGCCAAAGAGAGAAAGAAAGAGAGGAAGGGAGGAGATGTGATTTCAAACATAGTTGCTGTTTTTAAGCTGCTTTTATTTTATTTATTATTATTTTGTTTTATTTTTCTTTTAGACAGAGTCTTGTTCTGCTGCCCAGGCTGCAGTGCAGGGGCACAATCTCAGCTCACGGTAACTTCTGCCTCCCGGGCTCAAGCGATTCTCGTGCCTCGGCCTCTCAAGTGGCTGGGATTATAGCGCCTGCCGCCACGCCCGGCTAATTTTTGTATTTTGTATTTTTAGCACAGACGGGATTTCACCATGTAGGCCAGGCTGGTCTCGATCTCCTGGCCCCAAGTGACCCTCCTGCCTTGACCTCGCAAGGTGTTAAGCTGCTTTTAAGGGAACACTTCTGTGGTTGCAACCAGGACGCCACCCCTGTGTATATTCCACTTGAATGCAAACCTCCCGAAGTGCTGGGATTACAGGTATGATCCACCTCGCCCAGCCCTACACTCTTTGACAGAGCAATTCCACCTCAGGGTCTCACTCTGTCACCCCACCTAGAGCACAGTGGTGCAATCATAGCTCACTGCAGCCTTGACCTCCTGGGCTCAAGTGATACTGTGGCCTCAGCCTCCCAAGTAGCTGGGACCACAGGCACTGGCCATGAGGCCTGGCTGCAGCATCACGTGTTTTTCCAATGTGTGTGATAAATCTGCAGAGTTTCAGAGAATGTTTTTCCTTTACTTGTGGAAGTACATGAAGATCTACAATGCAGGAATTTGGTCGCAGCATTCTGGGGAATAGCATCCTGGGCAACATAGTGAGACCCCATCTCTCAAAAAAATAAAATAATTTTCCGGGCATAATGGTGTGCACCTGTAGTCCTAGCTACTTGAGCGGCTAAGGTGGGATGATTGATGGAGCCCAGGAGTTTGAGGCTGCAGTGAGGTAGGATCATGCCTCTGGACTCCAGCCTGGGTGACAGAGTCAGAACCCAACTCAACAATAAAACAGCTGGGTGCGGTGGCTCACGCCTGTAATCCCAGCACTTTGGGAGGCTGAGGCAAGCGGATCACCTGAAGTCAAGAGATTGAGACCAGTCTGGCCAACGTGGTGAAATGCCGCCTCTACTAAAAACACATGACTTAGCTGGGCTTGGTGGTGCGCACCTGTAGTCCCAGCTACTGGGGAGGCTGAGGCAGCAGAATAGCTTGAACCTGGGAGGTGGAGGTTGCAGTGAACTGAGATTGCACTCCAGCCTAGATGACAGAGTGAGACTCCGTCTCAACAAACAAAACCAAAACCACTCATTATCTCACAGTTTCTGTAGGTCAGAAATCCAGAAATCCAAAAATGCAACAGGCCTGGCTGGGCTGAAATCAAAGTTTTGCTGGGCTGTGCTTCCTTCAGAGGCTCTAGAGAAGAATCTGTTTTCTTGTTCATTTAAGTTGTTGGCAGAATCCAGTTTCATGCTGTGGAGGACTCGAGTCGTGCTTCCTTGCTGGCTGTCAGCAGGGGATCATTCTCAGCTTTCAGGGGTTGCCTGCATTCCCTGGCTTGTGGCCTCCTCATCTCAGAACCAGCAAGAGTGGTTCAAGTTCATCTCTTATACTTTCTTTTAAGAGACAGGGTCGGCCGGGGGTGGTGGCACACACCTGTAATCCCAGCACTTTGGGAGGCTGAGGCGAGTGGATCACGAGATCAAGAGATTGAGACCATCCTGGCCAACATGCTGAAACTCCATCTCTACTGAAAATACAAAAATTAGCTGGGCATGGTGGCGGGCACATGTAGTGCCAGCTACTCAGGAGGCTGAGGCAGGAGAATCACTTGAACTCGGGAGGCGGAGGTTGCAGTGAGCCAATATGCGCCACTGCACTCCAGCCTGGTGACAGAGAGAGATTCCATCTCAAAAGAGAGAGAGAGAGAGAGAGAGAGAGAGAGAGAGAGAGAGAGACAGGGCCTTGCTCTGTCACCCAGGCTGGAGTGGAGTGCAGTGGTATGATCAGAGCTCATTGCAGCCTCAATCTCCTGGGCTCAAGCGATTCTCCCATCTTGGCCTCTCATTTTTAGTTTTTATTTATTTATTTTTTCATTTTTAGTTTTTAAATTTTCCTCCAAGATGGGTGGAAAAAGACATTTTCCCATGCCAGAGAATAAAGGGAGAGCTTGGAAGGTGACAGTGCAGCCCCTGCCTGGCGCTCTCTGTTGAATTCCTTAGATAAAGGACATGGGCATTTCTGAGCTCCCATCCCCTTCCAAGGAGCATTACGTGTTTTTCTTTCCCACGTTCCCCCCCTTTTCTTCTCTCTCTCTCTTTTTTTTTTTTTTTTAACATTGGGCATCTTGCAAAACCTATGTGTACCCCCCACTTTTTTTTTAAGAGTCGGGGTCTCACTGTCGTCCCAGCTAGAGTGCAGTGGTGCAAACAGCTCACTGCAGCCTTGACCTCCTGGGCTCAAGTGATCCTCTGGCTTCAGCCTCCCAGGACTACAGGCACCGGGCATGATGCCTGGCTGCAGCATCACGTGTTTTTCTAGTGTGGGATGAACCAGTTTTTCCTCGACTTTTCAAAAATTAAGGCCAGGTGCGGTGGCTCATGCCTGCAATCCCAGCACTTTGGGGAGGCCGAGGCAGGCAGATCACTTGAGGTCAGGAGTTCGAGACTAGTCTGGTCAACATGGCAAAACCCTGTCTCTACTAAAAATTAGCTGGGTGTGGTGGTGGGCACCTGTAATCCCCGCTACTCAGGAGGCTGAAGCAGAAGAATCGCTTGAACTCAGGAGGCGGAGGTTGCAGTGGGCCGAGGTCACACCATTGCACTCAGCCTGGGCGACGAGAGCAAGAGTCTGTCTCAAAAAAAAAAAAAAAAAAAGGGGGGGTTCTTTTACTCATTTTTACCAGTTGTGACCACTTGCTTCTCTTGTGGGTGGCGAAGCCTGGTGCCTGTCACAGCCAGGTCAATGTTCCTGTCTACAGGGGGTGGTCACAGAAAGCACCCGCAGACGTGCCTGTGGTCCTTCCCTCTCTTCTCTTCCCCTAGAGCTCCTGCATCAGGCTATGTGAATCGGGAGCATCTCCAGGTGCCATCCGGTTGCCATGGCAATTCAGGCTGGTCCAGGCTTGGTGACAGAGGGGTCAGCTCCCATTTCAGGAGTGGGAAAGTGGGGGGTACCGCCGATACCTGGTGTAGCAGACAGGTGTGATGATTGCTATGACATGAACAGTGAGGCTTTCCGTGGCCTCACATTTTCTGGTGTTTATTTTCTTCTATTTACTTTTTCCATTGTCTCCTTGGCGCGGCCTGTTGGTGGAACCTGGCTGATTGCCGGTGGAGCAAACCCTATTCACTTTGCCACTTCCTCCGTGCTGAGGTTGGGCAAACACAGAGAGAGAGAGAAGGGACAGCACATTTGGTCACGGGGTCCCCGCAGGTGCCAGGGGCAGGCATCCGGGTGGGGAGGGAGTGACCGCTGGCTAGGATGTGTTTGCTTCTCGTGTGTACACATAGGACAGCTGAGGCTCCAGTGGAGCCACTCATGAGTCCCCTGCAAAGCGCCCTCGGTGACGTAGCTGGAGCGGCTGTCCCTTTCCTGCAGATGCCCCGCTCTGCCCACCTGCCCCACGTCAACACTAGAGCAGGTGTGGACCTGGCACTTTCCACGGCCCGGCGCTGTGCTCATCGCATTGTCTTCTCCTGGGGGAGCCTAATGACCCTTCAGGACAATGTCTCTCTGAGGTACTTGCCATGATCCCCCCGTCGTGGAGGAGAAAGCAGAGACTCAGAGAGGGTTAGGCAATTTTCCTGGGATCCCACAGTTCATTGTTGTGTGAAGAGGTTGGACCTTGTTCCAGAATATGCCTTATTTCCCAGCATGCTTTATCCCTTCCCTACTTAGGAAAACACCCCAGACTGGGCACGGTGGCTCATGCCTGTAATCCCAGCACTTTGGGGGGCTGAGGCGGGAGGACCGTTTGAGGCCAGGAGTTAGAGACCAGCCTGGGCAACGTAATGAGACCCCATCTCTCAAAAAATAAAATAAAATAATTATCCGGGCATAGTGGTGTGCACCTGTGGTCCCAGCTACGTGAGAGGCTGAGGTGGGATGATCGGTTGAGCCCAGGAGTTCGAGGCTGCAGTGAGGTAGGACTGTGCCTCTGCAGTGCAGCCTGGGGAACAGAGTGAGACCCCATCTCAAAGATAATAATAAAACAGCTGGGTGCAGTGGCTCGCGCCTGTAATCCCAGCACTTTGGGAGGCCGAGGCAGGTGATCACCTGAGGTCAGGAGGTTGAGACCAGTCTGGCCAACATGGTGAAACCCCGCCTCTACTAAAAATACACAAATTAGCTGGGTGTGGTGGCAGGTGCCTGTAATCACAGCTACTCAGGAGGCTGAGGCAGAGAATATTTTGAACTTGGGAAGCAGAGGTTGCAGTGAGCTGAGATCGTGCCACTGCACTCCAGTCTGGGCGACAGAGTGAGACGGTCTCAAAATAATAATAATAAATTAAAAATAAATACATAAAATTGAAAAGTTCTAGACCCCTGGTGGTGGTTTGGAAGGAGCTTAATGACGTTTTCCTCGATAGCCTCATTCCTAAGAACATTTTTTTTTTTTTTTTTTTTTTTGAGACAGAGTTTCGCTTTTGTTACCCAGGCTGGAGTGCAATGGCACGATCTCGGCTCACCGCAACCTCCGCCTCCCGGGTTCAGGCAATTCTCCTGCCTCAGCCTCTTGAGTAGCTGGGATTACAGGCACGCGCCACCATGCCCAGCTAATGTTTTGTATTTTTAGTAGAGACGGGGTTTCACCATGTTGACCGGGATGGTCTCGATCTCTTGACCTCGGCCTCCCACAGTGCTGGGATTACAGGCTTGAGCCACCGCGCCCGGCCTCCTAAGAACATTCTTTCATTCGTTCATTCAGGCAAGAAATAGTGAAGGTATTGGGGACCCAATAGCAAATGAAACAGGCCAAGATTCTTGTTCAAATGCGGCTGGGATCCCACCGGGGAGGTGGATGTGACAGAAACCTGCAAGCATGTTCTGGTCCTGGGGAGCAACAAACAGCCTAAGGAAGACCCCACGGGGGAGCATGATGAGAGCACCTGCTCGGGTGGTGCTTCCGGCGGGATGGCTCTGCAAGCCGGCATCTGATCACAGCCTTGCATGACAGCAGGAAGCTGGCCTGTCCGAGACTGGGGGAAGAGCATTCCAGGAAGAGGGAACAGCAGGTGCGAAGGTGGAATGAACTTGGCACAGCCCAGAAACGGAGGAGGCCAGTGATTCTGGGGCTAAAAGGGCAACAGGGAGAAGGGGAGGGGACGAAGCCACAGGGATGAGGGTGTGGCTTTTATTCCAGCAAAAGCAAATGTGCTGATCGACATTTTTTTTTTTTTTTTTAAGACAGAGTCTCACTCTGTTGCCCAGGCTGAAGTGCAGTGGCATGATCTCGGCTCACTGCAAACTTCACCTCCTGGGTCAAGTGATTCTCCTGCCTCAGCCTCCCCAGTAGCAGGGATTACAGGTGTCTACCACCATGCCTGGCTAATTTTTATATTTTTAGTAGAGATGGGGTTTCACTATGTTGGCCAGGCTGGTCTTGAACTCTTGACCTCAGTTGATCCACCCACCTTGGACTCCCAAAGTGCTGGGATTACAGGCGTGAGCCACCACATCCGGTACTGATTGATATTTAATTTAATTTATTATTATTATTATTTTGAGATGGAGTCTTAGTCTGTTGCCCAGACTCGAATGCAGTGGTACAATCTCGGCTCACTGGCTCCTGGGTTCAGGCAGTTTTCCTGCCTCAGCCTCTCGCTAGGATTACAGGCACATGCCAGCAGGTCTGGGTAATTTTTGTATTTTTAGTAGAGATTGGGTTTCTCCATGTCGGCCAGGTTGGTCTTGAACCCCTGACCTCAGGTAATCTGCTCACCTCGGCCTCCCAAAGTGTTAGGATTACAGGTGTGAGCCACTGCGCCTGGTCTGATTGACATTTTAGAACAACCCAACTGATTGCAGAGGGGAGAATGGATTGGGAGTGGGAGTAGGGAAGAATGAGGTTCAGATGATTAAGGATGGCAGCCAGGCAGTGCAGGAAGTGGTTGGACTCAGGATATGTTTTGTTTTTATTTTTTTGAGACAGAGTCTTGCTCTGTCACCCAGGCTGGAGTGCAGCGGAGCAATCTCAGCTCATTGCAACCTCCTTCTCATGGGTGAAAATAGTTCTCCAGCCTTAGCCTCCCAAGTAGCTGAAATTACGGTGCCCGCCATCACGGCTGGCTAATTTTTGTATTTTTAGTAGAGTCAGTGTTTCACCATGTTGTCCAGGCTAGTCTTGAGCTCCTGGCCTCAAGTGATCCTTCTGCCTTGGCCTCTCAAAGTGCTGGGATTATAGGCATGAGCCACCACGCCTGGCTTATTTTTATTTTTGAGACAGGGTTTCACTGTCGTCCAGGCTGGAGTGCAGTGGCATGATTACAGCTCACTGCAGCCTCAACTTTCTGGGCTCAGCTCACCCTCCTGCCTCAGCTTCCTGAGTAGCTGGGATCACCATTGCTGTTGCATGCCATCACACCTGGCTAATTAATTAATTAATTAATTAGGTT
>NW_016107549.1:939919-941321 GCF_001604975.1 Cebus imitator
CTTTTCTTTCTTTCTTTCTCTTTTTTTCCTTTTCTTTTCTTTCTTTCTTTTTTCTTTTTCTTTCTTTCTCGATGGAGTCTCACTTTGCCATCCAGGCTGGAGTGCAAGTGCTTGGTCTTGGCTCACTGCAACCTCTGCCTCCCAGCTACTGGGGATGCTCCTTCGTCAGCATCCCCAGTAGCTGGGACTATAAGCATGTGCCACCACACCTGGCTAATTTTTGCATTTGTAGTAGAGATGGCATTTCACTATGTTGGTCGGGCTGGTCTTGAACTCCTGACTTCGTGATCCACCTGCCTCGGTCTCCCAAAGTGCTGAGATTATAGGAGTGAGCCACCATGCCCGGCAGATTCTTTCTTTCTTTAATATTGATGTGGCTGGGCGTGAGGGCTCACACCTACCACCCTGGAGCTTTGGGAGACTGAGACAGGAGGATCACTGAGGCCAGGAGTTTGAGACCAGCCTGGGCTGCATAGGGAGATCCCATCTTTATGAAAAATTTAACAATTATAAAAATTAGCCTGTTGTGCTGGCAGGGGCCTGTGGTCCCAGCTACTCAGGAGAATCACTTGAGCCCAGAAATTCAAGGCTGCTATGAGTTATGATGGTGCCACTGTGCTCCAACCTGGGTGACAGAGCAAGACCCTGTCTCTTTAAAAAAAAAAAACAAAAGAATATATATTATATATATTATGGGCAGTAAGAATATTTTTGGAGAGGGGTGAAATAAAACCTTGTAGCTGGAACACACTTGAATCTACCTCCTGTTTTCAGTTTTATTTCTGTGAAATGGGAAGGAAAATGCTCGTCATGCAGAAGTGCTTATAAAAGCAGCTGCAGATTTCTTTTTCAGCACAATGGGAAAGTATTTGGCAACACACAAAAGACTTTATAAATGCACAGTTGTGGGCAATTAAGACTGAGGTTTCACGGGAGTAAATTGAAGCTTAAAGGCGTCATGAAGGATAGACCTTTTAAACTCCATTAGTTACAGGATTTCGAAAGAAACCAGAGGGTAACTACATGTGTTAAGCTGATACTGAGTTGATCTGCTTAGAAGAGGCTGGGGGAGTTCTCACTTCTTTGCATGCTAGCGCAGGTGAGAGGAGATGGGATGGGGATCATTCCTCCCTCCTCCTTTCCTTCAATCGGTTCTTTGCAATCTGGGGGCAGCCTCATTCTGTGCGCCATCTACTTATATCTGTGGGTGCTGAAGTGACTTGTGAAAGGTTCCTGTGTGGGGTTGAGCTTCTGAATTTGGCTGATTTTTTTCTTTTCCCTTTTTCTTTCTCCTTTCTTTCCTCTCTTTTCTCTCTCTTCTTTCTTTCTTTTATCTCTTGCCTTTCTTTCTCTCTCCTTCCTGTCTCTTCTCCTTTCCCTTTTCTTTTTCTCCTTCTCTCTC
>NW_016107549.1:941822-946533 GCF_001604975.1 Cebus imitator
CTCCTCCCCCCTCCCCCTCCTCCTCTTCATTTTGACACAGGGTCCCACTCCATTGGCCAGGCAGAAGTTCAGTGGTACAATCACAGCTCACTGCAACCTCATCTCAGGCTCAGACAATCCTCCTGCCTCAGCCTCCTGAGTAGCTGGGACTACAGGCATGTGCCACCATGCCTGGCTAATTTTTAAAAAATTGTTTTTAGAAACAGGGCCTTGTCACATTGCCCAGACTGGTCCTGAATTCCTGGCCTCAAGCAATTCCCCTGCCTTGACCTCCCAAAGTGCCGGGATTACAGGCATGAGTGACTGCGCCCAGCCTACACATCTTACCCCTCTTAGTTATGGACTGAATGGCGTCTTCCCAAATTCGTATGTTGAAGTCTAAACTCCAGTATCTCAGAATTTGGCTGCATATGGAGACAGGGCCTTTACAAAAGTAATTAAGCTAAAAGGAGGTTATATGAGTGGGCACTAATTCAATATGACTCGTGTCCTTCTATTTTTTTTTTTTTTTTGAGACGAAGTTTCACTCTCGTTGCCCAGGCTGGAGTGCAATGGTGCAATCTCGGCTCACTGCAACCTCCACCTCCTGGGTTCAAGCGATTCTCTTGCCTCACCTTCCCAAGTTGCTGAGATTACAAGGGCCTGCCACCATGCCCCGCTAATTTTGTATTTTTAGTAGAGACAGGGTTTCTCCATGTTGGTCAGGCTGGTTTCGAACTCCCGACTTCAGGTGATCCACCCGCCTCAGCCTCCCAACGTGCTGGGATGACAGGTGTGAGCCACTGCTCTTGGCTATTGCTAGTGTCATCTAAGAAGAGATTAGCCACAGAAAGACCTCAGTATGCATGTGAGGTAATGCATATGTTAATCAGCCCAAGTTCGCCATTCCACAAGGCATACATGTTCCAGATTGTCATGTTGGCCATCATAAACACATAAAACTTTGTCATCCCAGCTACTCGGGAGGCTGAAGTGGGAGAATTGCTTGAAACCAGGAAGTGGAGGTTGCAATGAGTCAAGATCACACCACTGCACTCCAGCCTGGGCAACAAGAGTGAAACTTCGTCTCAAAAAAAAAAAAAAAGGCTGGGCGTGGTGGCTCACACCTATAATCCCAGCATTTTGGGAGGCTGAGTCGGGCAGATCACAAGGTCAGGAGATCGAGACCAGTCTGGCTAACATAGTGAAACCCTGTCTCTAGTAAAACTACAAAAAATTAGCCGGGTATGGTGGCATGTGCCTGTAATCCCAGCTACTTGGGAGGCTGAGGCAGGAGAATCGCTTGAACCCAGGAGGTGGAGGTTGCAGTGAGCCGAGATCACACCATTGCACTTCAGCCCAGGTGACAGTGTGAGACTCCGTCTCAAAAAACTATTTATATACACACACAATTTTTATTCATCAATTAAAAAAAATTTCTTTTTGAGACAGGGTCTGGCTCTATCGCCCAGGCTAGAGTGCAGTGGCACAATCTTGGCTCACTGCAACCTCTGCCTCCCAGGCTCGAGTGATCCTCTCACCTCAGCCTCCCAAGTAGCTGGAACTAGAGGCACGCGCCACCCTGCCCAGCTGATTTTTGTATTTTTAGTAGAGATGGGGTCTTGCTATGTTGCCCAGGTTGGTCTCAAACTCCTAGGCTCAAGCAATCTGCATGCCAAAGTGCTAGGATTACAGGCATGAGCCACCACACCTCGTCCTTCGCCGCTTCCCAGCACTTTTTAACTCCTAATCTCTGTATTATGTACCCACTTATTTTGCTCCTTGTCTGTCTCCCTCCCAGAATGTCCTCTCCATGAGGGTGGGGACATTGTCCAGTCTTTTTCATGGCTGCGTCCCCAGGATCTAGCACAGGGCCAGGCACAAATTGGGTGGCCGCTCAGATTTGTTGAATGAATAAGTGATTGCAGATAAATCTCTTGGGGCTACAAGGTCCTTTGGTGTGTTGAGTGTCCCTCTGACAAATGTGTGAGTGGAGGAAAGTCTGTCTCTTTTCTCTTTTCAAAAACCAGCTGTTGGCTGGGTGCAGTGGCTCATGCCTGTAATCCCAGCACTTCGGGAGGCAGAGGCAGGCGGATCACTTGAGATCAGGAATTCGAGATCATCCTGGCCAACATGGTGAAACTCCATCTCTACTAAACATTCAAAAGTTAGCTGGGTGTGGTGGCAGATGCCTGTAGTGCCGGCTACCCAGGAGACTGAGGCAGGAGAATCGCTTGAACCTAGAAGGCGGAGGTTGCAGTGAGCCAAGATCGCGTCATGGCACTCCAGCCTGGGCGACAGAGTGATTCCATCTCAGACAACCAACCAACCAACCCCAAAATCAGCTGAAGCCTGGTGTGGTGGCGTGCACCTGTCCTCCCAGCTACTCGGGAGGGAGGCCAAGGCAGGAGAATCGCTACAGTGTAGCAGTTCCAGACTAGCCTGGGCAATATAGCAAGACCCCATCTCTTAAAAAAATAATAATAAAGTTAAAAAAAAACAGAGAACCTGTTGAGAAGCAAGGTGGCTGGACAGGTGGCCACTCCCACATGTATTTATTTATTTAGAGACAGAGTCTCACCGTTGCCCAGGCTGGAGTGCAGTGGCACAAACTTGATTCACTGTAACCTCTGCCTCCTGGGTTCAAGCAATTCTCCTGCCTCAGCCTCCCGAGCTGAGGCATCAGAGGCATGCGCCACCACGCCCGGCTAAGTTTTGTATTTTTAGTAGAGACAAGGTTTCACCATGTTGGCCAGGCTGGTCTCGAACTCCTGACCTCAGGTGATGCGCCCTCTTCAGCCTCCCAAAGTGCTGGGATTACAGGCCTGAGCCACAGCGCCCGGTCTCTCGCGTGCATTTAGAACTGCCTCTGGAACCCTTTCAGCTTTCCAAAGCTCACAGGACCCCGGGACTGAAGGAGAACGAACCGGCAGGCTCAGGGTGGCTCATTTTGCAGAGAGGGAGGTAGCGATGCTGAGAAGCCCAGCGTCCCGCCCTCTGTGGCCGGCACCTGGGCGGTGGAGCGAGCGCCTGCTGCACAGCCTCGCAGTCTTTTGCTCCATGGGGCGCAGCTGTTGCCGGGCAGCTCCTAAGAACCGGCTTTCTGGGCCCTGAGTTGCCAAGGAACTACTAAATCCCGGCCAGCTGGGGTCGGGGTATATTTTGACTTTCTGGGAAGGAGGGTGGGGCGGCCTCTCCTGCCTTCTGAGTTCCCTTCTCCTGGCGCTCTGTGAGCTCTGCCTGCCTCTCCCTCACGCCGGTCCTCTCTCTCTTCTTTCTTCCCCTAGTTTCCCCCTCACTGTGCTGAGGCGGAAGACCCTGGGATTTCTGAGCGAGCCCCATGGATGCTGAAGTCTCCCTGGGTCCCCGACTCCATGCTCTGGCGCCCCAGTTACTATGACGCCCTGCACGACCGCAGCTCGGGGCACGCCCAGCACCCTGCAGGACACGCGGCCTCCCCGGCTCAGCATCTGCTTCGAGGGGCCCCCTCTGAGGCGGCGGGGTGGCGTGGTGGACCACCGAGATGTCATCTTGGCCCACCAGGCCCACAAAATCCACAACACCCCCCAGGCCAGGAGGAAAGAATGGGAGTGAGTATGGGCCGCGTCGAGTCGGGCTGTACTGGGGGGTCCTTTGGGGGCTAGAATGTTTTGGGCACGCTTTTTTCCAGGGAGCAAATTCATGCATTGAACGTATTGATATGTCTGTACTGGCTTCTGAAATGTCAAAATGCTTCCCTGCTAATTGATCAATATTAGTTGTGTTAAGACCCCTGGGCACCCCGATGGCTCCGTGACTCCCCGCACTGCCCCACGCTGTGGCAACACAGGGGTTAACCCGGGGTGTGGCAGCCAGGACCCGGCTCCGAGGATTGTGAGTGTCCACTCTGACGGCTTGGCAAATATTTTTCTTTTTCTTTTCTTTTTTTTGAGATGGAGTTTTGCAATTGTTGCCCAGGCCGGAGTGCAGCTCACTGCAGCCTCCGCCTCCCAGGTTCAAGCGATTCTCCTGAATCAGCCTCCAGAGGAGCTGGGATTGCAGGCACCTGCCGCCACACCGGGCCAGTATTGTAGCTTTGGTAGAGACGGGGTTTCTCCACGTTGGTCAGCGTAATCTTGAACTCCCGACCTCAGGTGATCCGCCTGCCTCGGCCTCCCAAAGTGCTGGGGTTACAGGCGTGAGCCACCGCGCCCAGCCAGCAAATATTTCTGTTGGGGTGGCTGAGAAGTGCTGCTCTGTGGGGGGGAAAGGTGGGAATCCCATTTCTATTTCCAGTGTTGAGTTGAAATCTGTGGGTTTAAGGGCTGGAGACAAAAGTGTGTGAAGGCGGAAGGGGACCTAGATACATGGTGGCTTCAGTTGAGTCTGGTCCTGGGTCCCCCTTTCTCTTTGTCGGTGACCCCAAAAGTGGGTCTTGGGTGGGAGACGCGGGGGTGGAACTGGCTCCGTCATGTAGTTGCTACTGGGCGATGTTGGATGAATGACTTTTCTGAGCTGGGTCCTCACCCCGGAAATCCCTGGTTCTTGGCTGTTCAAGCATTGAAGGTGGTTTGCGTGAAGGTTCGGTCCCAGGCCGGCCCCTGCACATCCTTTTCCACACAGTAGGGGAGCTGATGGTTTTTCTTCTCCCCTCCCTCCCTCTTTCTTTTCCCCTCTCTCTCCTTCTTTCTTTTCCTTCCTTTTAAGACAGAGTCTCTCCCCTCCCTCCCTCCCTCCCTTCCTTTTGAGACAG
>NW_016107549.1:946774-947841 GCF_001604975.1 Cebus imitator
TTTGCAAAGGCGGAGACCTAGGGTGGATTCTTGAGCAGATCTCAGGAGCGTGGGATGAGAATATAAATATTAGGTTGATTGGAGCTGAGGCTGATGTGGACACTAATCAATTTAGGGGATCCCAATATTGACTCTCTTACCCTCTCCATGATCCGGACTCCACCCTGTGGAAAGCACACTTCACCAGACGCCCACCACGCCCCCATTTTTCCATTGCAGGAGGGGAAGTGGGGTTATAACTGCCCCCATTTTTCCATTGCAGGAGGGGAAGTGGGGTTATAAATACGCGGTGCAATGAAAACTGTTTTATTAAAATGAGCCGTTGCTCGGTTTGAATCAGCTTCCGGATGGGGCTCAGGGTGGTGCAAGCTTGGCCCCGAGGTGGTTTCCTGAGGCTAGTCTGACATCTGCTGGCAAGTTTGAGCATCGTTTAGGAAGGCAACGTGGCGACCTCCCCTCCACCCGCCACAGTGCTGGGCTCCTCTTAGCTTTCCCTCCTCTCCATCCACTCAGCCTCCCACCACCCACTCATCCAAACTTTTGTGCATCCATCCATCCGTCCGTCATCCGTCCGTCCGTCCGTCATCCATCTGTCCATCATCCATCCGCCCGTCCGCCCATCATCCATCCGTCCATCTATCATCCATCCATCTTTCTATCCATCAATCCATTCATCCATCTCCCTATTCATTCTCTCATCCATCCATTTTCCAGCCATCCAACCACTTTCGCATTCACCCACCTGTCCCCACCTCCATCCATCATCCAACCCACTCTGCCACTCGCCCATTCTTCCGTTCTTCAGTCCATCCACCCACCTATCCTTTTATATACCAGTCTATCCATCCACTCATCCATCATCCCGTAACAGGCCAGGGTGCACCATTCCCTTCCCGTCGGCGCTAGGCACCACTTCTCTATTCCGCCCTCTCCAGAACTTACCCTTTCTCTCTCGACGACTCTCCTCTTCCTTCCCTCTTTAGTCTCCACGTATTTCCATTATCCCTCGTTTCCTGTTCTTTTCTTTTCTCTTTCTTTCTTTCTTCTTTTTTTTTTTTTTTTTTTTT
>NW_016107549.1:947877-956865 GCF_001604975.1 Cebus imitator
TTTACGTATGAATGAGACAGAGCTTTCCTCTTGTCCTCCAGGCTAGAGTGCAGTGGCATGATCTCGGCTCACTGCAACCTTCGCCTCCCAGGTTCCAGCAGTTCTCCTGCCTCAACCTCCTGAGTAGTTGGGATTACAGGCATGTGCCACCATGTCTGACTAATTATTTTTATTTTTATTTTTAGTAGAGACAGGGTTTAGTAGAGGCTAATCTTGAACTCCTGACCTCAGGTGATCCATCTGCCTCGGCCTCCCAAAGTGCTGGGATTACAAGCTTGTGCTACTACGCCCAGCTTCATTTTTATAAATTTTAATTAATTAATTTTGGAGGCAAGGTCTTGCTCTGTCACCCAGGCTGGAGTGCAGTGGCTCTACCATGGCTCACTGCAGCCTTGACCTCCTGGGTTCGAACGAGCCTCCCACCTCAGCCTCGCAAGTAGCTGGGACTACATACAGGTGCACCACACCATGACCAGCTAGTTAAAAAAAATTTTGTCTTTGTAGCGTTGGGCTCTTGCTCAGGTTGGTCTCAAACTCATGGGCTCAAGTGACCCTCTTGCCTTGGCCCCCCAAATTGCTGGGATGACAGGCATGAGTCGCCATGCCTGGCCCAAGGTGTCCTTATAGCCATGATCTCCAAACTTCTGAACTACCCAACCAGCAAAACAATTACTCAGCACACCCATAGCTGAAATGCATACCCATGGCATACGCATTTATTTATGTGTAATTTATGAAAGTATTTTGCTAAATGTGTTAAATGTACTTTAAAATACATATAAAAACATGAAAAGGATGAAATGTCAGTGAGATATATCATACTTTCAAATGGCTTTAAGAGTTTGATTTAATAGTACAACTTGCTTTTGCCCTCATGTTTTAGAAATTTGCCTTCACTTTTTAAATACTGTGTTCTGTAAGAGCTTTTTTACTCTGAAAGTGTTCTAATACGCTCAAAGTAGGAAGAAGAGCTCGGTGAAATGTCCATACCCATTGCAATTGAATTATTATCAGGATTGTGCCAGACATGCATGAGAAATCCATATCCTCTTTCTGAATATTTAAAAGTAAATCCGTGACCTCATGTGATTTTTGCAAACTTCAGACGACATCTCTAAAGCACACAGACACATCTTAGCAATATCACACTGAGAACATTCATCATGGATTTTATATCTAATTTCCAGTCCACATTCAGATTTCCTTGCTCGTCTTTTTACAGTTGATTCTTTTTTTGAATCAAGGAGGTCTGTGTGTTGCATTTTGCCGTTTCTCTCTTTTAATGGTGATAAAATATACATAACATAAAATTGACAATTTTAACCATTTTAAAGCATCCAGTTCAGTGGCATTAAGTACATTCACATTGTTGTGTGACCATCACCACCATCCATCTCTAGAACTTGTTTTTGTTTGTTTTGACACAAAGTCTTGCTCTGTTGCCTAGGCTGGCGTGCAGTGGTAAGATCTCTTCTCACTGCAACCTCCACCTCCCGGATTCAAGGAATTCTTCTGCCTCAGCCTCCCAAGTAGCTGGGATTACAGGCATGCACCACCATGCCTGGCTAATTTTTGTATTTTTAGTAGAGACAGGGTTTTGCCATGTTGGCTAGGCTAGTCTCGTCTCGAACTCCTGAACTCAAGTGGTCAGCCCCCATCAGACTCCCAAAGTGCCAGGATTACAGGTGTAAGCCACCACGCCCAGCTGATCTCCAGAACTTTATCACTGCAAACTGAAACTCTTTCCCCATGAAACACTCACTCCCCATACCCTATCCCCCAGCCCCTGGCATCTACCATTCTACTTTCCGTCTGTATGAATCTGATGACTCTAGGGACCTCATATAAGTAGAAATATACAGTGTTAGCCCTTTTGTGTCTAGAGTATTTCACTGGGCATAATGTCCTCCAGGTTTATGCATGTTGTAGAATGTGTCAGAATTTTCTTACTTTTTAAGGCTGAATAATATTCTGTTGTATGGATAGATCACATTTTGTCCATCCATCCATCTGCCCATCCATCCATCCATCCATCTATCCATCCATCCATCCATATATCCACCCATCCATCCACCCACCCATCCACTCATTCATCCACCCATCTACCCATCCATCCACCCACCCTTCCGTCCACCCACCCATCTACCCATTTAATCACCCACCTACCCATCCACCCATCTATCACCCATCCACCCAACCCACCCTTCCATCCATCCATCCACCTACCTGTCCATCCATCCATAAACACTGGGGTTGCTTTCATTTTGGGGCTATTGCGAATAATGCTGCTGTGAACATAGGTGTACAGATGATAACTCCTGGAGACCCTGCTTTCCATTCTTTGAGATGTCTTCCTAGACGTGGGATTGCTGGATCATATGGTAATTCCATATTTAGTTTTCTGGTAGTCATGTCTTCTACGTCTTATTCAGTCTATAGCATCTTCCTGATCTCCTATTTTCTATCCTATTGACTCCGAGAAGAAAGCAGATAAATCATCCTGTAGAATGTCTCCCATTATTACTATTCGGTCTAACGCTCTCCAATTGAGCTCTTTTGGCCGTCCTTATTATTATTGTTTAGAGACAAGATCTTGCTCTGTTACCCAGGCTGGAGTCCAGTGGGGCAATCATAGCTCACCGCAGCCTCAAACTCCTGAGCTCATGTGATCCTCCCTTCTCAGCCTCCCTAGTAGCTGACTGCAGGTGTGTGCCACCACATCCGGCTAATTTTTTATTTTTGTAGAGACAAGGTCTCACTATGTTGCCCAAGCTGGTCTCAAACTCCCAGCCTCAAACGATCCTCCTGTGGCAGCCTCCTAAATCACTGGGATTATAGATGGAAGCTACCACATCCAGCCTAAGCATCTTCCATTCTTCATAACCTGTTTGGAAGTTTTATTTTTATAACTGCGGTGGTTTTGTCCACCCGTGGGAACCCCACCCAGGCACAGTACATGCCACAGTGAGGCTCACGTGATTTCACCTCGCCAGTGGTCTTCATGAATGCCCTGTGGCCACCTTCTGATAGTGATTGGATGAGATCGCCATTGTTCACTTCTTGTGACTGAGTTTGGTCTCTTTGCTCCTTCTGCCTGCATTACTGTCTTCTTCAAGCTTTGCTTTCTTTTCTTCTTTCTTTCCTTTTTTGAGAGAGAGTCTTGCGTTGTCACCCAGGCTGGAGTGCAGTGGAGTGTTCTCAGCTCAATGGAACCTCTGCCTCCAAGGTTCAATTGATCCTTCTGCCTCAGCCTCCCAAATAGCTGGGATTACAGGCACCTGCCATTATGCCCAGCTACTTTTGTATTTTTAGTAGAGACAGGGTTTCGCCATGTTGGCTAGGCTGGTCTTGAGCTCTTGGCCTCAAGTGATCCACCCTCCTTGGCCTCCTAAAGTGCTGGGATTACAGACATGAGCCACTGTGTCTGGCCTCAGTCTTTGCTTTGCAGGCAGGAATCTTTTAAAGCCACATGTCCACTTTATCAGCCAACATCCCAATCCATCAATGCACTCACGCAGGTCTAAGCAGACTGGAACACATTGCCATGCCCTGGAATTGTTATTTATCTCATTTCTGGTGGTCTGTCTTGCGCACTGGAATATCCCCAAAGGGGTTGCTTGTTTGTCCGGTTCACAGCTGTGTCCCCAGAGACTGAGGCCACCAGCCAGTAGATGCTTACAAAATATCTCTTGAAGAAAAGCATTGACTAACAATGAATGAGAGCCGCTGCCAGCCAGCCAAGTGGATTTGGGTCAACCATCAGTTAAGTTCTAATAAAACTCAATGCTTCTGTTTGAGACAGAGTCATGTTCTGTAACTCAGGCTGGAGTGCAATGACCTGATAATGGCTCACTGCAGCCTCAACCTCCTGGTCTCAAGCAATCCTCCTGCTTCAGCCTCCCCAAATCTTGGGATTACAGGTGTGAGCCACCATGTCTGGCCTATAGGGTCTTCTTAAATGCAGATTCTGTTTTGACAGGTCTAGGCTAAGACTTGGGATTCTGCCTGCCTGCCTGTCTGCCTTCCTTCCTCTTATTATTATTTTTTGGACGGAGTTTTGCTCTTGTTGCCCAGACTGGAGTGTAGTGGCGTGATCTCGGCTCACCGCAACCTCTGCCTCTCGGGTTCAGGTGATTCTCCTGCCTCAGCCTCCTGAGTAGCTGGGATTAGAAGCATGTGCCAATTTTTGTGTTTTTAGTAGAGACGGAGTTCCTCCATGTTGGTGGTGTTGGTCTCAAACTCCTGACCTCAGGTGATCCGGCCACCTGAGCCTCCCAAAGTGCTGGGATTACAGGTGCGAGCCATCGTGCCTGGCCAGGGTTTTTACATTCCTTTCCAACAGGCTGCTGGGTGAGGCTGATGCCGCCTGGTCTAAGCAGTGAGCTGCTGGGCCATCGTCATCATCAGAGAATAGAGAGAACATGATGAGGATGGGAGCAGAGAGAGGAGTGTTAAGGGAACTGCATGAGTGTTATGAATGGTACTTATTAGGCCGTAATCATCATCATCCCTATGTTTTTTTTTTTTTTTTTTTGAGATGGGGTCTCACCATGTTGCCCAGACTGGTTGCAAACTCCTGGGCTCAGGCGGTCCTCCTGCTTCAGCCTCTGGAGTATCTGGGATTATAGGCATGAGCCACTGTGCCCGGCAATAAGCAGTGTGGGTCTGGCGCGGTGGCTCACACCTGTAATCCCAGCACTTTGGGAGGCTGAGGCGGGTGGATCACTTGAAGTCAGGAATTCAAGACCGGCCTGGCCAACATGGTGAAACCCTGTCTCTACTAAAAATACAAAAAGTTAGCCTGTTGTGGTGGCATGTGCCTGTAATCCCAGCTACTCCAGAGGCTGAGGCAAGAGAATCGCTGGATCCCGGGAGGTGGAGGTTGCCGTGAGCCGAGATGGCACCACGGTACTCCAGCCTGGGCAACAGAGCAAGACTCTGTCTCAAACAAAACCAAACCAGCCCAGTACTGATGGAGCACTTACTATCCGTGGGGCACTGTTCCAAGGCCTTTATGTGCATTAACGAGTTTAATCCTCATTGTTATAAATAGATGGTGGTGCGTGCCGTTGTTCTCCAAAGTGATTCTGTGCAGACATCTTTTCAAATGCACACAACGATCTCGTGACATGGCGCGGGCAGCTGGTGTGGCTATGACTGTTATTGTGGTTACTTAATATCTACTTATGATTACTTATGATGACCCATAGGACCCTTATTATTTTGCCCCTTATGCAGATGGGTGAACAGATCCTGAGAGGTGAATTCCAGGTTACTTACCGAGGCACCCAAGAGCCAAGACAGAAATGGCATGACCTTGAATTGGCCGCCTCCTGGTTTAAGACGATTCCCCTGCCTCAGCCTCTGGAGTAGCTAGGACTACAGGCACGCGCCACCACACCTGGCTATTTTTTGTGTGTTTTTAATAGGACAGGGTTTCATCATGTTGGCCAGCCTGGCCTCGACCTCCTGACCTCAAGTGAGCCATCTGCCGCAGCCTCTCAAAGTGCTTAGATCACAGGCGTGAGCCACCACGGTGGCTCATCCCTTAATTTAGGGACCCAGGCTCAGCCAAACTGCAGGTTGCCAGCTACGACTGGGTGACTTTCCCAGCTAGGGATCGGATGGGTGGCCTCAATTGTCCTGGTCCCTGAGGCCTGAGCTGCGAGGATGAGACATGCAAACTGAGACTTCTATTTTTAGGGACAGGGTCTCACTCTGTCACCCAGGCTGGAGTGCAGTGGTGCAATAATGGCTGAGTGTAGCCTTGGCCTCCTGGGCTTCAGTGATCCTCTCACCTGTCACCTGAGCAGCGAGGATCACAGGTGTATGCCACCACTCCTGGATAATTTTTAAATTTTTTTGTAGAGATGGGGTCTTGCTATGTTGCCCAGGCTGGTCTCAAACTCCTGACCTCAGGTGATCCACCTGCCTCAGCCTCCCAAAATGCTGGGATTATAGGCGTGTGCCACCGCACCTGGCCATGTTTCGAATTTCTTTTCTTTTTCTTTTTGTTTTTGAGACAGAATTTTGCTCTTGTCACCGGAGTGCAGTGGTGCAATCTCAGCTCACTGCAACCTCCAACTCCCAGGTTCAAGTGATTCTCCTGTCTCAGCCTCCCGGGTAGCTGGGATTACAGGTGTGCGCCACCACAGCCGGCTAATTTTTGTATTTTTAGTAGAGACGGGGTTTTGCCATGTTGGCCAGGTTGGTCTCGAACTCCTGACCTTGTGATCCACATGCCTTAGGCTCTCAAAGTGCTGGGATTACTGTTTCACATTTCTTAGCCTTGTCCTTGGGCATGCATCGGGCACAGTTTGTGCAGCGAATAGGCTGCATGTGGCCCTGGCCCTTTTTGGCATGACTGTGGCTCCTTGGTTGTCTTGGAGGCACAGGCTGGAGAGGGGCTGGAACTTCTGTCTGGTTCATTCTTTGCTACGTCTCTGGCTTCTAGAACAGGGGCCAGGCAGCTCCAGCCAGGGAGCCAATCTTGCCCCAAGCCCTGTTTCTGTAGGACCTGTGGACTAACAATAGTTCTCATATTTTTTTAGTGATGGAAGAAAAATCAAAAGAAATACAGTATTTCTTTTTTTAAAAAAACTTAAATGTTTATTGGTTGGGTACAGAGGTTTGCACAGCAACCCCAGCACTTTGGGAGGCTGAGGCAGGAGGATTGCTTGAGGCCAGGAGTTTCAGACTAGCCTGGGCAACATAGCAAGGCCCCATTTTTACAAAAAAATTAAAAACTGGCTGGGTGTGGTGGCGTGCACCTATAGACCCAGCTACTCAGGAGGCTGAGGTGGGAGGATTGCTTGAGCCTACATGTTGGAGGCTGCAATGAGCCATGATTGTACCACTGCATTCCAGCCTGGGTGACAGAGTGAGACCCTATCTCAAAAAAAAAAAAAAAAAAACTTTATTGACATGTAACATATATAGAAAGTAGTACACTGTTTATAAATATGCAGCTGAATTAATTTTCAGTAGAATAAAAATACCTAAGTAACCAATCATGTTAGAAAATATAGCGTTATCAACACCTCAAAAGTTCTCTCATGCCCTTTACCCCATATCTCCCTAAAGGTAAAATAAAAAGAAAATGCCTACTAAATTTCTGACACCATAGATTAGTTCAACTTTTAATAAATGAAATTGGACAGCATGCTTTCTTCATTTGGGCTTCTTTTACTCCACTATGTTTGTGAAATTCACCCATATCGTTGCATATAGCTTTTGTTCATTATTATTTTATTTTTTGAGACAGAGTCTTGCTCTGTCACCCAGGCTGGAGTGCAGTGGCGCGATCTCGGCTCACTGCAACCCCCCTCTCCCGGGTTCAAGCGATTCTCCTGCCTCAGCCTCCCAAGTAGCTGGGACTACAGGTGCATGCCACCATGCCAGCTAATTATTGTATTTTTTAGTAGAGAGGGGGTTTCACCATGTTGGCCAGGTTGGTCTCGAGCTCCTGACCTCAAGTGATCTGCCCACCTCGGCCTCCCAAAGTGGTAGGATTACAGGCGTGAGCCACTGTGCCGGCCTGTTCATTAATTGTTATTGTCATATAATAAAAAGAAGGCTAATTCTTGATAGATGAAAGTTCTGTGACGTTTAAAATTCGGTGTCCACAAAGTTTTACTGGAACACAGCCTGGTCTGGTTGTCTGTGGCTCCTTTTGTGTTACAACAGCAGAGCTGTCTCTGGGACAGAGACCGGCCCTCAGAGCCAGAAGCATTTCCTCTGAGGTCCTTTATTAGAGAGGTTTTTGGACCCCTGAGCTGGAACAGCGCCTGACACAAGCCATGCTCAAAAAGCAGCCTGCGCGGGCGTCCCCTGCGTTAACCCCAGGTCCCCTAACGCTGCCACAACTGGCCACCAGGTGGCGCCATGGCTCCCCAGCCGGGCAGGCGCCGGGCAACAGCATGTTCAGCTTGCCCTTCTGGGCACCCACCTCCCTGCCGTATCCTTCTCGCCTGTTCCGAGAACAGCCCCGGATCAATCATCGAATTCCCATCATGTAATAGCTAATCGTTACATATGTGGCTATTGCTTTTTCATGCACAAAGGCCTTGGTAAAGACGAACTAGGGTGGCAGGGGCAGGCTTGGGCCTTTGCAGGGCTCCCTGAGGTCTGATGGGTTACAAGCAGGTCCTGGGGTCAAGTGTGGGGCCTGCCTGGCTTCAGTCTGAGGTGTGGTTGAATGTCTCGGCCTGGGTTCAAATCCCAGCTCTGCCACTTGCTGACAGAGTCTGGGAAGGAGGGTTCCTTTCCCTTTCTGGGCCTCAGTTTCCCTACCTGTCAAATGGGGAAAACGACAGCATGGGTCTCTGGGGCTCTTACAAAGATTAAGTTCATTGCATGATTGAATAGCGTTTAGAACAGTGCAGCCACATTGAAAGCACTTGCAATAGTTTCTGCAGTGGGTATGCCATTAAGCATCTGAGGCCTCAGTTTACACAGTTTAAAAAAGCCTGGGCATGGTGGTTCATGCCTGGAATCCCAGCACTTTGGGAGGCTGAGGTAAGTGGATCGGTTGAGCCCAGGAGTTCAAGATCAGCCTGGGCAACATAGGGAGATCTTGTCTCCACTAAAAAAAATTAGTCAGGTGTGGTGGTGCACACCTGTAGTCCCACCTACTCGGTAGGCTGAGGTGGGAGGATCGCTTGAGCCCAGAAGTTCAAGGCTGCAGTAGGTGATGATCATACCACTGTACTCCAGCCTGGGTGACAGAGTGAGACCCTGTCTTGAAAAAAAAGAAAAGAAAAGCAGGTTGATATCACAATTAAACTGCAACCTAACCTTTTAAAAAGAACCTGCTTAGAGATCAGAGTCCTCCTCCTCTTCCTCCTCCTCCTCTTCCTCCTCCTCCTCTTCCTCCTCCTCCTCCTCCTCCTCCTCCTCCTCCTCTTCCTCCTCCTCCTCCTCCTCCTCCTCCTCTTCCTCCTCCTCCTCTTCCTCCTCCTCCTCTTCCTCCTCCTCCTCTTCCTCCTC
>NW_016107549.1:958510-973384 GCF_001604975.1 Cebus imitator
ATCTCTTGACCTCGTGATCCACCCGCCTCGGCCTCCCACAGTGCTGGGATTGTCCTCTTTTCTTTCCCTTCCTCCCTCCCCGTTTCTCTCTTTCTTTTTCTTTCTTTCACTCTGTTGCCCAGGCTGGAGTACAGTGCCATGATCTCAGCTCACTGCAACCTCCGTGTCCTGGGTTCAAGTGATTCTCCTGCCTCAGCCTCCCGAGTAGCTGGGATTACAGGTGTGCACCACCACACCTGGCTAATTTTTGTATTTTGTAGAGATCACGCCTCCTGATCACAGGCGTGAGCCGCCGCGCGCGGCTGATCCCATCATCGCCGTGCTCACTGTGGTCGAGCCCCACTGGCCTTCCTTCTGTCCCCTGCATTTTCAAGGCCTTTACACTTGCTCTTCCTTCTGCCCGGAACGCCCTTCCCCTGGCCGGCTCTTTCGTGCACTGTGGTCTCAGCACAAATGTCACCACCTCATGTAGAGCCCTCTCTCTTGGGGTCACTGTTCATTTTGTGGAGCCGTTCTGTTCGTTACATAAAATTACGTGTTTCTTTCTAAACTGGATTGTCAGCTCCATGAGGGCAGGTTGGTTGGTTTGTTTCTGGTCGGTCTTTTCTGCTACTGTGTCTCGAATGCTTGGAAAAGTGCCTAGTGCATAATAGATACCAGTGTTTGTTGAGTGAATGACTGATGGAGCCCAGTGAAGTTGGACGGCTGTGTTGATCACCTCTTTATGGCTCTGGTTTTGAGAACTGCAAGCCCCTTAGTGCAGGCGAACTCCATTTTCTCTTCCATTCTCTGCCCAGGGTGTCTTCTGTTCCCAAATTCATACACTGTACTCAAGGGGGCCTGCCTGGAGGAGGAGGTAGACATGCAGACAGCAGCTGTGCAATGTCTATGAGCTACACAGAGACCAGTCCCCATTTATCCCCCACCCACCATGGGCCCAGCCTGGGTCAAGGGGCTTTGGGTGTGAGCTCATGGGTTGCTCCCCTCAATACCCATTTCATAGAGGAGGAATCTGGGGCACAGAGACGTAAAAGAATGAAGCCAGTCAGCATCAGCTTTGGAACCCAGTTCTGTCTGAATCCAGAGCCCATGTTCCTAACACCTGCCTTTTCAAGGTCTTGAACTTGGAAATGCCTGGCATATAGTAGAATGAAGGAATGAGAGGAAGGGTGAACTAATGAAACTGTTATCACTAAGCTTTTCTCTGCCCTTGAAGTACTAAACTCTACAAAGCCAAGTCCCCTCTCTTACTGACCCTTGAATATCTGGGAGCGCTCTGCATAGAGCTTTGCAGGGAGAAAGCATGTGATGTCTGTCGAACTTAGTTACGCGAAGTCTCAAGAAACTCAGGATGACATTTATACAATCCCGAAGGCTGGCATGGCACCCGCAACTCATTCTGTAAGCCCTGGCCACTAGAACCAGCTTGAAAGAGACCGAACTGGGATTAAAATAAAATAAGACTTCACCTTCTGATATTTCCAATTACTCTGACTCCTTTCACCTCCTCTGTCTCTTGCAACCATGAAAATAACATTTGGGAGGGCAGGTCTTAGAATCCCCAAATCACAAATAGAGACGGGAAGACCACGTACACATAGAGATGAACCCTGAATCAAAAATCTAATGGTGACATTGACGTTAAAGAATAATCCCACCATCCCCAGGACTTTGGGAGGCGGAGGCAGGCAGATCATCTGAGGTCAGGAGTTTGAGACCAGCCTGGCCACCTTGGTGAAATCTCATCTCTACTAAAAAAATACAAAAATAAATAAATAAACAAATTAGCTGGGCATGGTGGCACACATCTGTAGTCCCAGCTACTCGGGAGGCTGAGACAGGAGAGTCACTTGAACCCAGAAGGCAGAGGTTGCAGTGAGCCAAGATCACACTGTTGCTCTCCAGCCTGGGTGACAGAGTGAGACTTCTCAAAAAACACCAAAAAGTAACAACAACCACCACAGCAACAAAACAAATCCCAGTCTCTCTCTGAAATGCTGTGCTGCAGATCAGATTATTCCTTTGCCATCCAAGAAGGCCGTTCTTGCCTGGTGAAGTTCCTCTGGAGGACCCCACATATGTTACAAAAGACAGATTTGGGGCCAAAGGAGCCACCTTGAAAATCCAAGCCCATCCTGTTAGAGCTGGGCAACCCCGGGCAAGTGCCACAGCCTCTCTGAGCACTGAAGGAAGATAACAACAGTTCCTAGTGCAGAAAGTCTGGGAGAGGGCACTGATGAGCCCGGGTTCAAATAACAGTGCCTTGGAGGATACGTCACTTTAGTTTTTCCCCTCCTGTGGTCTGCGCATCGCCTGGTCAATATTTACGTATGGTGCTTCCAATCTGTATGCTATGTCAGGGGCTTCTCAATAAGGAGATGGTGCAGCTTATTGGCGCTGGAGCTAGTCTGGCTGGATTCACACCCTGGTTCTATTTGCTGTGTGACCTTGGACAAGTGACTTCACCTCTCTGAGCCTCTGTTTCCTTGCCTGCAGAATGCAGGGAAAAAATAGCAGTCACTTCATAGAGTTATTATAAGAATTAAGCATTTGAAAAATGCTTAGGACAACTCGCATTATAAGCAGGGATGGCTTATTTAATAGTAATAATAGTTATTGTTTGAGAGGAGTCTTGCTCTGTTGCCCAGGCTGGAGTGCAGTGGTGCAATCCTGGCTCACTGCAACCTCCACTCCCAGGTTCAAGCCATTCTCCTGCCTCAGCCACCCAAGTAGCTGGAATTATAAGCGTCCGCCACCACGCCTGGCTACTTTTTGTATTTTTAGCGGAGACGGGGTTTCACCATGTTGGCCAGGTTGGTCTTGAACCCCTGACCTCAAGCAATCTGCCTGCCTCAGCACCCCCAAAGTGCTGGGTTACAGGCGTGAACAACCGTGCCCGGCCAGGCCTGTTAAATGAAATGAACAAATTCCCACCTATATACCCCCAAGTGTGACCTCCAAAAGGGCACGGACTTTACCTTCCTGGTTATGTATCACCAGAGCCTGACGTAGGGCAGGTGGGTAGTAAAGGCGGGGTGAAAGCAAGATACGAGGTTGGAACGTGTTTGTGGCTGAGAGAGGAAAATCTAACCTCTAAATCTGGGGTTTGCAAACTTCTGTAGAGAGCCAGATAGGGGGCTGTATCTGGCCTGCAGGACGGTGACTGCTAACTTCGGCTGTAAGTCACAGTGAGAGGTTCATGGGAGCTGAGAGAGGATGTTTCAGGTGGTGCTTTCTGGAGAGATGGTGATGTCAGACGCTGTTAATCTCAAATAGGAAGATCTGTGTATTTTTGCTACTTATTAACATTTATTAAGCACATGATATCCTGTCTACATGTCAATTATTGCGCTAGGCAGTCATACTCTTTTTTATCTTTAGGACAGTCTTGGAAAATAGTATCTTTAATTCTCCCTCTTTTTTATTTAATTTTAATTTTTTTATTTACACAAATCTATAGGATATATGTGCAAATTCCCTCCTCCTCCCCCCTCCTCCCCCTCTTCTCCTCATTCTACCCCTCCACTTCCCCTCCCCCTCTCTCCTTCCTCCTCCTCCTCTTCCTCCTCTTCCTCTTTGTCTTTTTTGTCTTTCTTCTTTCTTCTTTGACAGGGGGCCAGAAGTGCTGGCTCACACCTCTAATCCAAGCACTTTGGGAGGCCATGGAGAGTGGATCACTTGAGGTCAGGAGTTCAAGACCAGCCTGGCCAACATGGTAACACCCCATTTTTACTAAAAATAAAAAAATTAGCTGGGCATGGAGGCATGCACCTGTAATCCCAGCTACTCAGGAGGCTGATGCAGGAGAATTGCTTGAACCCAGGAGGTGGAGGTTGTAGTACGTGGAGATTGCACCACCGCACTCCAGCCTGGGTGACAGAGCGAGACTCTGTCTCAAATAAAGAAATAGACAGGGTCTTGCTCTTTTGCCCAGGCTGGATGGCAGTGGTGCAATCATAGCTCACTGCAGCCTTGAGCTCCTGGGCTCAGGTGATCCTCCTGCCTCAGCCTCTCAAGTAGCTGAGACTGTAGGTGGGCACCACCACACCTAGCTATTTAAAAATTTAATTTTCTTTTGTAGAGACAGGGGTCTTGCTATGTTATCCAGGTTGGCCTTGAACTCCTGGCCTTTAGCAATCCTCCTGCCTCAGCCTCCCAAGTAGCTGGGATTATAGGAATGAGCCACAGTGCCTGGCTCACCTCTTCCCTTTTTAAAATCAGAAACTAGGGCCCAGAGTAGTTAAGAAAACTTTCCCAAGTTCATACAAGTTCAACTGGGTCCCCTCCCTCCCTCCGTCCCTTCCTTCCTTCCTTCCTTCCTTCCTTCCTTCCCCTTTTTCACTGGAGACACAGTCTCACTCTGTCCCCCATGCTGGAGTGCAGTGGTGCCATCTTGGCTCACTGCAACGTCCACCTCCTGGGTTCCAGTGATTCTGATGCCTCAACCTCCTAAGTACCTGGGATTACAGGCACCTGCCACCATGCCCAGCTTTTTTTTTTTTTTTTTAAGTAGAGACTGAATTTCGCCATGTTGGCCAGGATGGTCTCGACCTCCTGACCTCAGGTGATCTGCCTACCTCGGCATCCCAAAGTGCTGAGATTTTGGGATTTTGAGTGAGACACCATGCCTGGCTGAATTGGGTCTATTTTCAAACCTCTGGCCTCTTCCATCCGGATCAGAGAATAGCTGAGGCCTTCTCGTAAAGCTGCCATTTAAACGTCCACGGCTGGGTGCACGGGCCCTAGAAGCAGGCTTCGAACACAGGGCAGCCACCGAGGCATGCTGTGTGAGGCTTTTCAGTAGACACGCGTGACTGCAATCCATCACGAAGTGGCATGGGGCCTGTGCATTGGTCCTGTGGGTGGGTCTGCGGGAACATTCTGGAACTCTTCGGTGCTTGTCTTAGAATGAGGATCTCTCAGCCAGGCACGGTGGCTCCCGCCTGTGATCCCAGCACTTTGAGAGGCTGAGGTGGGCGGATCAGGAGGTTAAGAGATCGAGACCATCCTGGCCAACATGGTGAAACCCCATCTTTACTAAAAATACAAAAATTAGCTGGGCATGGTGGCCATGCACCTGTAGTCCCAGCTCCTTGGGAGGCTGAAGCAGGAGAATCACTTGAACCCGAGAGAGAGAGGTTGCACTGAGCCGAGATCATGCCACTGCAGAGTGAGACTCCATCTCAAAAAAAAAAAAATAAATAAAATAAACAAAAAATGGCTGGGCGCAGTGGCTCACGCCTGTAATCCCAGCACTTTAGGAGGCTGAGGCAGGCAGATCACGGGGTCAGGAG
The DNA here is from genome assembly GCF_001604975.1 of Cebus imitator. Lineage (NCBI taxonomy): Eukaryota > Metazoa > Chordata > Mammalia > Primates > Cebidae > Cebus > Cebus imitator. The sequence continues at coordinate 963,805 of NW_016107549.1, forward strand.
ATCGAGACCATCCTGGCCAACATGGTGAAACCCCGTCTCTACTAAAAATAAAAAAATTAGCTGGGTGTGGTGGTGCGTGCCTGTAGTCCCAGCTACTCAGGAGGCTGAGGCAGGAGAATCACTTGAATGGGAGGCAGAGGCTACAGTGAGCCAAGATTGCGCCACTGCACTCCAGCCTGGCGACAGAGTGAACTGGGCATGCTGGCTCACACCTGTTCTCCCAGTGCTTTTTGGAGGCCTGGCTCCTGGCTTTAGGCCAGGAGTTTGAGACCAGCCTGGGCGATATAGCAAGATCCCATCTCTACAAAAACATTTTAAAAAATTTAGCCAGGCATAATGGCGTGTACCTGTAGTTCCAGCTACTGGGGAGGTTGAGGCAAGAGGATCGCTTGAGCTCAGGAGGTCAAGACTGTGGTGAGTTATGATCGTACCACTGCCCTCCAGCCTGGGCAACAGAGCGATACTCTGCCTCTATAACAATAAAATAAAGCTCCCAGGCGATTCTTGCCGGCGTGCGAGCCATCACCTTCCACGTTACTTACAATACACTCAGCAGAGGCTTGCAGGTTTGTACCCAACTTGGGAATTTAAAAGCCACTGGGGAACGAAAAAAAATGATGTTGTCTAATCCATTTCTAAGCCAAGGCGGAATGATTGTGGTATGATTCACGGCTTGGATTCTTATTCTTTTGGCTTCAATAATCTCCTTTCTGTGTATTCAGAGCAGATATTCAGCTGAGACACGTTGGTACAGCTGATTGTTAAAATATTAAAATATTTTCATACCAGTTAGTAAATAGCTGTTGCCTGGAGACCCCTGAGTGAGCTCCACCACCCACCCGAGTCCCTTCCTGATCCTCCGGCCTCCCGATCATCAATACTCCAAAGATATGCCTCCTGCTGGTAGCGATGTATTTTTTTTTTTTAAGTCGGGGTTTCACCATGTTGGTCAGGCCGGTCTTGAACTCCCGACCTCAGGTGTTCCGCCCGCCTTGGCCTCCAAAGTGCTTGGATTACAGGTGTGAGCCACAGTGCCCGGCCAGTAGCTATGTATTTTAACCTTTCCCCCAGTGTATTTGATCTGCTTACTCATGTCTTTATCTTTAGTTTTTGTGTCTGAGCAAGCATCTCAGATAAGAAGATCCGGTTTGCAAACTCAGAAGTGAGAAAACTCCTCTGTTTGGAGAGGGAGTGGTACTAACTCTAACCCTGGTCCCGACGTTGACCAGCTAGGCAAGTAATCTCATCTCCCAGTTTCCTCGTGGGTGAAATACTAATAATATCTTCCCCAAAGATGTAGGATGAAGTTTAAGAGAATAAAGGCACGGATAGGCCTTAGAACAGGGCCTGGTGTGTAGTTAACATCTTAGAAGTAATAGCATTTGCGTTAGCAATTGCTGTGTAACCAAATGACTAAAATTTGTATGGCAAATGGCCACAAACTTAAAAGTTTCCCAAGTTCATACAAGTTCAACTGAGTCCCCTCCCTCCCTCTGTCTCTTTTTCTCTCTCCTTCCTTCCTTCCTTCCCTCCTCTCTCTTTTTCTCCCTCCCTCCCTCCCTCTTTCTCTCCCTTCCTTCCCTCCCTCCTTCCTTCCTCTCTTTCTTTCTCTTTCCTTCTTTTGACGGAGTCTCACTCCATCCCCCTGGCTGGAGTGCAGTGGCTTACTTTGCACAAACTTACTGGCTTTAAACAACACACATTTCTTTTCTTGCAGTTTCTGTGAGTCAGGAATCTTGGTGTGGCTTAGTTGGGCTCTCTGTTTTAAGGTGTTCTCTGTTATAATGTGTTGATGGGAATTGGGTCTCATGCAAAGGCTTGTCTGGGGTAGAATTGGCTTCCAAGCTCACCTAGTTGTTGGCAATATTCAGTTCCTTGCCAACTGTTGGTCTAAAGGCCTAAGCTCCAGCTGAGCATTGGCTAGGGGAAACCCTCAGTTCCTCCCCCATGTGGCAGTTTGCTTTGTCAAAGGCAGCATAGCGAGGTGTCTACCAGCAAGAAAGAAGTCTTAATATTTTGAAATCTAATTGTGAAAGCGGCATCCCCCAACACTGAAGTATTCCATTGGTTAGAAGCGAGTTCCTCAGGAGAGGGAATCGCGCAAGGTCACGAGGCTTCACTCACGTTTGGTGCTTCAGAGCTTTTCCAGTATATTCTTTCTCTTCATGTGTCTGGCTTGAGCTTCCTTACAGCATGGAGTACCACGAGGTGGAGACCACTGGGGACCATCTTAACAGCACTGCTACAGTGTTGTTAGTTTTTCCGCCTCTTGGACGTAGATGATTGAACCTAGGTCATCACTGTTTGCTGTTAGGGCATGGGTTTTATGAAGTGTGAAAACATCTAGAGGCTTCTTGATTCATAATCCACATTGATTACCTTTGGGACCCTCCCTTGCCCCATCCTGCAAGGTCCACTTAAGTTGGAGGCTCAGCTGTTTCTGAGCTGAGTTCTGGGGCTCAGAAATCTTTGGGGTAGCCCAGAATTCTGCCCTTAGGGTCACCCTTCCACTCTTGGGAGATACCTAGGGAGTGGGCTCCAGTCTGCCCTTGGGGGATCCCCCGACCTTCATGTCTTCCCAGTTGCTCCCCACAAAGGCATCTTCTTCCCCTCTACCCTCAGGAACACCTGATATTTTTTAATTGAGTTCAGGATTTCCTAAGAGACAAGAGAGGTGTTGACTTCCAGAAATACTTATTTCCTCTGAGGCAGGAGACTTTAACTCCCTGTAATAGAGAATGTCGGGTTAGAGGAAAGGTACAACCAAATGACTGGGGACATACAGGTGGGAGAGGGTCTGGGGAGCCAGGGGTGTGTCGCCGGGATAGCCAGGAGGTTTCCTGGGGCAGGATTGGAGAAGAATGCTATTATACCCAGGAGGAACTGAAAGAACACATCCCCAAATGTGGGAGAGGACACACCGGAGCCATTGACCACGAGCGAATCAAGTGGGTTGAAGTTATGGTGAGAGAAGAGGTTGGCTGTGTTTTTGTTTTGTTTTCTCTTTGCGGGGGGCAGGGCGGGTGAGAGAAGGTTTCCCTCTGTCACCCAGGCTGGAGTGTAGTGGCATGATCATGGCTCACTGCAGCCTCAGCCTCCTAAGCTCAAGCAGTCCTCTCACCTCGGCTCCTGAGTGGCTGGGACTGTAGGCGTGCACCACCACACCTGGCTAGTTTTTTTTTCCCCCTCTGTAGAAATGGGGTCTTGCTTTGTTGTCCAGGCTGGCCTCAAACCCTTGAGCTCAAGTGATTCTCCCTCCTTGGCCTCTCAAAGTGCTGGGATTACAGGCATGCGCCATTGCATCAGGCTCTGTGGTCATTTAAAGCATCAAGAATTGAGGATGATTTCTTGCAACGATTTAAATAGAGGGTTCTCTGGAACTCAGCTGTTGTAATCTCAGTATAAAGTAGTCTCTCATTTAGCTGCCTTATGTTGATGGCTGGCAGGGCTGGGCGTCCATGAGGCTTCACTCACATGTTTGGTGCCTTGGAGCTTTTTCAATATATTCTTTCTCTCCATGTGGCTAGCTCAAACTTCCTTATAGCATGGTGGCTTTGGATCATTGGACATTCCAGAGTCTGGATTTCAACAAGGGGCATGTCAAACTCGAAAGCGGAAGCTGCATGGGAGGCTGCTGGGTTTAAAGGAGCTTAGATATCCCCTTGGGAAGCTTGGGATTTATCCCATTATCATTGACCGGGCTGTTGGAGGTCTTTTTTTCTTCTTTTTCTTAGAGATTGGGTCTCACTCCGTCCACCATTGTCTGGAGTGCAGTGGTGCAATTGTATATGGCTCATTGCAGCTTGGAACTCCTGGGTTCAAGTAATCCTCCCACATCAGCCTCCCAAGTAGCCGGGACTACAGGTGCATGCCACTATGCCTGGCTAATTATTTTATTTTTTGAGTGACAGGGTCTCACTATGTTGCCCAGGCTGGTCTTGAATGCCTAGCCTCAAGAGATCCTCCCATCTCAGCCTCCTGAGTAGCATTGGAGGTCTTTTGATGGGATGATACACTTCAACACATCATGGTGGTGGTTTACAAGGTAATTTCAGAAAAGAGTACAGGTCAGTGGGAATGACAGAGTCTGGAGAAGAATACTAGATCTTTCTACTCTTATGTGACCCTGTGTTTTATTTAACTTTTTATTTTAACTTTCCTGAGTTTTAGTTGCATCATCTGTGAAACAGGATAAGAATCTGTACTGTATGCACTCTGCAAGGCTTTTATAAGGATTAAATAAGGACGTATCCATAAAGTGCTTTGAAACCCAGCGTTGCCAAACTCAACTGTCTTACAGGGGCCAAGCGGGTAATGGTGACTAGGGCAGCTTCCATGGCAGGGAGACACTAGGGAGTGGTGAGGCCTTTGGCAAACTGGAGAGCCCCAGGCTCATCTGAAGGATATAACCATTATTCAATAGAAGCTGATTGCTGTCGTGCAGGAATGTGGGCTCAGCTCGGGTAAATCGTCTGAGTTTTTGAGAAAAAGCAAAAATTTCACTTTTATGTGTAATCTCCTGACTTGTTCTGAACGTATTTTTATCTTAAGATATGGATAGATCAAGGAAGTAATTTGTGAGCTCTGAGTTTGTAACATCTGCTGTAAACCCTGAAACTCAATGTAAATACTAGTTATTAATTTTGTCACAGATTTTTAACACCGGGAAGGCAAGATGAACAAGAGGGAGATGTGGGGGGGGGGAGATGCCGGTGAGTCGGGAGATGGCTGGACTAGCACAGCCGTGTTGGGAATGCAGGTTGGGAGAGGATCTCAGAAACATTTCAGAAGGAGAATCAATAGGATTCACTTGCTAATTGGCTGGGGTGAAGATTCTTAACATTTTCTGAGCCACAGAGCCCTCTTCAGTTCAACAGAAGCCAAGGGATCCCTTCTCAAAATTGTGCTTTTTAAATGCATAATATCAAATGCAGAGGAAACCAATTACATTGAACATTAGTTATAAAAATATTTGAAAGAACAGATTTGTCATACCATCACAAACGCATTTAACAATGCATAAAAAACGAGCTAGTGACAGACCTAAAAATTTCAAGGTAGTCATGAGAGTCAGTGGTTTTCAAGATATCTGCAGTACTTATAATGTGACATAATAAAAATGTGGTTTTTGTTTTTTGTTTGTCTTGAGGCAGAGTCTCACTCTGTTGCCCAGGCTGGAGTGCAGTGGTGCGATCACAGCTCACGGCAGCTTCCACCTCTCAGGTGCAAGTGATCCTCCAACTCAGCCCCCTGAGCAGCTGGGTCTACAGGTGTACATAACCACATCCAGCTAATTTTTTAATTATTTTGTAGAGATGGGGTTTTGCCATGTTACCCAGGCTGGTCTTGAACTCCTGAGCTCAAGTGATCCACCTGCCTTGGCCTCCCAAAGAGCTGGGATTACAGGCGTGAGCCGCCGCACCCAGCTGAGATGTGGTTTCTGTTGATGACAAAGTCACAGGTGTCATGAATGCTGCTAATATTGCTGCAATTTGTTGCTTCCATCCATGCATAATTATAGCTAGAGGCAGTGGAAATGAATATGTGAATTTTCCCAGCCAAATTTACAGGCTCTCTGAATTATAAACAAGTTAAGTAGCATTTCACCTAGGAAGTGAAACAGGTGAGTTTAAAGGGAAATCTGAGATTTCTAGTTTGGGGAGAGTTGAAGTAGAGTTGCCTAGGAGGCTGTAAGAAATTAGGGGATAGAGCAGAAGAGACTAAAAGTGGGTAGAAATAGTGTTTGGGGGAACTGTGAGAAACAGAACAGAGTGGTTAAGGCTGTAGGCTCAGGAGCCAGAGTGCCTGGCTTCAAATCCTGACCCAACTTCTTACCAGCTATGTAATCTTAGTGCATTCAACAGCACCCCACTTCTGGTATCAAATCCAGATTTCATTGGCTTGTATACCAGTTACTGGACCAACTTCCTGTGCCTCAGTTTCTTCAACTATGAAATGGGGATGATAATGGCATCACCTACCTCTCAGAGAGATCGTTAGCATCAAATTAATTAACACATGTAAATTACTTAGAACAGTGCTTGGCACACAGTAAGCACTACATAGACATAGTTATTATAGAAGGGATGGAAGTAGATGAGGTTCATTCATTAATCATTCATTCAACAGAGATGTATCAAACAGCTTTTTGTTTTTTTGGAGACAAAGTCTTGCTCTGTCTCCTAGGCTGGAGTGCAGTGGCATGATCTCGGCTCCCTGCAATCTCTGCCTCCTGGGTTCAAGCAATTCTCCTGCCTCAGCCTCCCAAGTAGCTGGGACTACAGGTGCCCACCACCATGGCTGGCTAATTTTTGTATTTTTAGTAGAGATGGAGTTTCACCACATTGTCCAGGCTGGTCTCGAACTCCTGACCTTGTGATCCATCTGCCTCAGCCTCCCAAAGTGCCGGGATTACAGGCGTGCCCCATCACACTTGGCCTCATCAAACAGTTTTTTAAATGATTTTAATTGACAAATAACAATTGCACATATTTATGGGGTACAATGTGATGTTTCAATCTATGTATACGTTATGGAAAGATTCAGTCGAGCTAATTAATATATCCATCACCTCACCAACTTAGCACTGAACGCTTTGGAGGCAGGGAACAAATCAGACAAGGACTTTACTCCCATGGAGTTTAAATTCTATAAGGGAAAACAGATAATATACTAGTAAATAGACAATAAAATAATCTGAGGCAGTGAGAGTGACAACACAGCAATGGGGTACAGTGTGACTGAAACAGGAGAACCTAAGGAAAGGTGGTAAGGGGTGGGTCATCTGGTGAACGGATATTTGAATTGAATACTGAATGAAGTGGGTGAGGCAGCCATGTGAAGTTCTTGGGAAAGGAAGTTCCAAGCAGAGGGAACAGCAAGTGCAAAGGCCCTGAGGCAGGAATGTGCCTGGTGTGTTTGAGATCAGTAGGACACCCGGTGTTGGGCGGGACAAGGTGAGTGAGGTGGGGGAGTGATGGAAGCAAAGTTGGAGGGTTGGTGTGGACCAGCTCCTTTGTTATCCATTAGGCACGTGTGGATGAATACATTATAGTCAGTGTCCTCAGTGAATTCAAAATCATTGCCGTAGACTGTCCCAGTGAGGTAAATGCTTTAAGAGAGGTATAACTGGTAGATTAGCAACAGCTCCCTGCCTCCCTCCCTCTCCCTCCCTGCCTGCCTCCCTCTCTCCCTCCCTGCCTGCCTCCCTCTCTCCCTCCCCCTCCCTCCCTCCTTCCCTGCCTCCCTCCCTCCCTTCCTTTGAGATGGAGTCTCCCTGTGTCGCCCAGGCTGGAGAGCAGTGGCACGATCTCAGCTCACTGCAACCTCCACCTCCCGGATTCAAGTGATTCTCCTGACTCAGCCTCTCGAATAGCTGGAATTACAGGTGTGTGCCACTACGCCCAGCCAATTTTTGTATTTTTAGTAGAGCAGGGTTTCACCGTGTTGGCCAGGCTGGTCTCAGGTGATTCACTCACCTTGGCCTTCCAAAGTGCTGGGATTATAGGTGTGAGCCACCATGCCTTGTGTATCAATAGATTTCTAAGGGACTCATGAACTGAAACCAAAAGATAAGCAGGAAAGCAATCAAGAGTGGAACAAGAAGTCAGATGCAATGTTATGTTCCTGTAATTCCAGCTACTCAGGAGGCTGAGCCAGGAGGATTGCTCGAGCCCAGGAGTTCAAGGGTGTAGCGTGCTATGACCATGCCTGTGAGCGGCCACTGCACTCCAGCCTGGGTCACATAAACAGATCCCAGCTCTAATTTTAAAAAATGAATGAATGAAATAAGAAACATGATTCTGGGAGCTGCCTAGGAAAACCAGCTAAAGAAATTGCAATCAGTTTGTGAAAAGCAAGTGAGAATCGTGTTGTCAGGAGAGTGGGCTTTACGGTGGCAGATCCAGCCGAGAGACCAAGTAGATACAGCTCTGGGAAGAAATGAGGTGTGGGTCAAGTGCGGAGTTCCAGTTGAGCGTTGGCTGAAAGCCAGATGACTGCGCTGTGTGCAGTGGCGGTGAAGTGGGTGAGCAGCACATCTACTCTCCTGATCGCTGAGTGTCAGGATATGAGTGTTACGTTTTGACTCATCTCTTTCAATACCGGGATTTAGTGTGTCACTGAGCACTCTCTGATCTTATATTGAGCACTCTCTGATCTTACATTGAGCACTTTCTATTCTTGCTTTGAATGTCTTGCTCATCCCACTGGCTCTTAAAACTTCCACCCAGAAAAGACTCACGTCACTTCCATTCATATTTTATTAGCAAAAGCTATTCCTGGGCATATACTCAAAGGAATAGAAATCATTCTACCATAAAGACACAGAATGACACGTGCACGTGAATGTTCACTGCAGCACTATTCACCATAGCAAAGACATGGAATGAACCTAAACTCCCATCAGTGACAGATTGGATAAAGAAATCTGGTACATATACACCATAAAATACTATGCAGCTGTTAAAAAGAATGAGACCATGTCTTTTGCAGGGACATAGATGGAGCTGGTGGCCATTATCCTTAGCAAACTGATGCAGGAACAGAAGACCAAATACTGTATGTTCTTTCTTATAAGCAGGAGCTAAATGATGAGAACATAGTTGACACATAGGTGAACAACAGACACTGGGGCCTGCTTGGGGGTGGAAGATGAAAGGAAGGAGAGGATCATAAAAAATAACTATTGGGTACTAGGCTTAGTACCCGGATGACGAAATAATCTGTACAACACACCCCTGTGATGTGAGTTTACCTATACCTCAAACCTGTGCATGTTCTCCTGAACCTTAAAAAAAAAAAAAAGCAAAAAGAAATGCTTTGCTCATCCACCATTGGTGGGTATCTAAATATCCACTTGCGATACCAAGTTCTGGTCTTCATCAGCCAACGTACCAAGGGCTTGACCAACCCCTTGGATGACTTGCTTCCACCTCCCTCATCAATGCCATTCTTCAATATGCGCCTCTTTCATGCCTTCCCATGTGTGTGCTCATCAAACGTTTACTCTGCTCCTATGTTATTCTAGGCATTGGGCTCAGAGTTGGATAGTAATTGTTATCATTGATCAAGTACTTCTCATGTGAAGTCAACTTGAATGAGGTTCCAACCCTTGAAGGGTGTATAATCTAATGGGAAAGAGCAGTTAGGAAGGGGATGATTAAAGCAGTCACCAGCGATGTTCATCAAATATTTCCAGCTCTCTGCTTCCTTCACCTGGAGGGAATGGGTGTAGCCATGTGACTTGCTTTGGCTAATAAAATATGAGTGAAAGTGACTTGGGTATTTTCTGGGTGGAAGTTTTAAGAGCTAGTGTGTGACATGCCGCATCCCCTTCTTCCTGCTGTGACAGGATGGAACTTCCGTCGTCCTGGATCCAAGTCAGAACCTCCTACTGTTCACCCAGTAGGACATGCAGCAAGAGCAAGAAATACACATCTTTAAGACACTGGGATTTGGGATTGTTACAGCAGCGAAATCCAGCCATCCTGACTGTAATCCCAACATGTGTGACTTCCTCAGATATGCATGCTGCCTTTGCCTTTACTGTGTATGATCATGTTGCCCCCCCTTTCTCTCT
>NW_016107549.1:973712-983800 GCF_001604975.1 Cebus imitator
TCCCTCTCCCCCTTCCTTTCCCCTCCCCTTCCTTTCTTTTTCTTTCTCTCTCACTGTCATTCTTTTCTTTTTTTGAGACAGAATTTCTGTCACCCAGGCTGGAGTGCAGTGGTGCAGTCACTGCTCACTGCAGCCTCAACTTCTTGGGCTCAAGCAGTTCTCCCTTCTCAGTCTCCCAGTAGCTGGAACCACATGCATGTGCCACCACGCCCAGCTAATTTTTTAAATTTTTTGTAGTGATAGAATCTTGCTATGTTGCCCAGGCTGGTCTCAAACTCCTGGCCTCAAGTGATCCTCCTGCCTCAGCCTCCAGAAGCACTGGGATTACAGGCATGAGCCACCATACCTGGCCTTGAACTTCTTTCAGATGCCTCATTTGCCTTATGCGGTGCAATGCATATAGTAGTTGCTTAATTAAAACATCATGATTAAACGACTGACATTACAGCTCCTCCCCAGGAGTGTAGATTTTTTTTTTAAAAACAGGGAGTTCTATTTGGAATTTTAGACAGGACAGTGGTCACAGTCTCTAAGGTGACTGTGCAAATGAGCCTGAGACCGACATAGAAAATAGTGTCCATAGGATTCAGAGTGGAGCGTGAAAAAGCCACACCTTGAGAATCAGAGGTATTGGTCATGAAGCTTTTTGGTTGCATGTAACAGGAAATTTAATTCATGCTATTTTTTTTTTAAAATTGAAGCATAAGTCACATAACATAAAATTAAGCATTAGCCATCTCTGAAGTATATTATACAATTTGTTGACATTTAGTATATTTACAATGTTTTGCAGTCATTGTCTCTAGCTAGTTTTAAGACATTTTCATTACCCCGGAAGGAAATCCCATAGCCATTATTGATTTTTGTTTGTTCCAATAACTGTAAGTTTAGTGAGAGGTGAGCTTCAGGCATGGTTTGATCAAGGACCCAGCTTAATTTGTCTGCCATTCTCTCAGCATTTCCCTCCTCCAGGGGTTGGTTTTGTTCCCAGGCTGCCTTCTCTCACAGTTGTGAGATGGTCATTAGCAATAGCCTAGTTAATAAATGTCCTGATTCACGTCTAGGAAGAGGGAAAGACTGGCTTTCTGGGTGCTTTCTTTGGAGCAAGAACCTTCCTTGGGTGGTACTGGTCCACATTGGTCCATAACATCCACCTGTACACCAACTGCTAACAATGGAAGAGCATTAACCATCTAGATTAACTGGTTGTGTGGCTTGGCTCTGGTCAACCCTCTGAGATAAACCTGAATTTGCGTTCGGACTTTGTCACCTCCTAACTGTGTGACTATGAACCAATAACTCAACCTCTCTGAGTCTCAGTTTCATCATCTGTGACACGGAGGTTCCCCATGACACCTGTTCACAGAGTTCTAAGGAGGATAAAATAAGCGATGGTGTGAAGCGGCCGGCGTGGTCTCTCGTAACCTAGCGAAGCGGCCGGCGTGGTCTCTCGTAAACAGCCCACAGGTAAAGGCATTGACAGTAGCAGCACCTATCAGCCGCATTTCACACAACCCCAAAGGCACTGTTTACATAGACTGTGCAGCAGAAAGGGAAGGAAACAGAATTCAGATAGAACAGAGACAGACAGAGGAATTAGAAGAGGCACCCTCCCCACCACCCTTGGAGACACAGTCTCGCCCTGTCGCCCAGGCTGGCGTGCAGTGACTTGATCTCGGTGCGCTGTAACCTCTCCTCCTGAGTTCAAGCCACTCTCGTGCCTCAGCCTCGCCAGTAACTGGGATTACAGGTGCCCGCCACCACGTCTGGCTAACAGCAGAACTGTTGCCCTCTGGAATTGTTCAGCACGGCAGATTTGCTAAATGTTTTCCAAAGATGAAGTCACCCTACCACAACACTGTGAGTTAGGCAGTAGCATTATCCCCATTTAGCAGAGGAGGAAACTGAGGCACAGAGGGGCTAGGTAACTTGTTCTAGGTCACATGCGGTGCAAGTGGCATTTGAACCCGGGCAGCTTGACTCTGGATCTTGTGTCCTGTAACCACCAACCTGTTGTCCTCTTGGATTCTGCCAGCTGCAGGGGCTCAGCCTCTGGGATTTCATTTACTCTCTCTCTCTCTCTTTTTTTTTTTTTTTTTGACATGGAGTCTCGCCTTGTCGCCCAGGCTGGAGTGCAGTGGCGCTATCTAGGCTCACTGCAACCTCTGCCTCCCAGGTTCGAGAGATTCTCCTGCCTCAGCCTCCTGAGTCGCTGGGACTGCAGGTGTGTGCTAGTATGCCCAGCTAGTCATTTGTATTTTTAGTAGAGATGGGGTTTCACCATGTTACGATGGTCTCGATCTTCCTGACCTTGTGATCCGCCTGCCTCGACCTCCCAGAGTGCTGGGATTACAGGCATGAGCCACAGCACCCGGCCTCATTTAATCTTTTTACAGAAAGCCAAAGAGATGGGGAATCACCAATATACCATTTACGGAATGCATTAAAGACCATGTGCAAAGGTCCCCTGGCAGGTCAGTCGGAGAGCCGGGATTGAACCCAGCTCTGCCGAGCTCAGCACACAGCCGTTCACACCCCACGCCAGGCGGCACCCTTGGTCCCTGCACCAACCCCAGCTCCCGAGAGGCGGCCGGCATGGAAATCACAGTCATTACTGTGATGGCTGAAAAATATTTTAGTGAGTGGGTTTCAAACACTGTAAACAGATTTAGTCCTCTTCTGCTCCTTTGCAAGGAGACAATTTACTCAGAGCAAAGGAATCCAAGCTACATTTCACAAACTGAAGCTGGCGAGCGGCTCCAGGAGCTCTGGGGAGGAGCTACCTTGGCAACGTCAGACGAGGTGGCCAGGAACCTTCCTGGATGCTCTCCTTCCTCTCCCCGGCCGGTGGTCTCTGGGTATTCCAAGTGGGACGGGGACAGACAGAGACACTATGCCAACCAAGGGCAGGGACTGAAGAGAAGGGGCTGCCCAGGGCCGGGCGTGGTGGCTCACACCTGAAATCCCAGCACTCTGGGAGGCCAAGGCAGGCCAATCAGTTGAGGTCAGGAGTTCGAGACCAGCCTGGGCAACTTGGTGAAATGCTGCCGCTACTAAAATAGAAAAAATTAGCCAGGTGTGGTGGCAGGCACCTGTAATTTCGGCTACTTGGGAGGCTGAGGCACGAGAATTGCTTGAACCCAGGAGTAGAGGTTGCCATGAGCCAAGATCAAGTCACTGCACTCCAGCCTGGGTGACAGAGCAAGACTCCGTCTCAAGGATAGAAAGAGAGAAGGGGCTTTCTGTTCCTCTCTGTCTGTCCCTGTTTCTATCTGAATTCTGTTTTCTTCCCTCGGTCTCGTTGCCTCTCTCTTTGGATCTCCCTCTCCCTCCCTCCCCCCCCTTTCTTTGGGTCTCTTTTTCTTTTTATTTGTGTCCCTTTGTCTCTCTCCCTTTGGGTCTCTCTGTCTCTGTCTCTGCATCACCCTGTCTCTCTCTTGTTCTCTCTTCCTCCAGCAGCCTCCCTTCCCCTGCCTCAGTCTCTGTGTGTGTATGTGTGCGTGTGCATGTGTGTATGTGTATGTGTGTGCATGTGTATATATGTATGTGCGCATGTGTATGTGTGTGCATATGTGCGTGTGTGTGTGTATACATGTGTGTATGAGTGTGCATGTGTGTATTGTATATGTGCGTGTGTATGTGTGTGCATGCAAGTATGTGTGTGTGAGTGTATGTGCGTGTGTATGTATATGCATGTACGTGTGAGTGTGCATGTATTGTGTATGTGCATGTGTATATGTGTGTATGAGTGTATGTGTGTATTGTGTGTGTATGTGCGTGTTTATGTGCATCTGTGTATATGTATATGTGTGTGTATATACGTGTATGTGTGTATATGAGTGTGTGTATTGTGTATGTGCATGTATGTATATGTGTGTGTGTATACAAGTATGTGTGTATGAGTGTATGTGCGTATGAGTGTGCATGTATTGTGTATGTGCATGTGTGTATGTGTGTATATGCATGTATGTATGTACGTGTTTATGTGCATCTGTGTGTGCATGTGTGTGTGTGCTCGCGCGTGTGTATGCATGTGTGTATGTGTGAGTGTGTGCTGCTCTTTCTCTTGCTCTCTTTCTCTTGTTTTTGCCGTTTCTGCCTCTGGGTCTCTCTGTCTCTCTTTGGGTCTCTCTTTGTATCCTTCTTTTTTTTTTTCTTTTTTGAGATAGGGTCTCGCTTTGTCACCCAGGCTGGAGTGCAATGGCGCAATGACGCAATCTCGGCTCACTGCAACCTCTGCCTCCTGAGTTTAAGTGATTCTCCTGCCTTAGCCTCCCAAGTAGCTGGGATTATAGGCATGCACCACCATGTCTGGCTAATTTTTGTATTTTTAGTAGAGACGGGGTTTTGTCATGATGTCCAGGCTGATCTCGAACTCCTGACCTCAAGCAATCCACCCACCTTGGCCTCCCAAAGTACTGGAATTACATGAGCCACTGTGCCCAGTCATTCTCTCTATCTCTCTGCATGGCTTTGGGCGTCTCTGCGTGTCTCCCTTTGGGTCTCTCTGTGTCTCTTTGTCTTTGGGTCTCTGTCTGTCCCTGTCTCTCTCCCTCCTGCCCCTGCTTTCTCTCTCACACATGCTTTCTCTCATTGCTCCCTTTTGCACCCCCCCCTGCCATCTTGTCTTGCTGCTCCCTCTGCATGACCAGCCGGCTACCCTGGCTGTGGGCAGGGCCCTGGGCCTGGAAGAGGCATTCCTGCACCCCCGGCATTGGGTCCTAGCTGCCTGCCAGTAGGATGCATTCGGAGGACAGCAGGTGCCTTAGGTCAGATTCCCTGGAAGTGGAGCCCGAGCTGGCAATTCTTGGGTAAGGAACTTAAAAGGGGGTGTTTGAGGAGAGACCTTCAAGGCAGTGCTTCTCAAAGTCAGCTGCACTTTATGATTGCCTGGGGGGACTTTAAAAATCCACGTGGCTGGGGCTCACACCTTCCCAATTAAGCCAAAACCTCCGGGGGTGTTTCCAGCTTGAGAACCGGTGGTCTGAGGAAGACAAGAAAAGCAGCAAGGGGCAGAGGAGGAAGCAGCTGATGGAGGATGCGGTTCAGCCCAAGCCCATCCCCCACCTGATCCTGGGGGATGTTCAGGATGGTGAAGATCTCATTCTTCCCAGGGCGGATCTGCCCACCAGGTATAAGAGCAAGGGGTCTAGGCTTTTAAACCCCAGCCGTAGCCAGCTACGGGCGGTGGCTTCCCCTGGGGAGCGGAGGCATGGATCTAACTCGGGCATCGCATGGTGAGGCAACCCCTCTCAGCTAAGGGGGTGTTACGAACTCAACTGGGTGTCGTGGCTCACACCTGTAATCCCAGCACTTTGGGAGGCTGAGGCGGGAGGATCACTTGACACCAGGAGTTTGAGACCAGCCTGGGCAACATAGCAAGACCCTGATTTCTACAAAAAATTAAATTAAAAAACATTTGCTGGGTGTGGTGGTGTGCACCTGCAATCCCAGCTATTCGGGAGGCTGAGGTGGGAGGATCACTTGAGAACAGGAGGTCAAGGCAGAGTGAGCCGTGTTTGCGCCACTGTACTCCAGCCTGGGCAACAGAGCAAGATCCTATCTCTAAAACCAAAACAAAACACAAAACCCCCAAAACAAAAAAACAGCCCAGTTTACAGCAGCCTGGGACAGACCTCCAGCTAGGTCAGAGGGATCTGGCCGGGGGACCAGTAGCTTCCCCTCAGGATGTAAAAATGGCTGGGTGATACAGGACCCATGATATTAACATAATTTCTATTCATGTTACATTTCTATTTGGAATCCCATGCCTTTACTCCTGGGGGCCGCTGGCCATTGAACCAAGAGACACTGAAGGTGCTGATGAGGTGGAGTTGATTCATTTATTGAATTCCTACAACATGCTAAGGCCTGGAGTCTGGTGGTGGATGATATCAATGTGAAATTTACATTTGCTTTTTCTTCTCTTTTTCTTTTTGAGACAGGTTCTCGTTCTGTCACCCAGGCTGCAGTACAGTGGTGCAATCACACCTCACTGCAGCCTCCACCTCCCAGGCTCACACGATCCTCCCGCCTCAGCTTCCCAAGTGGCTGGGACTACAGGCACGTGCCACCACACCTGACTAATTTTTGTATTTTTAGTAGAGACGAGGTTTCACCATGTTGCCAGGCTGGTCTCGAACTCCTGAGTTCAAGCAATCTACCCCCATCAGCTTCTCAAAGTGCTGGGATTATAGGTGTGAGCCAATACCTCTGGCCAGAATTTACATTTCCACAGGAAAGACAGATAATCAACGATTAAGCCCAAGAGTAAGCGTGTCATTTCAGATTAGGGTTTTGAAGACGGATGTTTTCAGGAGTGATTTTGAGATGGGCTAAGGACGGGTGAGCAGTTGGGTAGAGAAGGCCTCTCAAGAGATACTACTGAGGCCTGAATGGGGAGAAGGAGGCAGCCACTGAGGATGCAAGGATAGGCGTTCCTGGCTGAGGGAACAGAAAATGCGAAGGCCCTGAGGCAGGGATGCGCCTGGTATATTTTAGGAGCAGAAGGGAGGCTGGTGAGGATGGAATGGGATGAGTTGGGAGAGAGAAGTAGACGATGAGGTTGGTAGGAGTCAGATTATACAGACTCCCGTAGACCAGCATCGAGAAGCTGGGTCATTTTTTCTTTTTCTTTTGAATTTTATTTCAAGCTCCAGGATACATGTGCAGGATATGCAGGTGTGTTACGTAGGTAAACATGTGCCATGGTGGTTTGCTGCACCCATCAACCCACCACCTAGGTACTAAGCCCAGCATGCATTAGCTATTCGTTCTGATGCTCCCCCTCCCCCTCCCCCTAATGACAGGCCTTAGTGTATGCTGTTCCCCTCCCTGTGTCCATGTGTTCTCAGTGTTCAGCTCCCACTTATAAGTGAGAAGATGCGGCATTTGGGTTTCTGTTCCTGTGTTAGTTTGCTGAGGATAATGATAATCGTTTCCAGCTCCATTCACGTCCCTGTAAAGGGCATGATCTCATTCCTTTTCATGGCTGCATAGTATTCTACGGTGTCTGTGTACCACTTTCTTTTCTTTTCTTTCGTTTTTTTGAGATGGAGTTTCGCTCTTGTTGCCCAGGCTGAAGTACAACGGCACAATCTTGGCTTACCATAACCTCCACCTCCTGGGTTCAAGCAGTTCTCCTGCCTCAGCCTCCCAAGTTAGCTAGGATTACAAGCCTGTGCCACCATGCCTGGCTAATTTTGTATTTTTAGTAGAGATGGGGTTTCTCCATGTTGGTCAGGCTGGCCTCGAACTCCCTACCTCAGGTGATCCACCGGCCTCGGCCTCCCAAAGTGCTGGGATTACAGTTGTGAACCACCACACACAGCCCACATTTTCTTTATCCAGTCTGTCATTATGAGCATTTGGGTTGATTCCATATCTTTACTATGGCAAATAGCGCTGCAGTGAACATATGTGTGCATGTTTTTTCTAAGTGCAATGGGGAGCCATAGGAGGTTTGAAGTAGGGGAGTAACATGATTTGATTTCTCTTTTTGTTGTTGTTTTAGAAATGGTCTTGCTCTGACAGCCAGGTTGGAGTGCAGTGGTGCCATCATAGCTCGCTGCAGCCTTGAACTCCTGGGATCAAGGAATCCTCCTGCCTCAGCCTTCTGAGTAGCTGGGAATACAGGTGTATTCCACCATGCCTAGCTAATTTTAATTTTTTTTTGTAGAGATAGGGTCTCTCTATGTTGCCCATGCCAGAGTGCAGTGGTGCAGTCTTAGCTCACTGCAGCCTCAAACTCCTGGGCTCAAGTGATCCTCCTGCCTCAGCCTCCCAAGTAGCTGGGACTTATAGGCCATCACCCCCATGCCTGGCTATTGATTTAGAATTTTTTAAAAGAAGTAAAATTCACATAAAATGCAATTGACCATATGAAAGCAAACAATTCAGTGGCATTTAGTATATTTATCACCTTGTGCAACCATCACCTCTAATTCCAAAACAGTTTGATCACCCCGAATGGAAATCAGACCAGTGTCTGATGCACAGTAAATAAAGTCTCTCCATGCTGGGCACGGTGGCTCACGCCTGTAATCCCAGCACTTTGGGAGGCTGAGGCAGGCAGATCATGAGGTCAGGAGATCGAGACCATCCTGGCCAACATGGTGAAACCCCATCTCTACTAAAATTACAAAAAAAAAAAAAAAATTAGCTGGGCATGGTGGTGCATGCCTGTAGTCCCCGCTACTCGGGAGGCTGAGGCAGGAGCATCACGTGAACCGAAGAGGTGGAGGTTGCAGTGAGCCAAGATCGTACCACTGCACTCCAGCCTGGCAACAGAGTGAGACTCTATCTCAAAAAAAAAAATAAAAAACTCTCCAAATCATGCAGGGTTAGATAGCTACTACAATCAAACCAGTAATGACTTGTGTTAAATATCCATGGTTAATATTATTATGATTATTAGAATAATGAATAAGAATACAGCAATGCCTGTAACAGAGGCAGCTATAGCAGAGCAGGTCAAAGAAGGGAGAGGGGGTCCAAATGGCCTGGGTTCAAATCCTGGCTCTGCCACACTCATTAGCTGTGTGGTCTTGGAAGAGTCCCTTCACCTCTCTGGGCCTCAGTTTCCTCACCTGTAAAATGGGATAGCAATCATATCTGTCTCATCAGGTTAGCCAATACATGTGATGTGTCAGGTATGGAGTGAGTGGTATTTCCAATTTTCCCTCTTGCTGTTATGAAATCTGTCACGTGCAAATCTTCCCTGTAGTTTGAGATATTTTCATGCGTGTCAAAGTAGGGAGCGAGTTAAAATAGCGCTTTCCAAAATAACCTCATTGGATGCTTCTTCTAATCCTGAATCACTTCCCTCTTCTCCGGCTCTCCCTCTACCTTCCCTAGTTCTTAGCAAGATGGTGGCCGTCTACATGGGGTAGGAAGGCCCATGGAAGGTGAGCAGAATAGATCCAGGCAGGACTGAACCATTCTTTTCTTTTCTTTTATTGTTATTTATTTTTATTTTTTTGAGACAGAATCTCATTCTGTCGCCCAGGCTGGAGTGCAGTGGCGCGATCTCGGCTCACTGCAACCTCTGCTTCCCGGGCTTACATGATTCTCATGCCTCGTCCTCCTGAGTAGCTGGGATTACAGGCGGGCATCACCATGTCCAGCTATTTTTTGTATTTTTAATAGAGATGGGGTTTCGCCATGTTGACCGTACTGGTTGCGAACTCCTGGCCTCAGGTGATCCACCTGCCTCAGCTTCCCAAAGTGCTGGGATTACAGGCACGAGCCACCGCGCCTGGGACATTATTCTTATTTGGAGACAGGGTTCTACTTTGTCCTCTAGGCTGGAGCGCAGCGGTGTGATTATAACTTCCTGTAACCTCAAAGTTCTGCTCAAGCAGTCCTCCAGCATCAGCCTTCCAGGTAGCTGGGACTGCAGGTACGAACCACCATGCCTGGCTGTTTTTAATTATTTTTTTTTTTATATAGAGATAGGGTCTCATTATGTTTCCCAGGATGATCTCAAACTCCTGGCCTCAAAGGATCCTCCTGCCTTGACCTCCCAAAGTGCTAGTCTTACAGGCATGTACCATTGTGCTTATCCTGAATCATTCAAATAGAATCATAGAATAGCCGGGAATGATGGCTCCCTCCTGTAATTCCAGCTACTCAGGAGTCTGAGGCAGAAGGATTGCTTGAGTGCTTGAGCCCAGGAATTCAAAGTTACAGTGAGCTATGATTGCACCACTGCACTCCAGCCTGGGTGACAGGGCGAGACTCTATCTCAAAAAAAAAAAAAAAAAAAAAAAACCTGTAATTCACAACAACATGAATGAACCCCAAGGACATTACCTTAAGTGAAATAAACCAGACATAGAAAAACAAATACTGTAGGCTCTCACTTACATGTGGAATCTAAAAAAGTTAAACTCACAGAGGCAGAGAGTAGAGGGGTGGTCACCAGGGGCTGGGGCAGGGAAGAAATGCAGAAATGTCAGGCAAGTGGTGTAAGCTTTGAGTTAGGCAAGATGAGTAAGTTCTGGGGATTTAATGTGCAGCATGATGACTACAGTTAACAGTACTGTACTGTCTACTTGAAGTTTCGTCTTTTTTTTTTTTTTTTTTTT
>NW_016107549.1:984035-986331 GCF_001604975.1 Cebus imitator
TTTTTTTATTTTTAATAGAGATGGAGTTTCACCATGTTGGCCAGGCTGGTCTCAAACTCTTGACCTCAGGTAGTCCACCTGCCCCAGCCTTCCAAAGTGCTGGGATTACAGGCGTGAGGTGCCGTGTCCAGCCTGTCTACTTGAAAATTGCTAAAAGGGTAGATCTTAAATGTTCTCACCACACACAGACTAAATGGTAACTAGATGAGGTGATGGATGTGTTAATTCGCTTGATTGTGGTAATCATTTTACAATGTATACACGTGATCAAAGATCATGTTGTACAGCTGAAATATTGTCTTAGTCCATTTGTGTTGCTATAAAAGAGTGCCCAGCCTCACGTACTCCTCAGGTACACAAATGGAAAGGAGGTTTATTTGGGTCACAGTTCTGCAGGCTGTACAAGAAGCATGGCACCAGCATCTTCTACTCCTGGTGGAAGGGGAGGGGTCCCAGTGTGTTGAGATCACATGGTGAGAGAGGAAGAAAGACATGGTGGGGAGATGTGCAGGGCTCTTTTTGTTTTTTTGAGATGGAGTCTTGCTCTGTCTCCCAGACTGGAGTGCAGTGGCACAATCTCGGCTCACTGCAACCTCTGCCTCCTGGGTTCAAGCGGTGCTCCTCTTTCAGCCTCTTGAGTAGCTGGGATTACAGGTGCCCACCACCACACCCAGCTAATTTTTACATTTTTAGTAGAAATGGGGTTTCACCATATTGATCAGGCTGGTCTCGAACTCCTGACCTCAGGTGATCCACCCCCCTCAGACCCCAAAGGGCTGGGATTACAGGTGTGAGCCACCACACCTGGACAGAGCTCTTTTTTTAATAACCAGTTCTCGCTGGTGCTAATGGAGTATCAGTTTGGGCTCCACTCCCATGACCAAAACACCTCCCATCAGGCCCCACCTCCAACACTGGGAATAAAATTTCAACATAAGGCCAGGTGCAGTGGCTCATGCCTGTAATCCCTGCACTTTAGAAAGTGAGGTGGGAGGAATGACTTGAGGTCAGGAGTTTAAGACCAGCATGGGCAACAGAGTGAGACCTCGTTTATACAAAAAAACTAACAACTAGCCAGGTATGGTAGTGCATGCCAGTAGTCCCAGCTATTTAGGAGGTTAAAGCGGGAGCATCACTTATGTCCAGGAGTTTGAGGCTGCAGTGAGCTATGACTGCACCACTGCACTCTAGCCTGGGAAACAGAGCAAAACCCTATCTCTAAAATAACAATAAAATTTTTAACATGAGATTTGGGGGACCCAAACATCCAAACTATATAGCAAATGTATACCATTTTTTATTTGCCAGTTATAGCTCAACAAAGCTGGGGAAAAAAGCAAAAGTCTTCAAAATGGGCAGGAAGAACAGCCTCAGTGAAAGAAGAAATGAAGCCAGTGATACAGGGAGAGGCAGTTAAAAAACACCTGAGTGCCTTTCAGCTTTCTGAGCCTAAACTAATCCAATCCAAGGGTGGAGAGGGAAACCACTGGTTGCAGGCTTTGAAAATCAATCAGACTTTAAAGCAAGCCAGACTGGGCTAGGACCAGGGTGAGGTAGGGCAGACGCTTACTTTAGGCACAGACTCTCAGAGCACCAACAAATTCAGGGATCAAGATAAATAACATTTTAGTACAATAATTTTAAAAATGAAAATCAATGCAGAGATCTGTGATGAGCAAAATATCAATGTTACATAGAAAATTTTTCTTTTAGGTGCCACAAAAAAATTAGTACCGGGACAAAGGATCTCTCAGCAAAGCAATTCTTTTCACTTGCTGCAGAAAGGGTACTCTTGTGGCAAGATGGCAAGGAAGAGTATGCTTCCTGCAGTTCCGGAAGTAAAAATTGCGTTGCTGAAAGATCCTTTGTCTTGGTGCTAATTTTTCTTTGTGGCACCGAGCATCCCTTTCCACCAATCAACTTTCTCAATAAAAGCAAGATCAGAATTTCAGGTTTTTCCTTTGGCCCCAGGATGCAATGTGGCTTTGCATGCGTGATGAGTTGAAATGTTTCCCTCTCCCATCCCTCATGTGCATATGTGAAGGTCCTAATGCCCCGCCTTTATAGGTTTGGGCTGCTGTAACAAGATGTCCTAGACTGTGTAATTTATAAACAATGGGAATTTATGCTCAGTTCTGGAG
This sequence comes from Cebus imitator, assembly GCF_001604975.1. Lineage (NCBI taxonomy): Eukaryota > Metazoa > Chordata > Mammalia > Primates > Cebidae > Cebus > Cebus imitator. Next base: position 986,177 of record NW_016107549.1, read on the forward strand.
GCTGGGAGGTCCAAGATCAAGGCACCAGTAGATCTGGTGTCTGGTGAGGGCCCTTCCTCATAGATGGTACATTCTGTATGTCCTCAAATAGTGGAAGGGGCAAGCAGACTCCCTGGAATCTCTCTCTTTTTTTTTTTTTTTTTTTTTTTTTTTTT
>NW_016107549.1:986387-1002752 GCF_001604975.1 Cebus imitator
ACGCTGTAGCCTCGGCCTCCCAGGCTCAAGCAATCCTCCCACGTCAGGCTCCCGAGTGGCTGGGACCACAAGTGAGCACACCACACCTGGCTAATTAAAAACTTTATTTTGTAAAGACAGGATCTTCCTATGCTGCTCAGACTGGTCTCAAACTCCTGGGCTCAAGCAGTCCTTTGGCCTTGGCTTTGCAATGTGCTGAGATTACAGGCATGAACCACCTTTGAGCCTCTTTTACAAAGTAACTATTCCCATTAGGGAAGGTATAGCACTCATGACCTAATCACCTCTAAGAGTCCTCCCTCTTAATACTATTGTACTGTGGACTAAGCATGAGCATACAAATAGTGGGCTGGAGTGGTGGCTCACACCTGTAATCCCAGCACTTTAGGAGGCCAAGGTGGGCAGATCACAAGGTCAGGAGTTCGAGACCAGCCTGACCAACATGGTGAAACCCTGTCTCTACTAAAAGTATAAAAAAATTAGCCGGACATGGTGGCGCATGCCTGTAATCCCAGCTACTCAGGAGGCTGAGGCAGGAGAATTGCTTGAACCCAGGAAGTGGAGGTTGTAGTGAGCTGAGATTTCACCACTGCTCTCCAGCCTGGGCAACAGAGTGAGACCATGTCTCAAATAAATAAATAAATAAATAATAGCTTTATTGGGCTATAATTCACATGCCATATAAGTCGTCCCTTTAAAGTGACGACTTTAAAGGGTTTTTAGCATGTTTGTAGATTGTACAATCATCAACACCATGTAATTTCCTACCATTGTTATCACCTCCCTAAGAAACTTATACCCACCATAGGCTGTTGTTTTCTGGGTTAATATAAAAACAACATACTCCAGGCCTTCCCTGATCAGCTCAGGTAAAGCAGAGGATGCCTTCCTGTCCTCCCGACTGAGGACACATCTCTGTGATAATCAGATCTGCACAGGCATCAGCCAGTCAGTGTGCACGTGGCCCATAACTCAGGACTGGGACCCTAGGGTTTCCCTGAGTGCCTGAACTTTCCCTTTATTTATTTTTATTTTATTATATTATAATTATTGTTTGAGATGGAGTCTTGCTCTGTCACTCAGGCTGGAGTGCAGTGGTATGTTGAAACCTTGATTTAGGAATTCTAGATTCCAGAACTGAATTATAGAATTCCAGAATTTTCAGCTCACTGCAACCACTGCCTTCAAGTGATTCTCCTGCCTCAGCCTCCCTACTAGCTGGGATGACAGGCGTGAGCCACCACGCCCAGCTAATTTTTGTATTTTTAGTAGAGACAGGGTTTCGCCATATTGGCCACGCTGATCTGGAACTCCTGACCTCAGGTGATCCGCCTGCCTTGGCCTCCCAAAGTGCTGGGATTATAGATGTGAGCCACCACGCCTGTCCCTATCCCTTTATTTGATGGGTCAAAAGGAGGTCTAGGGTGTCTTGGAGGAAGGACCCAGAGAGCAGATGGGGGGCCCTCAGGGAGACTGATGTATTAATCACAGTTCTCCAGAGAAACAGAAGCAACAGGATGAAGCCTGTATCTCTGCCTCCATCTCCATCTTCATGTGTGCTATTCCTGTCCACATGTATGTCTGTGTTTGTGTCGATACTTATCCTGTTGGTGCTATGTCTGTATGTATAGGAGAGGGCTTACTATAAGGTATTGGTTCACATAATTATAGAGACTAAGAAGTCTCTTGGTTTGACATCTGCAAGCTGGGGACCCAGGAAAGCTGGTGGTGTATTTTGAAGGCCTGAGAGCCAGAGGGCAGGTTCCAGTCCAGGTCCGAAGTCCTGAGAACCAGGAGCACCAAGGGCAGGAGGAAATTAATGTTCCAGCTCTGCAGTCCCGCAGAGTTAATTCAACCCTTCTTCCACTCTTTCATTCTATTCAGGCCCTTAACAGATGGGACGGTGCCCACCTGCATTGGGGAAGGCCATCTGCTTTACTGACCCCCCCCCAGTGCAAATGCTAATCTCTTTGAGAAACACCCTGATATGGTCTGGCTGTGTCCCCGCCCAAATCTCATATTGAATTGTAGCTCCCATAATTCCCCTGTGCTGTGGGAGGAACCCGGTGGGAGATAATTAAATCCTGGGGGTAGTTTCCCCCATACTGTTCTCGTGGTAGTGAATAAGCCTTGTGAGATCTGATGGTTTTATAAGGGGAAACCATATGGTTTCTAACGTCTCTTTTGTCTGCCACCATGTAAGATGTGCCTTTTGCCTTCTGCCATGATTGTGAAGCCTCCCCAGCCACGTGGATCTGTGAGTCTGTTAAACCTTTTTTTCTTTTTCTTTTGAGATGGAGTCCTGCTCTGTCTGCCAGGCTGGAGTGCAGTGGTGTGATCTCCACTCACTGCAACCTCCACCTCCTGAATTCAAGCGATTCTTCTGCCTTAGCCTCCCTAGCAGTTGGGACTACTGGCAAGTGCCACCACATATGGCTAATTTTTTGTTTGTTTTTAGTAGATGCAGCACTTCACCATATTGGTCAGGCTGGTCTTGAACTCCTGACCTTGTTATCTGCCCACCTGTGCCTCCCAAAGTCCTGGGATTGCAGGCACTTTGGGAGGCACTAATTTATAAAGAAAAAGAGAAATCTCTTTTATAAAGAAAAGATTTCTCTTTTTCTTTATAAATTACCCAGTCTCAGGTATGTCTTTATTAGCAACGTGAAAATGGGCTAATACCTACCCTCACAGACATACCCAGAAATCATGTTTAATCAAATATTTGGGCATCCCATAGCCCAGTCACATTGACATACAAAATTAACTATCATAACTCAGGACAGTGTCTATTTATCAACTTATATGGAATATTTCACCATTATAACAGCCTGAGCACTGAACAGCAGCCATGATTACAACCTCCCAGTTGGTTTCGTGTTTCTCCCTTTATGTATTTGCTCCCTAATTCTACTTTCAGCTATTCGAGAGTGGGGTCAATGAATCATTGTGGTGTTAGTACTTGGTATACTGTGGGTGCTTAATAAGTGTTTGCGAAATTTATATTTAAAGCCTGGACAGTAACAAGTGTTGTGGGAAAGAGATGATGGGGGTGGCTTACCCCATAATTGTGCTTGAGAAGAGAGGATTCCCTTGTGCTGGTGCCCAGCTTGCTGGATAGCAATGCAGTTAAGAGGTTGAATCCTGGAGTCAAGATGTGAATTTGGGTCTCAGCTATGTTACCTCTTTGCCACATAACTTGGGATAGTTTTGATCTTTCTATGTGTCCTGGTCTGTGCATTAAAGGTGATAATAATTTATCTCCAGGCATAGTTTGGGGTCTTCTGAGGCAGACTCTGAGAAAAGAATTCAAGTGCAAATAGTCATTTGGAAAGTTATCCCAGGAAGCACCCACAGGGGAGAGGGGAAGTGAAAGAGGGAAGGGAAGGTAGCTAGTGAATGGCATGTTATTAAGTCATCACTGTGGGCATCTGGAGCTCAGCCCCATCAGAGAGCACTGTGGGATGGCATAGACCTCAGGCATCCTACTTTAGAGGTCAGGGAGCTGGGGTATTTATCCACTAGTTCTCATTAGTCATGGGTTGAGGACACTAATTGTTTCCAGCAATGTTAACTCCCAGCATTTCTGGGTGTCTTCCCTCTCTCAAAATTTACTGAGGGGTTATTATTGGTGAACTACCAAATCAGTTGGCATAGGCTTCTCAGGAATATTCCCTGAAATAACATATCAAAACTGCAGATCCTCAGTGTTAGGTGTTGTTCTCTCTGAAATTGTAGTTCTCAAGCTCAGTAGAAAAAAGTCTGATATATTTGTTAGGATAAGGCTGGGCTGCTGTTAACAAAGAAGCCCAATACTATTAATATTTCAATGCCTTAAAGAAGGTAGAGTATTTTCCTCTCAATTGTTATGGTTGAAGTTGTTACAGTCTAGGTTGATGAGACTGGCTCTGCTCCAGGCAGTCATTCAGGAGCCCAGGTTCCTTCCATCGTGTGGTTCTGCCATTGCTAATACTATAGACGTTCCAAGTGCCATCCTTCTGGCACTCCCCGTATCTATACCTTCCAGCCCAATTCTCAGCTGACAGCACCCACATCTCTATGTCCTGGCAGCCAAAGTTCTTTATGTGTGCAAGCAAGGCAAGCCTGAAGTGCTGGGGAGAAGGCCCAACAATGACTACTGAGGGTTGGTGTATAAATACCCCAGCTCCCTCCCCCTTGGGTGGATGCCTCCAAGATCTGTGTTCCGCTCTGCTTCCTAGAACTCTCCCCAGTGCTTTTCAGTCCCAGGTGCCCACAGTGGTACCTGGTTCAACAACACACCACTCATTGGCTGCCTTCGATTCCCTGTCTCACTTCCCTTCTGCCCTACTGATATTTTCTCAGGTCACTTCGTAGATAAGTTCAGTCATGTGTCACATGATGATGTCTTGGTCAGTGACAGACCACATGTGTGAAAGTGGCCCCATAAGATTATAATGAAAGGCCAGGCACCGTGGCTCACTCCTATAATGCCAGCACATTGGGAGGCCAAAGCGGGCTATCACTTGAAATCAGGAATTTGAGACCAGCCTGGCCAACATGCTGAAACCCCCGTTTCTACTAAAAATACAAAAAAATTAGTCAGGCGTGGTGGTGCACGCCTGTAATCTCAGCTACTCAGGAAGGTGAGGCAGAAGAATCACTTGAACCCTGGAGGCAGAGGTTGTAGTGAGCCGAGATAGTGCCACTGCACTCTAGCCTGGGTGACAGAGTGAGACTCTCTCAAAAACAAACAAAGATTATAATGTAGCTAAAATATTTATATCATCTAGTGATATCTTGATGATCTTGACCCTGTGTTGGACTAGGCTAATGTATGTGTGTGGGCATGGTGTTGCATGCCTGTAATCCCAGTTACTTGGAGGCTGAGGCAGGAGAGTCACTTGAACCTGGGAGGCAGAGGTTGCAGTGAGCTGAGATTGTGCCATTGCACTCCAGCCTGGGTGACAAGAGCGAAGCTCCATCTCCAAAACAAACAAAAAAATTTTAAATTAAAAAGTTCATAAAGTAAAAAAGTTATAGTAAACTAGGGTAATTTATTATTGAAGAAAGAAAATGTTGTTTTTTATAAATGTAGTGTGGCCTAAGTGTAGAGTGTTTATAACTTTTTTTCTTTTCCTTTTGAGACAGAATCTCATTTTGTTGCCCAGGCTGGAGTGCAGTGTTGTGATCTTGGCTCCCTGCAACCTCCACCTCCTGGGTTCAAGCAATTCTCCTGCCTCAGCCTCCCGAGTAGCTGGAATTACAGGCATGTGCCACCATGCCCAGCTAATTTTTGTATTTTTAGTAGAGACAGGGTTTCTCCATGTTGGTCAGGCTGGTCTCGAACTCCTGACCTCATGGTCCGCCCGCCTCAGCCTCCTAAAGTGTTGGGATTACAGGCGTGAGCCACTGTGCCCGGCCGAGTGTTCATAAATTCTGTAGTGGTGTACGGTAATGTCCTATACCTTCACATTCACTCACCCTTCACTGAATTAACTTCCAGTCCTGTAAGCTCCATTTCTGATAAATGTCCTATATAGATGTACCAGTTCTTATCTTTTACGTCGTGTCTTTACTGTATTTTTTCTATGGTTAGATATGTTTAGATACACAAATACTTTCCATTGTGGTAACTATCTACCACCTGCAACTGCTCCCAATTCCCTGGTCACATGACCACATAGAATTGCAAGGGCATCTGGGAAATGTAGTCCATCTTGTGCCCAGGATGCTGGTAGACGCCACTTTCTCTTCCACATCCAGGAGTAGCAAAGGTGACTGATTAAGGACAAAAACTTAACAACATTTACTCATAAAGTCCATAATTCACTTGCAGATAACCTCACGCTCACAATCATAACAACTGTCTTTCTCCCTGGGTAAACCTAAAAGTTCCTTTTTTGTTCATTTCCAGGAACAAAGCCAGTCCTGGTCCTGAAATCCTAGGATCTGCCTATATGTTTGTGTTTCTGGTTAGATGACACCTTCTGTAGGTGAAGTGTCTGAACCCTGGGATACCTGCCCACACCTAAGCCAGCCCCCTATGCAGTCATGGAACACAAAAACATATGTGTTTCCTTTGTTAGGCGGACTGAGTATTTGTACCCAGTTTTCTTGGGAATACATTCTGGATAAATACTCCAGAGGGTTAATTTTTGTTTGTTTCAGACAGTCTAACTCTGTCGCCCAGGCTGGAGTGCAGTGGCATGATCTTGGCTCACTGTAACCTCTTCCTCTCAGGTTCAAGTGATTCTCTCACCTCAGCCTCCTGACAAGCTGGGATTACAGGCGTGTGCCACCACCTGGCTGATTTTTGTATTTTTAGTAGAGACGGGGTCTCACAATGTTGCCCAGCCTGGTCTCGAACTCCTGGCCTCAAGTGATCCACCCACCTCAGCCTCCCAAAGTGCTGGGATTACAGGTGTGATCTACCACCCCCGGCCAGAAGTAATTTTTTAAAGTGAGGTTTATTTTCATATGGGGAGGGAAGGTTTGTCAGTGAAGCTTAAATGTTGCATTTATAGAGGGTTTTTTTTTTTTTCTTTTCTCTAGAAGAGGCAGGAATGGGTGGGAATCTCTCCAGCCTCCAAGGCAGTGTATTCAGATAGCATCAGAGCTGGTTCTTAATCCATTTTTTTTTTTTTTTTTGCCTTGGAAGCATTTTTTTTTCCACCACCCCAGCATCTTGCCAGCCAGTTCTTCCGAGAGCTCTCTTCTTCCTCCCCCGACTGGGAGGCTTTTCCAAAGCTCTCAGATTAAAAAGTGCTGAGACCAGTGTCTCTAAGTGCTGTGCTCTCCTGTTGTCATGGGAAGGGAGCTGGCACGGATGAGCTAACTCCTTCCTCCTCAGGGGCGACCAGCAACCTGCGGCCACGGTACAACCTGGGGTGTTAGCCTCTTACAGTCTCCGGCAGCAGCCTTCTGCCAGCCAAGCCATCATGCTTGTCGATAATGCAAAAATGTTTTGCATTTTAAACATTTTTAGGCCAGGAGCAGTGGTTCACACCTGTAATACCAGCACTTTGGGAGGCCGAGGCAGGCAGATCACCTGAGTTTGGAAATTTGAGACCAGCCTGACCAACATGGAGAAACCCCATCTCTACTAAAAATACAAAAATAAGCTGAGCATGGTGGTGCACCCCTATAATCTCAGCTACTTGGGAGGCTGAGGCAGGAGAATTGCTTGAACCCAGGAGGCGGAGGTTGTGGTGAGCTGAGATCACGCCACTGCGTTCCAGCCTGGGCAACAAGAGCAAAAGTCCGTCTAAAAAAGAAAATTGGGATGTCAAGATACATTTGATATGTGTAGAAATGCATATACTTGGCCAAATGTGATGGCTCATGCCTGTAATCCCAGCACTTTGGGAAGCCAGGGCGGGTGGATCACAAGGTCAAGAGATCAAGACCATTCTGGCCAACATGGTGAAACCCCGTCTCCACTAAAAATACAAAAGTTAGCTGGGTGTGGTGGCACGCACCTGTAGTCCCAGCTATTCAGAAGGTTGACGCAGGAGAATTGCTTGAACCCAGGAGGTGGAGGTTGCAGTGAGCCGAGATTGCACCACTGCACTCCAGCCTGGGTGACAGAGCAAGACTCCGTTTCAAAAAAAAAAAAGAAAAAAATGCATATAAAAAAGAGGTTTTTAAAAAAATATATATATTTTTTATATTTTTATTAAAATTTTTTGAAAAAATTTTCAAAAAAAATGTATAGTTAGTGAATGTCAGTCACATCTGGACAGAGAACAACCCTTCTGAGTCTGTACCCTATTATTCTGATGTCTAATTTATTCTTAATCTTGAACTTCCAATAAATGGTACTCCCCTGCCTCCCCACCCCTGCCCCACATAATTCTTGGCCATGGACAATTGACATTTACCTAGTCAAGTGTGAATAAAAACATTGGCCTCCCAAAATACTGGGATTGCAAGCGCGAGCCACCACACCAGGCCTACATCAATGTTTGTGAAGTGTCTGAGTTGATCTCTGATTTTCCCACAAGATGACCCCCACCAATGTTGGTGAATGGTCCTACAGATTTTTCCCATCCATATACAAAGATGAGCAAAATCCATGTCCTACCTCTCTGTTGCTTTGCAGTGTGTTCTTTTCCACTTAATAATGAGTGATGACGATGATGTCTTTACATTGTGGGCTAGGATTTCTTTCAAACCTTCGTTCAATATTGTTCAGTGAGCACCTGCTCTGTGTTGTGCTCCAGAGTGAGGGATCCACCAGTGCCTTCATTTAGAAAGATTTTAAAAATTTCTTGCTTTGGGAGTTCGAGACCTCTCTGGCCTATATAGTGAAACCCCATCTCTACTAAAAATACACACACAAAAAAAATTAGCCAGGTGTGGTGGTGGGCACCTGTAATCCCAGCTACTCAGGAGGCTGAGGCAGGAGAATCGAATGAACCCGGGAGGCAGAGGTTGCAGTGAGCTGAGATCCTGTCATTGCACCCCAGGCTGGGCAACAGTGCAAGACCCCCCCTCAAAAAAAAAAAAAAAAAAAAAACCAATTCCTTCCTTGTTGGCTGGGCTCAGTGGCTCAGACCTATAATCCCATATAATCCCAGCACTTGGGAATTATATGGGATTATAGGTATGAGCCACTGAGATGGGATGATTTACTGAAGCCAGGAGTTCAAGATCAGCCTGGGCAACAAAGGCAGACCCTATCTACCAAACAAACAACACAAAACTAAACTTAGACGGGCATAGGGGTGCATGCCTGTAGTCCCAGCTTTCGGGGAGGCCAAAGCAGAAGGATCATTTGCCAGGAGTGGGAGACTGTAGCAAGCTATGATTGTGCAAATGCACTCCTGCCTGAGTGACAGAGCAAGACCCTGTCTTCAAAAAAAAAAAAAAAAAAAAAAAAAAAAAAAAAAAAAAAAAAAAAAAAAAAAAAAAAAAAAAAAAATCTCTGCCTTGTCCTGTACTTTATTTTGGCTCCTCTTTCTCATTTGTAAAATAAGGATAATACTGGAACCTATCCCATACAATTTCAAGGAGAATGAACTGAGTTAATCTATGTCAGGTCGTCAGCTAAGTGCCTGGCACGTAGTAAGAACGGTATTTCTTAGCCCTGACTGCAATCATTCTTTTATCTTTTCCCTTCTTTTCTTTCTCCTTCTATTTCTCTTTTGCATGTCTTCTCACTCTCCCTTTGATGGGGAGGAGGATGGTTAAATTCCAAGTGTTCTGTGTGGGTCTATTACCAATGGCTAGGAGGAGAAGAATGAACTAAATTAGAAGATGCATTTGGCTAGCTCGGGGAGCAGTGGGGGAGAGCTGGAGCCAGCTGGAATGGAATGGACGTCTCTCCCTCCCCCTTTCCCATCCGATCCCCCCTCAGACAAATTACTTCTTATTGTTTCTGGGGATCCAGAGGAGATTAGCCTGGCAAGTGGGCACTGGGGGCAGGGGTTGGCCACACAGCAGATGAAAGAAAGGCTTACTGCTGGCAAGAGCCACCCACTCGTTGATCTGCCTGTCTCCGAGGCCCCTCTGTTCCCTTCCCACACACCTTGCTGCTATTTAATCAGAGGAGAGGAGGCCTGCGTGCCCTGCAGCCACCGTCAGTGCCACAGCCTTTTGTCTTTCTTATCCCTTTAAAAAAATAAATCCATTGTCAGAGGAAGGCAACACTTTTTACTGTTTAATCATTCACTTACTGGTTCATTCAACACAGCAGCTTTTTACTGGGTGCTGCTGGGGTCAGGGCTGGGAGTATAAACACGAAGAGACCACAGTGCTCACCCCTCAGGAACAAACAGTCCAGTGCAGCCAACACACAAATCAGTCATCACCGTGCCAGGTGAATGCTACAGGGAGGAACATTCCGAGTGAAGTAGGAACCCTTAGGTTTGCTCCATGGAATCACGGAAGGCTTCCCAGAGGAGGAAGCATTGGGCCAAGGTGGGAGGTGAATGAGAGTGTGTCAGGCTGATCAATGTGGTGGGCTGAGGAGGCCATTCCAGATGGATGGGATAGCCCAGGGGTATCCATCGTAATTCTTTGAATTGCAAGATATAGAAACACTAAGCAAACAGACTTAGATTAAAAACTAGGGTAAGGGGAATTTATTGACTCAAGTCATTTAAATGCAGTCTGCAGGAATGGCTGTATCTAGAGGCTAAGGTCAGTTTTCAGGAACAGCTGTATCCAGGGGCTGAAATAATGTCAGCCTTCAGGAATGGCTGTATCCAGGGACCAAAATAAGGTGGCTGGCCTTATTTCAGCTTTCAGGAATGGTTGTATCCAGGGGCTGTATAAATGTCAGCTTTCAGGAATGGTGGTATCAGGTTTCAGAATGTCAGGTTTCAGAAATGGCGCATTTAGGGACTGGAATGAGGTCATTAGACTGTCGTATAATAAAAAACATTTTGTTTTTGTCCCCAGTTCCTGTGACACGCTCAAGGTAAATCCAGCTCTTGTAGGACACATAGTGGGTGACAGATTTAGGGGCAAAATGCTTTTTTGTCTGGCTGTGTCCCACGCTTTGTTGGTTCACAGGCACTGTTGCAGTTTTTCCCCAGCTGCTTTACCACTTGCACTACTTCAGTGGGTTGAATAGTGTCCTCTGGTGTTACTGTCACATAATAAGAAATATATATTTGATCTTTATCCTTGATTCCTTGGTACAGTGCTCTCAACACTCCTGTAATTTCCTGAGTCATAAAGATGATAGGGGCATCTTTTGTTGTGTTTGGTCTTAGTCTAGAGTTTCTAATACAAAAGCTTCTCAGCCCCTTCAAATCTCCTGAATGGTAAGAGTGTCTTGGGTGTGCTAATGACTGATTCAGGGGTGCCTCGATGGTTTCAGGACAGGGCCTGGTCACCGGAAAAAACAAGATACGATTAAAGGTTGGGATTTGATTTTACTTTATTTTTCAGACGGAGTTTTGCTCTTGTTTCTCAGGCTGGAGTGCAGTGGTGCAATCTTGGCTTACTGCAACCTCCACCTCCCGGGTTCAAGTGATTCTCCTGCCTCAGCTTCCCAAGTAGCTGGGATTATAGTCATGCACAATCCCTGGCTAATTTTGTTTTAGTAGAGACGGGGTTTCACCATGTTGATCCGGCTGGTCTTAAACTCCTGACCTCAAGTGATCCGCCCGCCTTGGCCTCCCAAAGTTCTGAGATGATAGGCATGAGCCACCAGCCCAGCCAGGGTTGAGATTTTCAGTCCCACCCTTCAGCCTGCAGGGAGTGAAGAGGAGCTGGAGGTTGAGCATTTTCATCTCTTTAATCACCAATGAGGTCAATGATTTAATCAATCATGCTTACAAAATGAAGCTTCCGTAAAAACCCCTAAACGATGAGATTCTCAATGAGGGAACTCTGATACGTGCCATAACATGAATGAACCCAGAGGATATTATGCTTAGTAAAATAAAATTGACCCAGAAGGACAAATACTAGATGATTCTCCTTATGTAAGGTCCCTAGAATAGTCAAATTCTTAGAGACAGAAAGTAGAATGGTGGGTGCCAGCAGGTAGGGGAGAGGGAATGGGGAGTTATCGTTTAATGGGGATAGAGTTACAGCTTGGGAAGATGAGAGACTTTTGCAGATCGTTGGTGGTGATGGTTGTACAGCCATGTGACTTGACTTCATCTAAACTGTGCACTCAAAAATGGTTAAGATGGTGACGTTTATGTTGTGTGAATTTTGCCACAATTAGAAAGTTATTGAAGAGTCTTGCCACTGTGGTCGCTCATGTCTGTGATCCCAGCACTTTTGGAGGCCAAGGCAGGAGGATTGCTTGAGGCCAGGAATTCGAGACCAGGCTGGGCAACATAGCAGGACCTCATCTCTACCAAAATAAATAAATAAGAATAAAAAATAAAAATTAAGTGCTTGAGATGACACTCACCTGTAGTCCTAACTACTCAAGAGGCTGTGACAGGAGGCTCACTTGAGGCCAGAAGTTGGAGGCTACAGTGAGCTATGATTATGCCACTGCACTCCAGCCTGGGCAAAAAAGAGAGACCCTGTCTCTTTGAAAAAGAAAAAAGATTTACCATCTCCTTGATCAGATGTGTAAGTTAGAAAAGGCCATCTGTAGCCAGTGTAAGGGATGGTTGGGGGAAAATGTACTAGAGGAGGAGAACCAGGAGGGAAGATACTGCTACAGTCCAAGCAAATGATGATGGAGGCCAGCACATTGAGTGGTCACAGGCGCAGAGCGGGAGGGAATGGGTTACTGAGATATTTGAAAGTGGCTGGCTGCTGAATGGAATAGGGGTTGTGAAAGGGCTTTGATCTGTTTAGACCTGGTTGTTAATGCTTTCTGAAGCCTGTATCATTTGAACTATGGCTGCCAGCAGGACCTAAACTGGGTGTCTCGGTTTGACCATCTCACATGCCTTGTTGGGCTCAGGGGCCACTTGGCAAATCTATACAGATCTGCATGAACTGATAAAGTTGTATGTGGTCCCACCAGGAAAGAATGTTGGGCTGCAGGACACAGCAAACTCAAGCAGATTGAACAGCAAGGGAATACTGGCTTTCATGACTCAAAGTCCAGTGGTGGTGTGGGCTTCAGGATGAGGTTGATCTAGCACTATTTTCATCTCTCAAGGAGTCAAAATCTTAAGATAGTGGCCACTGAAGTTGAGGCTACCTGTTTTCTTGTTCATGCCCAGTGGAATGGTTGAAAAGGGTAGTTTCCCATGACTCTTGTGAAAGATAAGAATTCTTTGCACATGTCCCCAGTAATTTTTTTGTGGGATGTTTATTACCCAAATTAAAGCGTGTTAGAAAGTTGGGTCCCTTTGTGGTCATGGCCAGCCATGCAACAGGACTTGAGGCAGATTCTACAATGTCACATGAAATTGGTTGAGCTAGGTTGGGGGTAAACATGGAAGCTCCAGGGGTGACACCCCCCCATCATTCCACAAAGAGGGGTGCCAGCACCTGGCACCCTGATGGACATGCAGAGGGAATCCGCAAGCCAGGACACATTGCCCGGCTGTGGAAAGTGCCTTCTGGTAAGATACAGTTGCCCCTTCCTCCAAGCAGCCACAGCCCATCCTAGGGAACACATTTAGATGCAAGTAGGCTTAATAAAAACCATTTTCAAAAACACTTTTTATTATCAACATTTGCAAACCCACCCCAAAATGGAGAGAAACACAAAGACTACCTTCAGGAATGTATTTCCTGACTTCAACATTATCAATATTTGGCAAATCTGGTTTCTTTTCTTTTCTTTCTTTCTTTCTTCCTTCCTTTTTTTTTTTTTTTTTTCCGACTTTCACTGTTGTCGCCCAGGCTGGAGTGCAATGGCGCGATCTCGGCTCACCGCAACCTCGACCTCCCAGATTCAAGCGATTCTACTGCCTCAGCCTCCCTAGTAGCTGGAATGACAAGCCTGCAGCACCACATCCAGCTAACTTTGTATTTTTAGTAGAGACGGGGTCAGGCTGGTCTCGAACACCCGACCTCAGGTGATCCAACCTCATCAGCCTCCCAAAGTGCTGGGATTACAGGCATGAGCCACTGTGCCTGGCAAATCTGGTTTCTTTATGCTCTCACCTACTATCTGCACTTTGCTGGATTATTTTAAAGTAAATTCTAGTCATTGCATCATTGTATCTGTTAATGTTACAGATGATTAGAGTCTAATCTAACAGACTCTAAGAGACACTGTCTGTGATAAAGTACAGTCTAGCCAAGGGCAGTGGGTTATCCTGTAATCTTGGTGCTTTGGGAGGCTGGGGTGGGTAGATCACTTGAGGCCAGGAGTTTGAGACCAGACTAAGCAATGTAGAAAGCTCCCATCTCTACAGTTTTTTAAATAAATTTACCAGGAGTGGTGGTGTGCATCTGTAGTCCTAGCTACTCAGCAGGCTGGAGCAAGACGGCTGCTTCAGCCCAGGAGGTGGAGGCTGGAGGAAGCTGTGACTGTGCCACTGCACTCCAGCCTGGCAACAGAGCAAGATCCCGCCTCAAACAGCAAAAACGAAGCAAAACCACAACCACAATGCCATTGTCTTAAAACAAACTTTACATTTTGGAATAACTTTAGATTTATAGAGAAATGGCAAAGATAATAGAGAGTTTCTGTATGCCCCTCACCTAGCCCCTCCTGTTGTTACCATTTTACATTACTGTGACAGGTCACCATTCACTAAATCACAGACTCTAGTCAGATTTTACCCCTTTTTTTTTCATTAATGCTGTTTTTGCTGTTCCATGATCCAACCCCAAATACTACATTGCACTTAGCACAATGTCATTTTCACATCTACCCAAAAGGGCTGCATTTCCTTAAGACCCGCTGAAGAGTCAGTCATCCCCATGTCCCTGACTGGCTGATGAGTCTTGTAAGACTCTTGGAATCTTTAACAGTTCTGCCTCCTCCTCGTGTTTGCTTGCCACTTATTCGTGGAAGAAAGTAGATCGTTTGTCCTGGGGGCTGTTCCACACTTTGGATTCTGCCGATGATGTGCCGCATGGTGTTGATTTAGTGGTGCTCTCCCGAATTTCCCGTGAATGGAGGGATAGATTTGGACCTGGGGTTGATGAACTTTTCTGTAAAAATCTGGATAATAAATCTTCTAGGTATTGCAGTTCATATGGTTTCATCTCTGCCTTTGAAAGCAAGACACAGACAATACTTAAATAAATGAGGGTGGCTGTGTCCCAGTGAAACTTTATTTACAAGATCAGGCAGCAGCCTGGATTTGACTCGGGGGCCGTAGTTTGATGATCCCTGATCTAGAAAATGAGTCGGATTCCATTTCAGTGTTTTTGTTTTGTGCTGGGTTGTTTTTGCAAGGATAATTCTTCGATGATGACTGGCACATCTTGTTGCCTCATTGGGTGGCACATCACGTCTGGCTGCCTCTCCTTTAGTGATGTTGAATTTGACAAGGGTTCAGATGTCACCAGCTTGATCCATCCATCATGAAGGTCTCCATCAGTGGGTTGTATTTCAGCACTCCTCTCTCTCCTACGGCCAGGAGCACTTGCACAGTGCATGCCTTGAGCAACCATACATGGAGGCCCCTCTCCAGCCTTTGTTACTGGTTTTGACTTCTCTGTTTTCAAACGGCATATGGAATATAGGCTTCTCCGTTTTCAGACAGTATATAGAATCGTTATTGGTTCTTGACATCTCTATTTTCAAACAGTATATAGAATAGTTGCCTTACAGGTCTTTAGAGTGCTACAAACTCTGACACTGACTCAAGCAAAACAACCTCTGGAGGGTTCCTGAGGACACAAAGGTTCTGGAGTCATCTGGATCAGAGGTTGTGTACAGGCCACATCAATTCTCATTTTCTAAAAAACATTAATTCCTTGCCAACATGTAAAATCTGGAAGGTTTCGGATAAAAACATGGCTTTCCACTCCTCTTGAAAAATAAGGGAAGCTAGCCACTTTGGACCATTCGGGGTTAGCAACGAGGAGCTGGAGCTGAGAGTAAGTTCTCCTTTAGATGAGAACTCAACATCCAGGCAGACAGTAGGGAGTGGTGCGGACTCAAGAAAACTGCAAGGCACACACCCTGCCAATGATGAGATGAGCAGCTGAGTGTGGTGGCTCACACCTGTAACCCCAGCCCTTTGGGAGGCGGAGGCAGGTGGACCATTTGAGGTCAGGAGTTCAAGACCAGCCTGGCCAAGAAGGTGAAACTCCATCTCTACTAAAAATACAAAAACTAGCTGGGCATGATCGCACGTGCCTATAGTTGCAGCTACTTGGGAGGCTGAGGCAGGAGGAGAATTGGTTGAACCTGGGAGGTGAATGTTGCAGTGGGCTGAGATCGCGCCACTACACTCCAGCCAGGGCAACAAGAGTGAGGGGAACAAAGGAAAAAGATGAGTGATGCTCTTCTCGGGTACCCGTAAGCTTCTCTGGCAATTTCAAGATTAAATGCTAATGTTTCCATAGTTAATCCGTTTATATCTCCACCATTCCCCATCCCCTTCCCCACTTTCATCTCCTACCCCTGAAATATGTATTGCTTTCTTGTGTGTCTTCCCAGAGTGACTTCATGCAAACACATGAAATGTGTGCAAATGTAAAATATTTATTTTCCTTTCTCCTCTCTTACATAAGGGAGCGTACACTCTCCATACAGTTCAGCGTCTTGCGTTTTTTCACCTAACAATATGTTCTTGGAGATCTTTCCAGATTAGTTTGGCAGGAGCTTCCTCATTTTCAGAGAGGCAGTATTACAACCGTGTGGTTGAGAGTGCAGAGACAGTTGAGGAAGACAGAGAAACTGAGGCGCCCTCTTCCATCCCACCCACGAGTATCTTCCTGGGAACCTGGGTGTGAGCAGAATGTAACCCCACAGCATCCTGTCTCTCTGCCTACTGTTACTTATCATCCCTGTGCATCAAACAGTTTTTTTTTTTAATTTTT
>NW_016107549.1:1002808-1030500 GCF_001604975.1 Cebus imitator
TTTGGAGACAGAGCCTCCCTCTGTTACCCAGGCTGGAGTGCAGTGGTGCAATCTCAGCTCACTGCAACCTCCACCTCCCGAGTTCAAGTGATTCTCCTGCCTCAGCCTCCTGAGTAGCGGGGACTACAGGCACACACCACCACGCCCAGCTGATTTTTGTATTTTTGGTAGAGACAAGGTTTTGCCATGTTAGTTAGGTTGGTCTCGAACTCCTGACCTCAGACAATTTGCCCGCCTTGGCCTCCCAAAGTGCTGGGATTACAGGTGTGAGTCATTATGCCTGGCCCAAACAGCTCTCTTGGGCGCCTGCCTGCCTGCCTGCCTGCCTTCTTCCTTCCCTCCCTCCCTTTCTTTATTATGTTTTTTATTTTTTTGTCTTTTTGTGGGCTGCTTTTGTAGCTACATCACCGTGCCTGCTTCCAGCCCCTCAACCTACCAGCTCCCCTCACTGACCTGATTTTCTGCTTCCAGGCTGTGTGATCTCGAGCAAGTCACTGGTCCTCTCTGGGCCTCAGTTTCTTCACCTGTAATATAGAAAAGTGGTTAGGGAGCACCTGCTATGGTTATTATGAATTATTACATATAATACGTTAGAATTATGCTAGACATGAGGCAAGTGAGGTGTCTAGGCTATGATTATTATTTTTTATATAGTGGGCCATAATTTAGTAAATCAGCCTGTATTGATAGATTCATGGGTTGTTTGCAATATCCTGCTTTTACACACAGTGTAATAATGGTGACATTGTACATATGTCCTTTTCTTTCCTTTTGAGACAGGGTCTCACTGTCACATAGGCTGGAATGCAGTGATGGAGTCATAGCTCACTAAAGCTTTGGTCTCCTGGGTTCAGTTGATCCTCCTGCCTCAGCTTCCCAAGTAGCTGGGACTACCAGTGCAAACATTTTTTTGGGGGGGCGGTAGAGTTGGGGTCCTGCTATGTTGCCCAAGCTGGTCTCAAGCTCCTGGTCTCAAGCAATCCTCCCACCTCAGCCTCCCCAAGTGTTGGAATCACAGGTATGGGTCACACATATGTCATTTTTAAAAACATGTCAGCTGCTGGGTGTGGTGGCTCATGTCTGTAATCCCAGCTACTCAGAAGGCTGAGTACTAGCAAGCCTCCCTCTCTTAAAAAAAAATTCTTTTAAAATGAGCTGGCAGGCTCCTTTGGGTGCCTTTGGGTGCCTGTACTCCTAGCTCCTCAGGAGGCTAAGGTGGGAGGATCACTTGAGCCCAGGGGTTCAAGGCTGCAGTGAACCATGATCATGCCACTGCACTCCAACCTGGGTGACAAAGCAAGACTGTCTCAAAAATGAATTTAAAAAATAGGTGAAAACTTGTCAACGTATCACAGACAATGGGATAAATTTGGAAAACTGGTTTGCTGGGTCAAAGGGTAAAGACATGGGTGCTCTTGGTGAATTTTGCCAAATGAGCCTCCATGGAGATTATGTGAGTTTCCACTCCCTTCAACAATAGATGTGAATGTCTGGTGCCCCGCAACCCTGCCAGCAGCATGTTATGCTTTTGCCCATAGGGTGGTGAAAAATGACATCTCAGCACAAATTTAATTGGTCTTCTCTTATTATGAGTGAAAATAGGCCCCCTGTCATCTGTTTAAGGGCCATTTGTATTTCCTTGGGACCTGGGGGGAGTGATTACTGAAGCAAAAGGCAGGGCATGCGTAATAGGTTGACAGGTCTATTTTTAAAGCCAGGTATCAGTGCCAGTCAGCATGTTCTGAGGATCATTTGGCTTGATTTTTGGCATGGAATTGGCATTCTCACCTGTTAAATTTTAAGTGCCTGGGGTCTTGGGTCAAATGCCACCCCTTTAGAGTATGTGGTGTGTGCCATCTTCAGGTGCCACCTGGTTTATTTGTGTGTTTTCAATTCTCGTTGCTTCCTTGCCATTATCTACTCCTAAAGAGAATTCAAGGTCTACAAAAGCAGCGATGAGCAAGAATGTCGTCTCATGGAACTTCTGGTTTTAGGGTCGTCCAGATGACAGTTATCTCTGGTTTCCTTTGGACTCACAGATTCACACACAGCATCTTGAAGAAGAAATTTATTCAGCCATCCATTCTTCCATTCATCTTTCCATCATTCATTCATTCATCTATCCATTCATTCATCCATTCACTTGTCCATCCATCAGATCATCTATCCATCCAATCATCCATCCATTCATCCATTAAATCATCCATTTACTCATTCAGCCGTCCATCAAAGCATCCACCTATCCATCAAACCATCTGTCCCTCCATCCATTTTAAAAAAGCTTATTCAGTATTTTAGCAAGCACCTACTATATGTCATGCCTCATGCTTGACCCTGAAGTCACAGTAATGAACAACACAGATATTGTCCCTGCTGGCCAGCTTACCAGTCTAGCAGGTAAATAGAGTGCTCTAAATGCAGGACGTGGTTTATAATGACAGAGTTGAGTGACATTTAACAAACTCAAAGAAGGCTTCTTGGATAAAGGAGCGTTCAAGCTGAAACCTAGAGAATGAGTAGGAGTTTGGCTGGGGAGGAAGAAGAGGAGGGCTTTTGGCTATGGGAACAGTACCTCAAAGGTCCAAAGGCAGAAACAATATATGGCACATTTAGAGAATGGAAGGGAGTCTGAGTCAGTTAGAATGTAGAGTCTGAGAAGGTAGAGGCTGGAGTTGGGGCAGGGCCAGATGGCACAGGGGCCTCTGGGCTACATTAGCAGAACTGGAGTTTATCCTAAGACATGATGGTGGCCTGGAATTTGTTAGAAGCAATGGTGATAAAAATGGATGGATTTGAGTGGTATTTGGATGTAGAATCAATACATCTTGGTGACTGATAGAATAGTGGGATGGGGAGAGGGAGGAGTCAAAAATAACGCCCAGCTATCTGTCTTACTAACTGGGTGGTTTAAAAGCTTATGTGGTTGGCTTGCCTAGAGGACGGAGAACGGTATCATCAAGACCAAAGTCATGGTATGAAGCTTCCAAAGAGTTTTTAATCTGTCCTGCAACAGCAAACAGCATCTCTGTCCATTGCGGTTGAAACACATGTTGTCTGCAGTGCCCCTTTGGCATTCCAGGTGGAGGTGAGTGCAAAGGCAGAGAGAGAGAGAGGCAAGAAACAGCCTTGGGAGGACAGTGGCAGAGATGGGGAATCCCCGGGAAGTGGCGAAGATGCTGGACGGGTGGTCCCAGCCTTGAAGGAGAATGGGTTCTCTCTCAAAGGCAGGAAAATAAAGATTTAGAAGCAGAATTGGAGGGAATGTCAACTCTTCTCAAAACCTGAATCTACACACATTGTTATGGAAATGGTGTATCATACAGGATAAGGGATGTTAGCTGCTGTGACAGCTAAGCCCTGAACTCTCGGTGGCTGAACACGGTGAACGTTTCCATCTTGCTCACTCAACTGTCCAAGATGGACGGTGTATTAGACAGGATAAGGGATGTTAGCTGCTGTAACAAATAAATCCTGAATTCTCAGAGGTTGAACATGGTGAAAGTGTCCTCCTTGTTCACTCAGCTGTCCAAGGTGGATGTTTTCTCCTGGTAGGCTTTTCTCTCTCTTCTTTTAAAATTTTTTGTAGGTACACAGTAGATATATTTATAGGGTATATGGGATATTTTAGTAGCATGCAATGTGTAATAATGGCATATTACCTCAAGCATTTATCCTTTGTGTCACAAACAATCCAATTATGCTTTTAGTTATTTTTAAATATACAAATAAATTATCATTGGCTATAGTCACCCTGTCTTACTATCAAATACTAAATCTTATTCTTTGTATTTTTTTGTACTTATTAACCATCTCGCCCTCCCCCCACCCGCCTCCACTACCCTTGTCAGCCTCTGGTAACCATCATTCTACTCTCTACCTCCATGAGTGCAATTGTTTTAATTTTTAACTCCCACAAAGAAGTGAGAACATACGAAGCTGGTCTAAGAAAGTTCCTGGCTTATTTTCCTTAACATAATGACTTTCAGTTCCATCCATGTTGTTGCAAATGACAGGACCTCATTCTTTTTTATGGCTGAGTAGTACTCCACTGTGTATATGTACCACATTTTCTTCATCTGTCTATGGACACTTGGGTTGTTTCCAAATTTTAGCTATTGTGAACAGTGCTGCAACAAACATGGGAGTGCAGACATCTCTTTGATATACTATCTCCTTTCTTTTGGGTGTATGCCCAGTGGTGGGATTGCTGGAAAGTCTGGTAGCTCTATTTTTAGTTTTTTCGAGGAACCTCCAAACTGTTCTCCATGGTGGTAGTGCTTCTTGGGAGACTTTCCTCCAGGTGGTGACTCAGGGATCCAGGGTCCTTCCATCTTGTGGTTTTGCCATTGTCTGGGAAGGGCCTCCACATTCCCCACCCCCCATGGCTTCTGAATTTATACACAGAGAATTATGCTGGACGTTTTTTATGGGTTAGGCTTAGAACTGGTTCACATCACTTCTACCTAAATGACACTGGCCAGAATGTAGTCCCAGGGCCCAACTAACTTCAGGGCCCTCCCAACTTCAGGGAAGCTGGAACTTGTCCCTTTGCCGTACATATGCCCGGGAGGAAAAGAATATGGGATTTGCCAGATCTGTAGCATTATCTCTGCCACAAGTGGGACCAGTCAGAGAGGGTGGTTGTATCAAAAGAAACCTATCTCCATGATTTACCACAACTGGAGGGAAAAGCACAGGCACAAACAGTTTGCTTTCGGAGCTGAAGTGTCAGGAACATTTGGGAAGATGGATCGTGCTTTAGAGTTAAGAGCCTTGTTATTTCATTCTGCCAAGATCCTGTTTAACATCAGAACATCCTTTAGAAATACGTTTCTTAAAAGAAAGAACATATCCACTTTCCCTTCTAACCCCAGGGTCTCTTTGCTTTGCCACAACCTTCAGACTCCGTTTTCCTCCAATGCATGATTTCTAGGCTGATTTTTCTTTCCATGTCTCCCTAAGTCCTTGGTCCTTTCTTTGGTATGATTGGTTATTTTCCTTGCCAGCCCCAGGCAAGAGAGAGGGGTTGAGCAGTTGTATACTAATTACTAGGCTATTACTGTTATTATTCAGCTGTGGAAAAGAGAATTCAGAGAGCCCCAAATATAATTCGCCTCACTGACATTTCTCTCCGTCTCTCCTTGTTTCTCCCCCTCCTCCCCACATTCTCTTTCCCTCTCTCTCCCCGTTATCTTTGTTTCCTTTTCTTTCTCTGTATCTCTGTACCTCTCTTCCTGTCTCTCTCCCCCATTCCTCTTAGTATATAATTTTCTAGCATCATATACCTTTCTTTCATTATCCACATCAACATTCTAATTTCGCTTTTACTGATTTTCTCATTTAGTTAGTATAAAGACAAGGACCAGCTGCTCATGGTGGCTCACGGCTGCAATCCCAGCACTTCGGGAGCCTGAGGTGGGCAGATCGCATGAGCTCAGGGGTTCCAGACCCACCTGGGCAACATAGTGAGACCCCCTTATCTCTACAAAAAAATTAGCCAGGCATGGTGGTGCATGCCTGTAGTCCCAGTACTTTGGGAGGCTGAGGCAGGTGGATCACCTGAGGTCAGGAGTTCGAGAGCAGCCTGGCCAACATGGTCCTTCCTCCCTCCCTTCCCTCCTTTTCTCTTTCTCTTTCTCTTTCCTTCCTTCCTTCTCTTTTTTCTCCCTTTCTTTCTTTTTCTTCCCTTTCTTTCCTCCTTGCCTCTTTTTTCTTTCTTTCTTTCCTTCCCCCCTTTTTTTTTTCCTCTTCATTTCTTTGTATAGATTTCCAGGAGTGGTTTTCCAGAGTCAAAAACGAGTATCACTGTGATGGTTTCTCATATGTATGGTTTTTCCAAAGGGTTGTATCCATTTACACATCTAACAGCAACGCTTGACTATATTCATTTCAATGCACACAGCCCAGTACTGGGTTTTATTGTTTTAAAAACGTTTTTGGGCCAGGCATAGTGGTTCATGCCTGTAATCCCACACTTTGGAACGCCAAGGTGGGAAAATTGCCTGAGCCCAGGAGTTGGAGACCAGCCTCGGCCATGTGGGGAAACTCCATGTTTACTAAAAATACAAATATTAGCCAGACATGGTGGCATGCACCTGTAGTCCCAGCTTCTACGGAGGCTGAGATGGGACGATTGCCTGAGCCTGGGAGGTCGGGGCTGTAGTTAGCCATGAGTGTACCACTGAACTCCAGCCTGGGCAAGAGAGCAAGACCCTGTCTCAAAAACAATTTTTTTTGTAAGTTTAATAGACAAAAATGGCATCACCTTATTATTTTATTCTGGTTTATTTCACGGGAAGTGAGGTTAGTTATTCTATAAATATTCATTGAGCAGCTTCGCCGTGCCATAACTTGTGCTGTGTCCGGGGTACTAGTGAGTAAAGCGGATGTGTGTTCTGTGTCCTTGAACTTACAACCTGGTGGGGAGTATCTCTGAGTCTACAGAGGAAATAGTTCTCTTTCCAGCCCCCAGATATTTCAAAGGAAGAGGCTTTAAGGAGGAGCTTTGCTGGGTGTCGTGGCTCACGCCTGTGATCCTGCACTTTGGGAGGCTAAGGAGTGTGGATCACTTGAGCCCAAGAGTTCGAGACCAGCCTGGGCAACATAGTGAGACCCCATCTCTACAAAAAATACAAAAGTTAGCCAGGCTTAGTGGCACAGGCCTATAGTCCCAGCTACTGCGGGGAGCTGAGGCAGGAGGATCACCTGAGCTTGGGAGGTTGAGGCTGTAGTGAGCTGTGATCATGCCACTGCATTCCAGCCTGGGCAACAGAGAGACCCTGGAAAAGAAAGAAAAAGGAGGCTGGGCGCAGTGGCTCACGCCTGTAATCCCAGCACTTTGGGAGGCCAAGGCGGGTGGATCATGAGGTCAAGAGATTGAGATCATCCTGGCCAACATGCTGAAACCCCGTCTCTACTAAAAAAAAAAAAAAAAATACAAAAATCAGCTGGGCGTGGTGGCACGCACCTGTAGTCCCAGCTACTCGGGAGGCTGAGGCAGGAGAATTGCTTGAACCCGGAAGGTGGAGGTTGTGGTGAGCCGAGATTGTGCCACTGCACTCAAGCCTGGCGCCTAGTGAAGAAAAAAAAGAGAAAAAGAAAGAAAGGAAGGAAAGAAGAAAGAGAGAAAGGGAGAAAGAAAGAAAGGGAGAAAGGGAGAGAAGGAGGGAGGGGAAGATGCCAGTGCATTCCAGCCTGGGCAACAGGGAGAGACCGTGGAAAAGAAAGGAAGAAAGGGAGAAAGAGGAAGGGAAGGGAAGGGTTTCCTTACAGAGGTAACAGTGGACAGAGTTAACCCATGTGGGATGTTGGGCACCCAGAGGCTAGCAATAGCAGGAAGCCCCTACCATCCTTGGATTGAGGAAATTGCAACGTTGGAGCCAGTGGGAGCGGGAACGGTGAGGGAGGAGCTCCTAGCAGGAGCTGTCATCATGGAAGGAACCAGCCACTGCCAGGGATGTGGCATCAAAGCAGAGAGTGAGTAGGGGAAGAAGTCCCCACCCCAGGCCTGCTGCGTTTTAAATTACAAAAGTCATGCTACCTTACTCATTCATGAATTCATTTGACATTTCTTGAGGGCTTACGCAGCTAAATAAAATTGGTTTCTGCACTCATGAAGTCTTCCTTTTTAAAATTACTTTTATTATTTATTTATCACTTGAGACAGGGTCTTGTGCTGTCGACCAGGATAAAATGCTGTGACGTGATCATAGCTCACTGTGGCTTCAACCTCCTGAGAAGCTGGGACTACAGGTGTGCGCCACCACACCCAGCTAATTTTTGTATTTTTAGTAGAGGTAGGGTCTTGCTATGTTGCCCAGGCTGGTCTCAAATTCCTGGGCTCAAGTGTTCCTCCTGCCTGAGCCTCCCAAAGGGCTGAGATTCCAGTTGTGACCCACTGCACCCAGCCTCAAAAAGTCTTATGTGGAGAAACAGGCTGGTAAAAAGACAACTTTTTCAGAACATACAAGAGTATCAGTCAAAAATTTTATTTGTTTGTATATAAAATAAAAATGCTGCAGTGGCCCAGGGATGTTTAGCCAAGACCAAGGTCAGATTGGGCTTTTCCTCATGGTTGGTCTCAGGATGGCTGCTGCTGCCCTAGCCATCACATCAGTGCTTCAGGCAGAAAGAAGGAAGAAGATCAAAGGACAAAGGTCAGTTGAGATCAGCATCCTCATGTTTGATTGGCCAGAAATGTTCACGTGGCCATGTCTCCCTGCAAAGGTACCCAGGAAGTGTAGTTCTGTTTTATTTTATTGAGACAGAGTCTTGCTCTTGTCACCCAGGCTGGAGTGCAATGGCCTGATCTCGGCTCACTGCAACCTCCGCCTCCTGAGTTCAAGCGATTCTCCTGCCTCAGCCTCCTGAGTAACTGGGATTACAGGCGCGTGCCACCATGCCTGTCCTGTTTCATTGCTGGGTTCTGAAAGCTAGGGAAGGTATGCAGGGATAATGGTGGGTGGGCAACTGGAGGTCTCCGACACGCTCTATCTCGGGCATCTAGTACAGTGCCTGGAACATAGTAGAAGCTTAATAATTGTTGCATGAGTACATAGCTAGATGACAGCAGGACAGTTTAAAGGATCAAGGTGGCCACAAACAACAATGGAAGCAGAGACACAGACTGTAACCCGTCCGGCATTGGTAAGGGGTAGGGGGCAAAGAGAGAAAGAAGTGAAGAACTGCCTGTAGCGGAGCTAGTTCGGCTTCATCATCTCCTTCTAGCTTGAGAAGTCCTCATCTCACCTTGCCAAACATCCAATCCCCCGCGATTATTTTGTTTCCTCAGTGAACATCTTTCTTTAGCTCCGTTATGTTTATCTTTATGTTCAGACAATCCTGGGTCTTACAGAAGGGTAAATGAAGGCATAGTAATGATAGATTAAACAGATTCTCAGATGAGGCAGGGACTTTGCCATTCCCTGTCTACTCCCTGATGGCGTTTTATTGGCTTTGATAGCTGTGGAAGCTTATTTGGGGATTTTTTTTTCTGGCAAAATTCCCAGAGAGCAGGGTTTATCTAAACTAGCTAATATGCAGTATTTGTGAATAATTATTAATAGATGTTTGCATTTCCATTCTTTATGAATACCGCTGTGGGGTGATTCTATAATTCAAGGGAGAGGTGGTGAGTGGATTGTTATCTTCCACCAACACTACCCCCACCCTCCCACCTCCCCACCCCAGTCTTCTTCTCTCAGCTGATGGCAGAGTTGCGTCCTTAGGCTGCTCATGTCAAAATCCCTGAGGCATCCTCCACTTCCAATCATAAGCAACACGCATCTGCTTTGCCGTCTCGATATATCCAGAATTAACTCACCATGGTGCCCACCTGGTCGCGGCTCCCCCCTACCCCCGAGTGTGGTTTCCTCTTCCTCCTCTTGCAGCTTCTGCTTTCTTTCCCATCTGCTCTTCTGGCCAGAGGGTCAGTGTGAACACCTGAGCCAGGTAACGCCCCTCCTCTGCTCAGAGTCCTCCACAGCTGCTACCTCACTCACAATAGAAGCCAAAGTCGGGTCGGGCATGGTGGCTCATGCCTGCAATCTCAGCACTTTGGGAGGCCAGGGCGGGTGGACCATGAAGTCAGGAGTTCGAGACTAGCCTGCCCAACATGGTGAAACCCGTCTCTACTAAAAATACAAAAATTAGCTGGGTCTGGTGGCTGTAGTCCCAGCTACTCAGGAGGCTGAGGCAGGAGAATCGCTTGAACCTGGGAGGCGGAGGTTGCAGTGAGCTGAGATTGCACCACTGCACTCTAGCCTGGGTGACAGAGAGAATCCTTCTCAAAAAATTAAAAGCAGCAGCAGCAGCCAAAGTCCTCCCTGTGGTCCCCAAGAGCCTGCATGGTCTGCCTGCGTCTACCTCGCAGTGCACACCAAGCACATTGCTGCCCCAGGGCCTTTGCACAAGCTGTTCTCTCACCTTAGGAATGCTCTTCCCACGGATTTTTGATGGTATCCTTCCTTGCTGCCTTCGAGTGTCTGCTTGAATTTTCTCTTACCAAGGCAGCTTCCCTGATCATCTCTGGATCCCACTGAAGCTGCAGTTGTTCTCTGGGGTAAATACGTGCGGTTCCTCCTCTCACACCAAGGGAATCAAGGACACGGACACAAAAAGTAGGTTTAGGAGTGGAGGTTTAATAGGGAAGAGAAAGGAGAACAGCTCTCTCTCTCTTGCCTGGGAGGGGTGCCTGAATGGACAAGTGCACCAGATTTTATAGACAGGCTTGAGGGGGCGGTGTCTGATTTGCATAGGGCCCAAAGATTGGTTGGACCGGGTGTGACGTTTACATAGCACGTGGGGAAGGGGGCTGCCTCACCCTAATCTTATGCAAATGAGGTCTTGGCCTGAGTGGTGCCATGTTACTTGCTCCTTACTGGCCACGTGTCTGGCAAAGAGAAGGGAAGGTGGGGCCGCCATGTTGAACATGCCTAGTCCCAGGTAGCCGTTTCCTATCGGCACAGATGCCAGCCTTCCCCTGGCAAGTTTCCAGCTTGTTTGTCTATGTCTGCAGCTTGATTTTACAGCCTGCTTTTTTTTTTTTTTTTTTTTTTTTTTTTGATTTAGGGGTTGTTTTTTATTAAAAGGAAAACCTTACTGAGGACTCTCATACTCTCACTATCTGCCTAAATAATTTCTTCTTAGCTCCTATATCACCACCCTACATTTCTGTAATGTATCTACCGTATTGAACAATTATTTGTTTGTTGTCTGTTTTTCTGAATTAGACTGTCAGCTCTATGAGGGCAGCTCTTGAAGGACAGCTTATTCTAGGCTGTATACCAGGTGCCTGGAACGTGCCTGGGCCACAGTGGTGTTGAACAAGTATGTGTAATCTATGAGGAGCAGATACATCTCCCCAAATGTTTCTGACGGCAGGGTACATTTGTACAACCGGTTTGGAAAGACACTGAGAAATATGTATCAAGAGCCATACACATGTTGCAATTTCACATCGAATCCAGTAATTCCACCTGTGGGATAAAATCCTCACAGTTAAACACACAGAGATAGATCCTGCTTCCTTATTGCTTTTAAAAGCTTCTCATCAGAAACATTATTAAAAGTTCATAAAAAGGAAATAAGTAAATAAATGCATGCAGCCATCAAAGATAATGGTGGCTATAATACGATTTTAAGTAAGAAAGTGCTGGAGGAAACCTATTCATTTCAGAGTATTAAGTACTGGAAAAGGTGCTTGAACAGAATCCACTGAATACAGGATTCCAAATTTCACAGGGAGCCCCGGGTGTGGGCTGAGGAGAGAGAGACAGTTGGGACTTTGTCCTGTAAAATTACGTCACACTTTTTTTTTTTTTTTTTGAGACAGAGTTTCACTCTTGTTGCCCAGGCTGGAGTGCAATGGCACGATCTTGGGTGACTGTAACCTCCGCCTCCCAGGTTCAAGCGATTCTCCTGTCTCAGCCTCCCAAGTAGCTGGGATTACAGGCATGAGCCACCACGCCCAACTAATTTTGTATTTTTAGTAGAGATGGGATTTCTCCATGTTGGTCAGGCTGGTCTCGAACTCCTGACCTCAGGAGATCCTCCTGCCTCGGCCTCCCAAAGTGCTGGGATTACAGGCGTGAGTCACCACGCCCGGCAATGAAACCACACTTTCTAAGCCTCAGTTGATTTTTTAATTGTCTTCAACAAAATGTAAAAAGTAATTCCAAACATGATCTACTTTTTAAAATTAAGGAAGAATCAAGAGTTGATGCAGTCAGCCCCCTACACTGACTCCACAGGTTCGACCAACTGTGGGCTCAACAAATTGCAGGTGTAAAATGTAATTAGGCCTGCAACGGTGTGTCTGTATTGAGCATGTACAGGCTTTTTTCTTGTCATTATTCCCTAAACAATACAACAACTGTTTACGTAGCACTTACGTTATCTGGGGTATCATTGATCTAGAGATGATTTAATGTATACTGGACTAGGCGCAGTGGCTCATGCCTTTAATCCCAGTGCTTTGGAAGGCTGAGACAGGAGGACTGCTTGAGGCCAGGAGTTTAAGACCCGCCTGGGCAACATAGTGAGGTTGTCTCCACCAAAACACATTTTTATTTTTAATTAGCAAGGCATGGGGGTGTACACCTTTATTCCCAGCTACTGGGGAGGCTGAGGCGGGAGGATCACTTGAGCCTGGGAGGGAGGCTGCAGTGAGTTGAGATGGTGCCACCGCACTCCAGCCTGGGCAGTGGAGTGAGACCCTGTCTCAAAATACATGAAGAATTAATTAAGGTGCGCTGGAGGACGTGCTCAGGTTATGTGCAAACACAGTGCCGTCTTATATCAGGGACTTAAGCATTGGTAGACTTTGGTATGCATTGGGGGGTTTCTAGAACCAATCCCTCACAGGTACCTAGGGATGACTGTATTCAAATGTGCATTATTTCCCCACAAAATTGTATAGTAGAACAACAGAACACCTCTTATTTCACCTTTGGCTTCAGTGGTGTAATTTTTTCCCCCAACTTTTAAGTTCCGGGATACGTGTGCAGAATGTGCAGGTTTGTTACACAGGTGAACATGTGCCATGGTTGTTTGCTGCACACGTCACCTCATCATCTAGGTACTAAGCCCCTCACACATTATTCTTTCTGATGCTCTCCCTCCCACCTCCGACCTTCAAAAAGGCCCCGGTATGTGTTCTTACCCTCTAATGTGTCCATGTGTTCTCATCATTCCGCTCCCACTTGTAAGTGAGAATATGTGGTATTTGGTCTTCTGTTCCTGTGTTACTTTGCTTAGGATAACAGCTTCCAGCTCATTCACATCCCTGCAAAGGACATGATCTCATTCCTTTTTGTGGCTGCATAGTATTCCATGGTGTCTATGTACCACTTTTTCTTTATCCAGTCTATTATTGATGGGCATTTAGATTGTTCCATGTCTTTGCTATTGGGAATAGTGCTGCAATAAACACACACATACCTGTGTCTTTATAATGGAACAATTCATATTCCTTTGGGCACATACCCAGTGATGGGAGAAAAAGAACACTTTTACACTTTTGGTGGGAGTGTAAATTAGTTCGACTGTTGTGGAAGACGGTGTGGCGATTCCTCAAAAACCTAGATCCAGTTGTGTACTTTTGAACTTGAGTGGAAATCATTTTGTTGGCCGACACAAGGTGACTCAGAAAGCCTTTTAAAGCATTTGGTCACACATTCGTTCCGTCTCAAAGCATTCGTCAATTTCATCCACTTGTTATCAATTGTCAACCGGTCTAACTGCAGATTCCCCATTTATCAGTGGCGTTCTCTGCATTGCAGGTAGCTCTCCAACGTCACTTGCATTGACTTCATGAAATCCTGCCGCCTCTTGCAAAGATTTCCAATGTTCACCCCGCAAAACTGTTTCACACAGTTTTGAACTGTGTCGTTGAATTTCAAACAACCATCAACAGTCAGAGATAAACATTGACGAACACATTAATCCGGTGGCTTTCAAAACAGTGTTTGTGTTACTCCGAAATGGGTGGTTGAGGGGGATAATCGTGAAGCTGTTGGTTTGTTGGTGATAATTTTTATGTTAGGATGACTTTTGCTTCCCTGAACACGTAACAGTGTGGGTACCTGGATAATGAGCCATATGGTGAATACTCAGATGATGAAAAACTATTGTGTATAAAATCTTTACATTCTGATTACATCTGTATGAGAAATAAAAACCTAGAGGGGGAGAACCAGAAAGAAATACAATAAAATACCCAGTGTTTGCATTGGAGAAGTGATGGGAGAGGGACTTTAAAATGTTGTGTGTTTTTTTTTGTTTGTTTTTGTTTTTGAGACAGTCTCACTCTGTCACCCAGGCTGGAGCACAGTGGTGTGATATCGGCTCACTGCAACCTCCACCTCTTGGGTTCAAGTGACTGTCATGCCTCAGCCTCCCGAGCATCTGAAATTATGAGCATGCGCCACCATGCTAGATAATTTTTGTGTTTTTAGTAGAGTTGGGGTTTCACCATGTTGCCCTCAAGCAATTCTCCTACCTTGGCCTCCCAAGGCACTGGGATTACAAGGATGAGCCACTGTGCCTGATCCAATTTTTATATTAATTGCACAACTAGCCACCTTATAGAAATATCGCATTGTTTCTAATATTTTTCTTTAACTTCCTGTTTCATAATTAGATCATTATTAATCTGCAAATAGTATTAATCTCTATATTTGTTCCTCTTAATTTCCTTTTTTCTATGGATACATAATAATTGTACATATTTATGGGATGCACGTGGTATTTTGACACAGGCGTCCAAGCAACGCATAATCCTCTGAGGCATGCTCTTAAATGAGTGCCTCAGGTGAGAGCTGAGTGATTTCTGTCGGCATGGGATGAAAGCCTTTTCCACAACAAAAGTCACAGTCAACGCCAGGGAAGGGAAGGGGAGAGACACAGAAGCGAGGTTTGGCGTCTGCCAAGTCAACCCACTAAGTTCTCTCTGTGGGACAACAGGCATTTGAGCAGTCTGAACACAAATGCGTTCATGTTTCTCTTCACATGTAATTCTTAGGTGAAATTTTTACTCCCACCAATAAGGGGTGCCAGGGTCTCTTTTTCTATTATCGTTACAGGATCGTGTCTCCAGTGGGTCTTTGTCTGTTTTTACCTTCTCTGTTTCTGGAGCACCAGTGCTTCCCTGGACATGAGAGGCAATTTCTTTCTCTTTTATAATTTTCAATTTTACTATTTTTTTTATTTTACATTAAGTTGCAGAATACATGTGCAGAACGTGCAGGTTTGTTACATAGGTATACATGTGCCATGGTGGTTTGCTGCACCTATCAACCCGTCATCTAGATTTTAAGCCCCACATGCATTAAGTATTTGCTCTAATGCTCTCCCTCCCCTTGGTCCCCACCCCCCTACAGGCCCTGGTGTGTGGTGTTCCACTCCCTGTGTCCATGTGTTCTCACTGTTCAACTCCCGCTTATGAGCGAGAACATACAGTGTTTGGTTTTCTGCTCCTGTGTTAGTTTGCTGAGAATGATGGCTTCTAGCTTCATCCATGTCCCTGCGAAGGATATGATCCCATTCTTTTTTTTTTTAATCTCATTCTTTTTTATGGCTGTATAGTATTCCACAGTGTATATGTGCCACATTTTCTTTATTCAGTCTATCGTTGATGGGCATCTGGGTTGGTTCCAAGTCTTTGCTATTGTAAATAGTGCTGCAATAAACATACGTGTACATGTGTCTTTATGCTAGAACGATATATAATCCTTTGGGTATATAGCCAGTAATGGGATTTCTGGGTCAAACGATATTTCTGGTTCTAGATCCTTGAGGAAGCGTTGCACTGTCTTCCGTAATGGTTGAACTAATTTACACTCCCACCAACGGTGTAAAAGCGTTCCTATTTCTCCACATCCTCTCCAGCATCTATTGTTTCCTGACTTTTCTTTTTCTTTTTTCCGAGACGGAGTTTCGTTCTTGTTGCCCAGGCTGGAGTGCAGTGGCGCAATCTCAGCTCACCACAACCGCCACCTCCTGGGTTCAAGCGATTGTCCTGCCTCAGCCTCTCGAGTACCATGCCTGGCTAATTTTGTATTTTTAGTAAAAATGGGGTTTCTTCATGTTGATCAGTCTGGTCTTGAGCTCCTGACCTCGGAAGGTGATCCATCTGCCTCGGCCTTCCAAAGTGCTGGGATTACAGGCATGAGCCATTGTGCCTGGCCTCCTGACTTTTCAGTAATCACCATTCTGACTGGTGTGAGATGGTATCTCATTGTGCTTTTGATTTGCATCGTGAGAGGCAATTTCAACTGCACTCAGTAAAGATAATGGCCAATGCAGTCAGTGGTTATTTTCCACTGTCCTGTGCTTGGCCCATCACATTTAAAGGGAGGGCATTGTTTCAGCCTTTCGTGATCCCGTGGGGTGTGTCCTGCCCTCATCCGCATTTTGCAGATGAGGAAACTGAAGCTCAAAGAGATGAAATGATAGTTCAAACTTGGGCAAGTAGAACCCAGCGTGGACATCAGCATGGTATTATTATTCTTTGTTGCTGTTGCGTTATTCCTAGGTGAGGAAACCATTTCTGAGGGGGCTGAAGGTCTTGCCCACCAAGGTCATGGGGCTCAGAAGTGCAGGGTTGGGGTAGTCTTCCAGACAAGCGCCGTCCAACAGAAATACAACAAGCAGTCAGAGTGCTGTGGCTCATGTCTATAATCCCAGCTCTTTGGGAGGCTGAGACAGGAGGATTGCTTGAGGCTGGGAATTCGGGTCTGCAGTGAGCTATGATTGTGCCTCTGTGTTGCAGCCTAGGCAACAGAGTGAGACATTGTTTCTACAGGAAAAAGAAAAAAGAGGCCGGGTGAGGTGGCTCATGCCTGTAATCCCAGCACTTTGAGAGGCCGAGGTGGGTGGATCACTTGAGGCCAGGAGTTCAAGACCAGCTTGATCAACGTGGTGAAACCCTGTCTCTACTGAAAATACAAAAATTAGCTGGATGTGGTGGCAGGTGCCTGTGATCCCAGGTACTCAGGAGGCTGAGGCAGGAGAATCGCTTGAAACCAGGAGGAGGAGGTTGCAGTGAGCTGAGAGTATACCACTGAACTCCAGCCTGGGTGCCAGAGCAAGACACCATTTCAAAAAGAAAAAAAAAAGGGCAGGGCTTGGTATTCATCCTGATAAGTACTGTCCAACAGAAATACAACCAGGGGTCAGGGTCCTGTGGTTCATCCCTCTAATCCCAACTCTTTGGGAGGCTGAGGCGGGAGGATTGCTTGAGGCCAGGAATTCAAGGCTGCAGTGAGCTATGATTGTGCCATTGTGTTCCAGCCTGGGTAACAGAGTGAGACCCTGTGTCTAAAAATAAAAAAATAAATACAAGGATCACATATGTAAAATTTTCAAGTAGCCTCATTAGAAATGGTAATAAGAAACAGGACAAATATTTCTGGTATTTTTTGATGACACAGTAAGGCTCAGGTAATAGACATATTGGGGGTACCTGATATATACTTGTTTTGCCCTACAAGACCCTTTGCTTTTGGTCTGGATATTCGACTCCTCCAAATCTCATGTTGAAATTTGACTCTCAGTGTTGGAGATGGGGTCTAGTGGGAGGTGTTTGGGTCATGGGGGCAGATCACTCATGAAGGGCTTGGTATTATCCTTGTGGTAATGAGTGAGTTCTTGCTCTGTTAATTTCCCCAAGAGCTGGTTGTTAAAAAGAGCCTGGCACTTCCGTCTGCTCTCTCTTGCTTCCTCTCTCATCACGTGGCCTCTGCACATGCCAGCTCCCTTTCACCTTCCACCAGTACTAGAGGCGGCTGGAGGCCCTTACCAGGTGCAGATGGCTGTGCCATGCTTCTTTACAGCCCGCAGGACTGTCAGCCAAACAAACTTCTTTTCTTTATAAATTGCCCAGCCTCAGGTATTCTTTTATGGCAACACTTACAGACTAAGACAGCTTTCATTACTCTTTTTTTGAGAAGGAAGGAAGGAAGGGAGGGAGGGAGGGAGGGAGGGAGAGAGGGAGGAAGTAAGTCTTTCCTAAAAATATTTCCCCTAATATGGGAAAAAAAAACATTTTTATCTAACACCATTAAGCATTGCCCCAGCAGAGGCAGCCCCATGTCTTGAAGGAAGGAAGGGAGGGAGGGAGGGAAGAAGGGGGAAGGAAGGGGAAGGGGGAGAGGGGAGGGGGGAGGGAAAGGATTCAGTGAAAGAGCCAAGAAAACTGAATGCCCTGAAGTTCCTTCCTTCTGCCTAAATATTTTGAAGTAGCTAACAGAATCTGTTCAACTCCACTGTCTTAGTTTGAATCCCCCTACAAGAAGCAGATCCAGAAGTAGAGATTGGAATGCTTCTGGAGGAGGTCCCAAAACACACTGGCAGAAAAGTAGGAAAGGGAAGATCCAGTAATAAGTGAGCCATCAGGCAAGTTACCACCATGAGCAACTGGGTCTCAGTTACCATGGGGGACCTCTGGGAGGCAGCAGAGAGCACACTCCTCAGTGTAACTGCACACTAGTGATGAGGGAGCTGGGGTATTGATCCACCAGCTCCCGCCTATCACAAGTTAAGGGGTGCTTCTTGGGAGTATTAATTCTCTAACACTCCAGCCTGCTGAGTGGACACTTTGATAGCCAGAGAAATCGCCCTCGGGGCTGACAGGGGGAAGTCAGACCTGCATGCACTGAAGCAGTCAGGGCATGGCTGGACAGTGTTTGCCACACCGGTGACACACCTACTTCCTTATAATTCAAAAAGTACCATAAGCCCTTGTGAACTTTAAGTCCATTAACTTTGTGACAGTCTGAGTGCCATATGGGACACGAGATGATCTAGTTTTTGTCATCTCAGTGACGGAAAAGGCAGAACAGCTATGGAAGGAGATCACAGATGTATGCATATATTTATGTGTAACCTTGCAAACATGTGCGTGCATTTCTGTTGTCACCAAGTCTAATTCTCTTACCACATGCTCTGTTGTCTTCCCCATATACATACAAGCTCTTTTTTAGTTATTGGGCAAAACAGAAGAAAATAAGAGGACCAAGTGTCCATTTTCTAGGGAAATGATGCTGTTCTCATTCTGAGTAGGCGTCAGGATCACATGTCCCCTACCTGTGTCCCCAGCTTCATTCTCTCTCTCCCTCTCTCTCCCACTCCCATTGGAAAATAATTGATATTGGTTCCTGGCTAATCCTTTGTTTCTTCCTGAGAATATGAGCAAAATGCTTTTTCTTTTTTCATGTATTTCTCTCTCTCTCTTCCATAACGATAGTTCCACAGCTGCCCTTCTCTGCAGTTTGCCCTTTTCGCTTCCGGAGGTGTTGGGTTTCTGTTTTGACCTTTTGTCATGGCTGAGGCTGAGTCAGTGAACGGGACAGACAGGAGTTTTGAGGTTCTATAATCAACACATTTTAAGAGTCCCAACATGACTTCACAAGAGGAAACATCTTTGAGGCAAGTTTCATAAAATCAACACATTAACCACTTTTTGTTCATTTCTTTGTTTTTTGAGATGGAGTCTCACTCTGTTACCCAGGCCAGAGTGTGGTGGCATGATCTCGGCTCACAGCAACCTCTGCCTCCCAGGTTCAAGAGACTCTCCTGTCTCAGCCTCCTGAGTAGCTGGGACGACAGGCACCCACTACCATGGCTGGCTAATTTTTGTATTTTTTGTGGAGACAGAGTTTCACCACGTTGGCCAGGCTGGTCTCAAACTCCTGACCTTCAGTGATCCACCCACCTCAGCCTCCCAAAGTGCTGGGATTACAGGCATGAGCCACTGCGCCTGGTCTTAACTATGTATTTCTGATTCTGTTATATGTGTGGCTTTGCTGACCCTACAAGAATGGCCCCTCCCAGAGCTAGCCAATTTCTAGATAGTAAAGCCCCCACTCCCCTTTTATTTTTTTGAGATGGAGTCTCACTGTCACCCAGGCTGGAGTGCAATGGCACCATCTTGACTCACTGCAACCTCTGCCTCCTGGGTTCAAGCGATTCTCCTCCCTCAGCCTCCCGAGTAGCTGGGATTACAGGTGCCCGCCACCACAGCCAGCTGAATTTTTTTGTATTTTTAGTAGAGGTGGGGTGTCATGATATTGGTCAGGCTGGTCTCAAACTCCTGACCTCATGATCCACCTGCCTTGGCCTCCCAAAGTGCTGGGATTACAGGCGTGAGTCACTGCCTGGCCGTAAAGGGCCTTTTATATGCAAACCAACCAGTCCAGATCTAGGACTCCAGTGATCTCCTTTCCTGGGCTCTCACATGCTGAGACACTATCCCCCTTCTCTAATCATCTCAGAGCCGGGTACCAAACAACAAGGGGCGGCCCCTACGCCCTGAAGCCCTTACCCTGCCGGGCCTGCTCTTCCCATGGGAACCACAGTAAAGCCCCCTGGCCACATGTTTTCCTCATTCCCTCTGCCCGGCCCAGCGCTGGTGCTTCCCTGTGTGGCCCCACCTAGCATGGGTGTCCCCCTTCTTCTTGGGACCTGTGAGTAACAAACTATCTTTCAATGGCAGTCGTCGCCTGATCTAGGGGCCTTGCCATACCTGTATAATAATAAAACTGGGCTGGGTACAGTGGCACATGCCTGTAATCCCAGCAGTTTGGGAGGCTGAAGTGGGAAGATGGCTTGAGGCCAGGAGTTCAAGACCAGCCCTGGCAACATAAGATTCCTCTTTCTACAAAAGAAACCAAGAAACATTAACCAGGCATGGTGGCACACACCTGTCGTCCCAGCAACTCAGGAGGCTGAGGTGTGAGGTTTGCTTGAGCCCAGGAGGTTGAGGCTGCAGTGAATTTCCCCCACGATCACGCCACAGCATCCAGCCTGGGCAATAGAGCGAAAATCTACCACAAAAAGATAACAATCATAATAAAATATATTTTTTAAAACAGTGAAGGCCCGACATGGGATGCCAGCCCCATCATCCTCATCGCCTCCCTGCCCTCACGTCTTTCCGTTCTCTCCACTGCAGCCACACAAGCCTCCTTGAGGTTCTTCAAGCATGCCAGGCGTCTCCCACCGAGGCATCTGCCTGTGCTCTTCCCCGTGCCTGCAGTGCTCTTCCCATAGATACCAGCTTGTCTTTTCCTGCCTTTGTGTCTCTGCTCAAATATCACCTTCTTAGAGCAGCCCTTTGCAAAACAGCTCCCACTCCTCTTCTATCTGACCCTTACCTGCTCCATTTTTCTTTCATTCTTTTATCCTTTCCCTCCCTCCCTCCGCCTTCTTTCTTTTTCTTTGTCTCTTTCTCCCCTCCCTCCCTTCCCTTTCCTTCCTCCCTCCCTCCCTCTCTCCTTCCTCCCTCCTTTTCCCTCCCCTCCGTCCCTTCCCCTCCCTCCCCTCCCCTCCTCTCTCCTCCCCCCCTCCCTCCCTCCCTCTCAGTCTCTCTCTCTCTCTCTTTCTCTCTTTTTCTCTCTCTCTTTCTTTTCTTCAGGGTCTCGTTCTGTCATTCAGTCTGGAGTGCAATGGTACGATCTCGGCTCACTGCAACCTCTGCCTCCTGGGTTCAAGCAATTCTGTTGCCTCAGCCACCCAAGTAGCTGGGATTACAGGCATGCACCACCATGCCCAGCTGATTTTTGTATTTTTAGTAGAGACAGAATTTCCCCATGTTGGCCAGGCTGCTTTCTAACTCCTGGCCTCAAGTGAGCCACCTGCCGTGGCCTCCCAAAATGCTGGGATAACAGGCATGAACCATTACACCTGGCTTCCATTTTTCTTGTAAAAGCTATCTTTACCTGACAGATGATAAGTCTGCCCGAGTTTATTTATTTTTCTGGTTTCTCGGCCCTAAACAGTGAGTTTTTTAAGAACAGGAAATTATTTGCACTATTCATGGCTGTGTCTGGGAGAGGACTTGCTATAGAATCAATGCATAATCAACATATGTCGAATGAATGAACAAATGAAGCTGATAGTTTTTCTCAAGCTTTCTGGTGAAATAATGCACTCAATCTCATCATTGGTCACTTCATCTCTAGGTGTGGTAAAACTTGCTGTTTGCAACTTGGGGACATCTTGCATGGTTCTCACTCAAGAGAAACTAAGGTCTGCATTTTCATAAGCAGGTGTGGTTCATTTGATTAAATTTCCCTTGCTAACTTCTTAGGATACACATGAATATATAACTAAGCATTTAATCAAGCTCCTGACTTACCAGAGGGGTTAGATGCTGAATATAATTTGTAATTGCCTAAGAATATAGTAAGTTTGAGTACTTTTGTTTCCATAATTAAGTGTGAGGCCCTTGTCTCAATGTGAATTAAGAATGCTTCAAGTACTTTATATGAAAAGTAAATTTATTTTCTTTCAGAAAAGTTCAAACACAGATGAAAGAAGGGAAAATAGAATGATCTCCCAGCCGATTCCTATGACCCATCTTCAGTAATTATCAACTCATAACCCACCTTGTGTTTCTCTATCCCAAACTTAAACAGAATTTTAATTTGCAAATGGAAGCAAACCTTTAATTGGCCTTAACATAACCCTGGGTTATGTTTAACCCTCTTAAAGCAGATCTCAGACATCCTCTGACTTCATCTATAAATACTTTAATATGTACTTCTCAAAGCTAAGGACTCTGTGGCGGCTATGAAAGATGGTATGGTGGTTTCCTCACAAAATTAAATATAAAGTTAATGTATAATCCAGCAATTTTACTTCTGAGTGTATACCCCAAAGGAATGAAAGCAGGGACTCAAACAGATGTTCCTTTGTACATCAATGTCTTTTCGTTTCGTTTCTCTTCTTTTTTTGAGATGGAGTCTCACTCTGTCGCCCAGGCTGGAGTGCAGTGGAGTGACCTCGGCTCATTGCAACCTCCGCCTCCCAGGTTCAAGCAATTCCCTGTCTCAGCCTCCAGAGTAGCTGGGATTATAGGCGCCCACCACTATGCCCAGCTGATTTTTTGTATTTTTAGTAGAGACAGGGTTTCACTGTGTTGGCTAGGCTGGTCTCGAACTCTCGATCTTGTGATCCACCTGCCTCCCAAAGTGCTGGGATTACAGGTGTGAGCCACCACACCTGGCCACATCCATTTCATTATAGCAGTATTCACAATAACCGAAAGGTGGAAGCAACTGAAGTGTGTGTCAGCAGATGAATGGATAAACATAGGGTTGTGTATCCGTACAAAGGAATATTATTCAGCCTTAAAAAAGGAATGAAATTCTGACACATGCTATAACATGAATAAGCCCTGAGGACATAATGCTAAGTGAAATAAGCCAGTCATAGGAAGGCAAATACTGTATGATTCTGTTTATATGGGGTCCCTACAGTAGTCAAATTCATAGGGACAGAAAGGAGAATAGTGGCTGCCGGGGGCTGGGGGAGAGGGAATGAGAAGTTAGGGTTTAATGGGGACAGAGTTTCAGTTTGGGAAGATGAAAAAATTCTGGACACAAATCGTGGTGATAGTTACACATCCATGTAAATATACTCAATGCCACTGAAATGTACAACTTAAAATGGTTAAAATAATCGAGTTTTATGATACACACACACACACACACACACACACACACACACATACACATATATTTGAGATGAAGTTTCGCTCTTGTAGCCCAGGCTACAAGTACAGTGGAGCAACCTTGGTTCACTGCGACCTCCACCTCCCAGGTTGAAGCAATTATCCTTCCTCAGCCTCCCCAGTAGCTGGGATTACAGGCACGCACCACCACTCTCAGCTATTTTTTTGTATTCCTAGTAGAGATGGGGGTTTCACCATGTTGATCAGGTTGATCTCCTGACCTCAGGTGATCTGCCTACCTCAGCCTCACAAAGTGCTGGGACTGTAGGTGTGAGCCACCACGCCTGGCCACGATGCAGAGTCACTTACATTACATGTTATCCTCACTCTGGAGCTAGCCTTAAGGAACATTTGCCACCTGGAGCTTTGCTGGTTCCTGGGCAGAAGAAAAAAGTGGTCTAGAGCACAGTTATCCGATAGAACTTTCCAGAAATGTTCCCTATCCTCAGCGTTTAATAAAGTAGCTACTAAGCTACTAGACACATGTAGCTTTTGAGGACTAGAAATATGGCGTGTATGACTGAACAACAGGATTTTAAAGGTTGTTTAATTCTGATAGCCGCATGTGGCTACTGCCTTGGACAATACAACATTAGAGAGATTTGTATTGGTGATTAAATGCTTCAACCTGGGAGTGACATGTTTCATGTCCACTGAGAGCTCATTGGTCAGAATTAGTCACGTAGCCCCAGCAAAACACAAGGGGGCCAGGAAATGCCATCTTACACATGCCTGTATGTGGAGAACTGGAAATATTTGGTGAACAGCTCTAATGCCTGTCTCAGAGAATGAGTCTTTTTGAGATCCAGAAAGGAAGAAAATTGGCTATTTCAGGAAGAGAAGGTAAGAAATATGGAGACTTAATGTATTATTTATCTATTGTTGTGTAACAAATTACCAAAACCTTGGCAGCTTTAAGCAACATTTATTTCACAGTTTAAGCAGTCAGGAAGCCGGGTGCAGCAGTTTCAGGATCTCTTGTGAGGCTGCAATCAAGGTATCAGTTGGGGCTTCTTTCTCATCTTAAGGCTTGACTGGGGGAAGATGTGCTTTCAAGCTTAAATATGTGGCTGTTGGCAGAATACTATAGAAAAGGAACACTCAAAGAACAATTATAACAATACCAAAAGCTTTTTGAAATTAATATAAAAGCATACATTAAAAACTGAATAAAAGGTGGAAAATAAAATGAGAGAAATCTCTCAAAAAGAAGATTAAGACACATGGAAATACAAGATAGAGGGGAGGGAACAGATGACAAGAGAACCAGTCCAGAAAGTTCAATATCTGAATAATAAGTTGAAAAGAGAATCAAGAAAAAGGGGTGGGAATCTTAGCTGGGTGTGGTGGCACACTCCTATATTCCTCGGGAGGCTGAGGTAGGAGGATTGCTTTGAGTGCAGGAGTTCGTGGCTGTATTGAGCTATGATTACACCACTGCACTCCAGCCTGTGTTACAAAGCTAGACCTTGTCTCTAAGAAAAGCGGGGGTGTGGGGGGTAAGAATCATCATACTTAGCGCCCAGTACAATGACTGAAAATAGACCTAAACTAACTTACATCACAGTAAAATTTTAGAACACAATGGAAAAAGATTCTAAAAACTACTAGAGGGAAAAAACGAGGTCATACACAAGAAATCAGAAATAAGAATGCTTCAAACTTCCTAACGGCAATACTGGAATTGAGAATACATTGGAGCAATACTTCACATTTTTGAAGTAAGATGTTCTCCAAACCAGAATTCTATACCCAGCCAAACTACCAGTGAGGTATAAAGCTAAAACAATGGCATTTCATACATAGAAGTCTCCAATATTTACTTTCTGAGACAGACTGTTAAAAATGACTACACAATGGTTCCCATTTTACAGTTGCTTAGAATTTTACCACTTCCCCATAAAGGATTGGAATCTGTTTTTTCTCTCCTTGAACCTGAGTGAGCCGTTGTGACTGACTCAATAGAGTAGGGAAGGAGTGATGATTTGTGTCTTCCAAGGTTAGGTCCTAAGATGCAGGTTCTGCCTGGCTTTCTCCCTTGAGACATGTGCCTTTTGAGTCCTGAGCTGACCTGAGAGAAGTTCAGCTATCCTGAAGTTGCCATACTGGAGACACCATGTTGAGACATCACATAGAGATGGAGAGAGATGCTTGAGAAACCTCAGTTGTTTGAGTCTTTCCAGCCTAAGTGTCAGCCCTGTGACTGAGGCAGCCTTTGAGATGACTCTAGTCCCTCTCATCATCTGACTGCATTTGCATGAGAGACTCCAAGTGAAAACCACTCAGCTGATCCCAGTTGACCACCCAAATCACAAAATGTAATAATATAAATTAATATTACTGTTTTATGCTACCAAGAATGGGCTGGTTTTTATGCAGCAATAGGTAACTGGAAAACCTCTCATGCATCCTTTCTCAGGAAGCTACTAGAGGATGTTCTCCACCCAAACAAGGGAGTAAACCGAGAAAGAGGGAGACATAGAACACTGTACTTAGGAAATCCAACAACAAGAAGCAAAGGGAATCTCCTGAATGATGATAAAGAGAGAGCCCAGGATGAAAGCTGTAAGCCAGGGAAGATGAACAGTTCTGATTAGACCATGTGACCAGTCTTCAGGAAAGACTGCTTCTGGATGATTAAATGGACTGAATACCTGTTAAAGACTTGGGGGTCAAATTTGCAATAAGTACCAAGCAGAGAAAAATCAAAAAGCTAGGACAATGATGAGTCCCAAGGGAAACAAAATTCTGTAAAGAAAAAGTAGCTATAGTTTGTTCATGGCATAACTGTAACTTGCCTCGTACGTGATAACATAAACACTGAATCTTCCTGACTCTGTGATAGATCAATATTGGGCAGAGGTGCAGGTGCTGGAAGAGTCCTTGTGTAGAGGGATGGAGAGAGAAATTAGCAGAATCCTCCTTTACTGTAGCTAATACCTATAAAGTACCACAACACCCAGACAGGATGCCTCTTTGGTGCTTTGATTGTAATATCCTTGGGTATCGATATTGGTTATTTCTTAATACTACTTAAGTATTCATAAGCATATGTCTTGTTTTCTCAACATAACTATAAGCTCTTTGATAGTTAATACTTCTCTATATTCGCTACACATAGTATGTGGCCAGTTTGAGAAATATTTGTTATATAAAATAATAATAGAAAAAATAAATAATGCCTAAAACTAGAAAATTAAAAAGTGGAAAGAAGTGAGTGAGTGAACAATACGGGGCTGGCTGTGGTGGCTCATACTTGTAATCCCAGTGCTTCGGGAGGGTGAGGCAGGAAGGTTGCTTGAGGCTAGTTCGAGATCAGCCTGGGCAACACAGCAAGACACTGTCTCTAAAAAAAGAAAAAAAAAAACTTACAACGAGCCAGATGTGGAGGTGTGCATCAGTAGTCCTAACTACTCAGGAAGATGAAGTGGGAGGATTAGTTGAGCGCATGAGTTTGAGACTACAGTGACCTGACATTGCACCACTGCACCCCAGCCTGGGTAACAGAGTGAGACCTCCATCTCTGAAACAAACTAGAACCCAATATGAATAATATGGTAGCAAATAGCAAAATAATCAGCTGAAGGGAGCCAGGCACAGAGAGACAAATAGTGCATGATCTCATTCACATGTGCAAGCTAAAAAAAAAAAAATGAACTCACGGAGACAGAGAGTAGAGTGATGTTAACGGGTACAAATGCAGAGTTAGAAGGAGTAAAATCTAGTGCTTTGTAGCACAATGGGGTGACTAGAATTAACCATAATTTATGTCCGATCACAAAAAAATGGTAAATCCTTTTTAAAAATACTTTTAAGTTCAGAGGGTACATGTGTAAGTTTGTTATATAGGTAACCTTGTGTCATGGGGTTTGTTGTATAGATTGTTTTGTTATCCAGGGATTAAGCCTAGCACCCAGCAGTTACGTTTTTGGTCCTCTCCCTTCTCCCCCGTTCCAATAGGCCCCAGTGTGTGGTGTTCCCCTCTATGTGTTCATGCGTTCTCATCATTTAGCTCCCACTTAGGAGTGAGAACATGTGGTATTTGGTCTTCTGTTCCTGCATTAGTTTGCTAAGGATAATGGCCTCCAGCTCCATCCATGTCCCTGCAAAACACACGATCTTGTCCTTTTACGGCTGCGTAGTATTCCATGGTGTCTGTGTACCACAATTTTCTTTATTCAGTCTACCATGGATGGGCGTATCAGTTGATTCCATGTCTTTGCTGTTGTGAATAGTGCTGCAGTGAATACGCTTGCATGCGTCTTTAGAATAAAACAATTTATATTCCTTTGGGTATGTACCCAGTAATGGCATGGCTGAGTATAAAGGTATTTCGTTTTTAGGTCTTTGAGGA
Organism: Cebus imitator; assembly: GCF_001604975.1. Classification (NCBI taxonomy): domain Eukaryota; kingdom Metazoa; phylum Chordata; class Mammalia; order Primates; family Cebidae; genus Cebus; species Cebus imitator. Next base: position 1,030,177 of record NW_016107549.1, read on the forward strand.
ATCACCACACTGTCTTCCACAATGGTTGAACTAATTTACACTCCCAGCAACAGTGTGTAAGCAGTCCTTTTTTTTCTTCAACCTCACCAGCATCTGTTATTTTTTGACTTTTTGATAATAGCCAAGAAGTGGTAAATGCTTGATGTGGTGGATATTCCAATCTCCCTAACTTGATTAGTACACATTGTATGTTTGTATCAAAATGTCATGTATACCCTGTAGATAGGCACAACTATCGATAATGATTTTTTAAAAAATTTAAAATCAGCCAAAGTGTGGCCAGGGGCAGTGGCTCATGCCTGTAACCCCAGCAGTTTGGGAGGC